>NC_047661.1:80565018-80879661 GCF_011762505.2 Arvicanthis niloticus
TGAATAAACGAGTGCAGGCTTGCAGGGCTGAGGAGAGGCCTGGAGTGCCAGTGTGGCGGCTGGGGACTGAGCTGGGGTGTGAGGCCCATGGGATCCACAACTGTGAGGTGATGGCTGACCAGAGCTGCAGGTCAGAAGAACAGCTACAGGCTAAAAGGGTGGGAGGTGGGGGAGGGAAGGTTTCCTGGCCGAGGACAGGGCCTTAGTAGATGGGGACAAGAGTGTCACAAGAACTAGAAGACAGGCAGGCAAATACTGGAAGAATGTGGAGTAAGAGAAGGCTGGAGGTCCTGGAAAAGGCCTGGAAGCCTTTTGGTTTTGTTAAAGAGATGGGCCTTTAGTCTCCTAGGAGTACATGCTTACTCCCACAGGGGGATGAAACCTCTCAAATAGCTCATCAGGCAAGCTGTTAACTGCATAGGGCACAGCAGTGGCAGACAAAGGTGTGATAAGGAGAAATCTGGAAGGTGCACTGCTCAGAGCTCAGAGCTAGACCTCATGTCAAAGCTATGCCCCATGGGGCCCTTCGAAGGACCTCAGAGCACCAGACACCCAGCATCAGAAAGCTCTTCAGGAAAATGTTCAGCAGAAAGCAAAGGGAACATGGCCGTCCTGCGTGGCTAAGGTGAAGAAGGTTAGCCATTCTCAAATCCATTATGTACAGAGACAGAGGGAAACCTAGTGACTGGAAACTTCTTCCTGAGTCAGTCTCCATTCTTCAACAGGGAAGATGTTCAGGTCCATAGCTGGACTTCAGAGCAACCCTGGGTACTGAGGGAGATGTGGTCTGACCGCTGCTGTTTTCTGGGTTAAACCCAGGCCTCTCTGGCCACAGCACTTTGACACATAGATCTGATGCTGGTTGTTGGGTCATGGGCAAGCTGCTTGAAGCTTCAGGCTCTGAGTCACATCGGCAAGTTGGGAATCACGGTGCCTGCCTCAGCCCGTGAAATGAGAGCACACAGGGGTTCAGCATGGCGCCTGTCCCCCCTCCTCCCAGGTCAGCAGCTCTCCTAAGGATGATTTTCTGTGATTAAGTGGGAAGCAATCAGCAACAGGAAGTTGTGAGCATTTACCTCTACAGAATCCTCGACTGGCAGATGGGACAGCAGCTCCTGGGCCTCGGCTACTGCTTCTCAGTACTTTTGAGCACAAGGACTCAAAACAAGTGTCACCTGGTCCTTTCAGCCACGCTGACAATCCCAATGTATATAATATTGATAAACAATTAAAATAGAGTTAAATGACAGCTTGGGTGGTGATTCACACAAGTTATCCCAGTACAAAGGGGGTAGAGGCAGTAAGAGAGGGAGTTCGAGACCAGTCGAAGATACATAGCAAGACCCTATCTCAAACAAACATCCCCCTCCCCAGAAGAGAGGACAGTAAGGTGTGTCAGCAAGTTAAAGACACTTGGCACCAAGCCAGAATTTGATCCCTGGGACACATATTGAGAACTGACTACTTCAGGTTGTCCTCTGTCCTCCACACAAGCATGGTAGCACATGTGCATCCCCCCCCCAACACAAAATAAATTAATAAAAGGCAATAAAAATATTTTAAAATCTCCTCAAAAATTAACCATCCCAAGCTGACAACACAAAATACTTTCTGAAACAAAGCTTGGCTGGAGGCAACTGAGACAGTTTCCCAAATGTCAAGTTGTTGTGGAAGGTCAAATCTGTCTGCAGACTGAACTCCAAAGCCTATGGAGCCGGGGCTGACGGGAAACATTACAAACAGGCTATGTGCAATGGGAGTGTTGTTAGGCTATGCATGTAACAGCCTCTTCAGGGAGCTTTGAAGACAGTAACACCTTTAAGTCTTTCCTACTAGGGAAGTTCCTCAAAGACAATAGCCCTTTAAAAACAGCTTAGGAAATTAGTGTCCTGGCTGGCTACAGAGCTGAAGGCAAGGGAGGCAATACTAGAAGTGGACACTAGAGGGCGCTCTTACACAAGTGATGTGGCAGCAGTTCAGGTTCTAGAGCAGCCTGAGAAAGACCAGTCCAAGCCTGGGTGGGAAGACTGCTGCGGCTTGATCAGCTGTGTGATTAACTGTTATAGATTTACAGAAGCCACACTTGGCTTTTAGTGGACAGCCTCCTGTCAGCCAGCGTTCTTTACTATGCACAGAGAGCTCCTGGCTACATCCTCTGCTAGATGAGATTACTCATGGGCATCTACACAATGCACAGTTGCTTCCTGGGCCTGTGTCCCTCTCACATTCCACAGAGAGCTGCTGCTGCTCTGCTGCTGAGCGGATGAGAAGCACATTCAGCTCCAGCAACAGCTCAATCGTTCACTAAGCCCTCTTCAGAGCGCTGATGTCTGGGCTCGGTTTCTGGTTTTGCCTCTTGCTGGCTGTGTAACGTTGGGCAAGCCATCTCCTTTCTGGGCCTCAGTTTCCTCATCTGAAAAACAGTTGGTACTAATTTCAAAATGACTTCCAGTAGAAATGGAGATGAATGGTGTCTTAGTCAGGGGTCACTATTGCTGTGATGAAACTCCATGACCAAAAGCAAGCAGGCAAGGAAAGGGTTTATTTCCTTACATTTCACTATCCATCATTGAAGAATTCAGTATAGGACCTCAAACAGGGCAGGAACCTGGAGGCTGGAGCGGATACAGAGGCCATGCTCCCCATGGCTTGCTCAGCCTGCTGTCTCGTAGAACCCAGAACCAGCAGCCCAGGAATGGCACCACCTACAATGGGTTAGGCCTTCTCCCATTGATCAATAATTAAGAAAATGCCCTACATGCTTGGTTACAGCCCAATCTTATAACATTTTCTCAATGGAGGCTCTATCTGCTCTGATAACTCTAGTTTGTGTCAAGTTGGCGTGAAACTACCCAGCACAAATGGGAAACACCTTTAAACAGTAGTACTTCGAGATAGTTACATTGTTACTTGGAGCAGGGCTTGGCAAACATTTTCTATAAAGGGCCAGACAGTGAATGATCTAACAATATATAAACAGACTAGTATGGCTGTGTTTCAATAAAACTTTATTTTAGTATAATGGACAACTCAATGGGCAGTGAGTTGTGAGCTGGTTTTGGCCTAGGGGCTTTGTTTCACCAACTCTCGCTGCCTGTTTTGGAAAGGCCTGTGAGCCTGGAGTGGGTTCTTTGTCTAAAAGGCAATAGAAAAACAAAAGAGCGGTGCCTGGTGTGGTGTGTTTATCATCTCAGCTACTTGAGAAGCCTAATCAAGAAGATTACAAGTTCAAAGCTTGCCTGTCTTTAGTACAGAGTTCAAGACCAGCCTGGGCAACTTAGCTCAGTGATAGAACACTTGCCTAACATATGTGAGGCAAGTACTTTGGACAGAAGGAAGAGGAAGCATCTGGGAGGTGGGTAGGAGCCTGCTTGATTGCTTTGGGCTGACTCATTTGGAGGAGCAGGCAGGGTCTCCATTAGCCAGGTCTCTGAAACCTGGACTGGTTTCAGGGTCTGAGGAGGGAATGGATTTTGAAGATTAACTCTGCTCCCACAAACTGCATGTGGCGCCTGTGTGGGGATTACAGTGTGAAGTGAGACCGGAGAGGCTCACTTGCGGGGTGAGAACTAGGAAGTCACATCAACGGCCACGCCCCATATCTGAGGCATCCCTGGCCATCCTTGCCTTGCATTTCTTCCCTGTGGCCCTGAGCAAGTGGTCTCCAAACCAGGCTGGCCATGATGTCATCCAAGGAGCTTCAGGGTATGCAGACTCTCATGCTGCTCCTGGCTAGATTCTGATTTAGTTGGCCTACAAATCTGCAAGTGAAAAATCTCACAGGGAAAATGAAAGATCTACAGGACTTATCTTTCCTGTCTCCTCGGCTGCCCAAGCTGCTTCCCTGTCTTTGTGTTAACTCCCAAATCTCTCCTGGGCTGAGCTATTGATGTGAGAAACCATTTGTTGTCTTGATCTATCCCAAGAATATATCTACCACAAAGATGCAGGGCAACACAGATCACATTGAGGGAGAACCCTTCCGGGGGATCCAATATGGATAGGATCTCCTGTCTAAAACCCAAGGAAAACAAGACATTTCCAAGCCGTAGAGGAAGGGCAGAGAGGGAACAGGTATTATACATGAGTATGTTTTCCCCCTTTGTTAGCAGGAAGAGAGACATATCAACAGGAACAGACCCAGAGCTATCAACTAAAATGATTTGAGTCAGACTTCTATCCTGGAAGCTGTGAACTTTATCCTCACAGCGACTAATCTAATATTAAGCCCCTTAACCTTCTTAATTGTTCTCTTTGGGTATCAGCTGGCTTCACATTAACCTTTCAGTCTTTCCTGTAATGCAGTTACCTCCGAGTCCAGCTGGACCTGATTTAGAAGCTTCGGCAGATCTAGAACTTTTTTCTTGCTGCCTTCCCTTCCTTCTCACAATCTGTTCGGTTTTCCTCAGCACGCTGTAAAGAGACCACTTGGCTATAGAAGAACCCCAAGAACATACAGCATGCTCTGGGGTCCCCAGCTGCCTCTTATTTGGCACAGAGACTTTCAGTGAGAGGCAGCTGCGGCCTGTCAGAGCTGATGGGCCTCTGGTTGAAGCTAGCGTTCTGGTGTTGGGATCTCGTTCTCTCTCTCCCAGAAGAAACCCACTGAACTCCCGGGTTTGGAAAGTGCCCCTGGCCCAGATGTTGAGGGAGGAAACATTGGCTCCTGCCTGTCTCAGGCTCTTATTGGGCATGGAAAGGCTCTTCCTTCATTTCAAACACCAGCCTGTGGCTCTGTCCCTAAGCTGGTGAACCTGTCTTGTGGTGAGCTATATATCCTGAACTGAATGCTGGACTTTGCAATTTTGTGGAGAGAGCCTATGGCTCCTTATGAAATTGCTAATCAGACATAACAACGTCAGAGCCGGAAAGGTCTTTCGCTCCCTTTGGAAGGCCCTGGAGGTGCTACCTTTCTCTTGTACACTCAGGCTAGAAAGCTAATAAGAACTTAAAAGTCACTACTCTGACACCCACTTCATGAACTGGAGCTATGGAGTCCAGTATGGAGAGATGCATGCAAGGGCTTCATCAGCTTCGCCTGCTCTTCCTGAGACAGCTCGGGACAGCTTTCCATCAGGGTTCTGGGTAACAAGGTAGAGGAAAAGAGTGGGAGAAACTTGATCTTGACCTGTCCTGAACAGAGGCCTCCCAGGTCTACTCACCATAGGCTAGAGTAGACCCCATGCATTCCACAGTTCCTAGGCCTGGCTTACGCTTTGGAGCCTTTGCATGGTGAGGGCACCTTCAGGTTTCAGCAAGATATCTAACCTCCTCCCTCATTGAAAGAGCACTTTGGGTGGGCAAAAGCTACCTATCATGTGTTGCTGCCTTAAGCAGACCTCATAGACACACTAAACCCACCCCTTATCCCCATGCCCTGTCCTGTCCTCTGTCCTCTCAGTTCTCTGGCTTGCTGGATCGAATGCTCGTCTGCTGACATCCTGAGGAGTCCTGGCATGAACAGACAGCTGTGGGATAGGTTGCCCTGCCCCTGTGTGTTCTCCTATACTTCCTTCCCAGCAGCAGCCAGGCCCTTGGGATCATGTCTGGGCTGGTTAGTTGTGCATGTCAGAACCCAGGCTAGAATAACCATGGTGTCAAAATAGATGCTTCTCCCTGACACAATGAACTCTGTGCACACATCAGGACACACACTGAGCCTTAGGTAGGAAGTGGTTATGCAAACTAGGATGCCAAGATGGACTGGTCACTTGTGTAGAAAGCCACACTCAATGGAACCATTATGAATGGGAGGGGCTCGTAAGGCCCCCCCCCCCCCCGTTCCTGAAGAGCATGGGTGGGTTAATGGTTGCTGGGGAAGGGCCAATCATACTCCTCAGTGGTGTAGCCACTGTTGTCCTTGATCAAGTAAATTCACTTCCATCCCATGCACATGTAGCCAGCAAGGGGCCCCAAACACATGAAAGCATGAGGGGGTGTTTGATGGGAAGAAGGGGGTTGGGGTGAGTGGGAAGAGGTAAAGAGGAAAACAGGAAGATCATGGCCAAAATACAGTGAGTGTGGTGTGTGTGTGAGTGTAAATAAATACTTTCTAAAAGCCACACTCAGGCTGGGGTTATAGTTCAGTGATGGGTAGCTCACTGATGGTGGGCATGCAACAGGCCCCAAGCCATGCTTAGGGTCCCTGAAGCCCCACCCCACACTGCCCTGCCCCCATGTACACACTATTGTTTCTCTCAGGCTCATGCCTTGGGTGATGTAGGCATTTCCATAGCAACCAATTGTTCTGCCACTGAGACAGGATTCCAACTCCAGGTGGGTTATAACAGAAGCGACACAGGAAACTGCTAGTGACAGAGACCTGGTTTTCCAGGGAGCCTCTGCTCAGTACCAAAGATGAATAGAATAGGATGAGCAAGTACTAAATTTTCCATGAGGTCTCAGCTGTTTGCTCAGACAGCAATAAGGATTTAATAGGCTCAGAAGGACAGTGCTGGCAGGGGTGCCTCCAAATAGTGCCTTGGGTTCTTAAGATAGAAGAGGAGGTGCACTGACTGCATCCTTTCAAGCTGGCTTTCATTCCCAGCTGGAGGAGGCACCTTGTTGATCTTGAATACAGGCACGCTAATCACCTACCTGTTCTGCTTCTCTTCTTGTCATGAGGTGGTTTAACTGTTCTATGCTCTGGTTCTGTCTGGTGCAGAGGCCTGTTTAAACAGTGAGATTAAAATGTGTCACACTGAATTGACTGACACGCAGAATGTTTTATTTCTTTTAAGCTATGCTTGTGTGTGTGTGTGTGTGTGTGTGTGTGTGGTGTGTCCACCATGCCTGCTCCCATCAGTGTGCCTCTATAGCACTCGTTGTTTTTAACTTATTTTGGCCAGTACTCAGGAATGAACCCAGGGCCTCAAACAAGCAGCTAGTCTATCATACTACACTGAGCTATGGCCTCAGCCCACACATTATTGTTTTGAGGCAGAGTCTCTCATTGGACCTGGAACTCACTCCTGTCTCCTACTCGGCTTTACATGGGTGCTGGGATCTGAACTCAGGTCTTCATGCTTGTGCAATGAGCACTCTCCCAGCTCCAAATGTTTTCAGAGCAGAGCCAAGGTCATTTATCATCCATCATTTCTACATTTGATTAATACTGACTGGCCACCTGTGTGACAATATTAGGCCCCAGGAATAAAAGTAGAAAGAAATGGTACCTTTAGGGCCCTCACAGCAGGATGAGGAGAGGGCAGGAAGGCACATAGATCTATGGGGCCCAGGGTGACATTCAGGTGTGAACAGAGATACCCAGGTAGTAGCCAGAGAGGTGGCTCTATACACCAGGTGGACCTAGGACTGAAGTGGAAACTTATAGTTTCTTTGGAAAGTTAGTTATGTCAAATGAGGTTTTGCTGGGGCACACGGTTCAAAGGATGTTTTGCTAAAACAGATACGTGAAGAAAAAAAAAATGTTTTCCTGAAGCAGACACAGGTGAAAGACTGCTTTGATACAGCAAACACATGAAAGAAGTCTAACTATGACCCCACAGACAGTGGGAGATGAGCACTGAGCATTGGTTTGGTTTGTCCCGCTGCACTCTTCTTCGCTAACGACACGGATGTATTGGTTTGCCTTACATAGTGTTGTTGAGCGCACTGCGTGGCAACATTGCCATTGAGAGAAACTTGCCCAAGAACTGCTTGTGAGGCCCCTGTTGCAGCCTGTTACTTCCGTGGCCTCACCTTATACTGGTTGGTGTCCACACCTGATATCTGCCTCCTAAAAGGACTGGACTGTAGCTGCGGGTTCATGTGTGCTGTCTGCCTGCCTAGAGGCCTGGTCTGCAGCTGCTGAATTGTATTTGGTGTTTGCTATGGGACTGAACTGCTGACAAAGATAGAGCTTGCTCCCAAAGAATTATAGTTGAACAGGTCCACTTCCCCATCTCCTAATAACATTTCTATCCCACTACCTCTGTTGGGTGATGGGCTAAAGAAGAGGTTGATCCCTTCTTAAAACTAGGATGTAAAAAAAAAAAAAAAAAAAAAAAAAAAAAAAAAAATGTATGCCTACATAGGCCTAAAAGCAGAAAAGTGGCAGATCTGCATGACAGGTGGTGCTGGGCAGAAACAAATGTCTCCAGGATCTCAGAGTGGAAGACAGAATGCTGGGGACAGCACTCTGGAATCTGTGTTGTTCCCTAAGATTGACCACACAGAAAGGAAGAGGATGAAATGGCTGAGGGGAGGCTGCAGGTGCTTTTGCCACCAAAAGAGATTTGAGGCCATAGTCATCACTGAGGTCTGAGGTGAGGCTAAGATGGATGCTGGGGAAGAGCTGTGAATACTAAGCAAAGAGATAAAACTGCTCAAGGTGTGGAAGACGTGGTTGGCCCCTGCTTCATCCTCCTAAAGCTGGCAAGGGGCAAGGGACAGTTCTAGGGCAGGGCAATATCAACACCCTCACCCAGGAAGGACTGGGAAGAGGATTATGTCCTATGGCCAAAGGTGAGTTAGCCAGCCATCCCTGTGCCTTCTGGGTCTTGATAACAGAGTCAAGGGGCCATTCTATGGTCTCTCCAGTAATCTCTCAGTATGCATTTACCAACAATTCCTTGGTATTTTCCATTATGGTAAGAATTCTAGGGTTCAAAAAAGCATTGTTTATGCCTTTAGGTGTTTTGGAGTATGGCTTGTAGTTGCATATGCTTACGAAAGCTTATATGAATTGTACACTATTTTAGGTGAAGTCAGGAGTGTAAGCAGAGAGGGTTATAGAGGCGGAGGTGGGGAAACAGAAATTCTCTTGAGACTGGCTGGTCAAGAAGTCTTTGATTAAAAAAAGTGGGATTCAAGTGGGGCCCAAAGGGCAGATGAATAAAAGAGGTCAAAGAGAAGATGTGTTGGGGAGAGACAGACTCAAAAATACAGGCATTCAGCAATGGCTAGGTCAGCACTCTCGGAGGAAGCCAGGCACCAGCAGGGAAGGGCAGAGCTTTCCTGACATTGGGAGAGTATTTTCCTGTCAACATGAACCCAGGATGGCATCTTCAGTGGCCAGATGGCCTGGATGAATGCTCTCACTTCTGGGTATTTAAATTTCCTCAGCTACAAAATAAGATCTGGTGATAAGCATTTATCTCAAGGGCTGTTGGGAGGATAGACTCTCAAGTGACATCAGGCAAAACACCTTCAAGGTTAATGGTCCCTTCTACCTGTCTTAGTACATTGGAAACTTCACACTTGAGACCTAAGGGAATAAATATCCATGTGCCCTTTACAAGTAAATACACAGATTGGTCAACGGAGAGGAGAACCTGTTCCTCTCCCAGCCTGTGGGAGAGTTGACTGTGCATACTGTCTCCGGATGTCTGATTTCCTGAGCCTCCCCTGAACAATGCCACCACTGTCCTGGCACTCCTGGCAAGCGGTCCCATGACAGCCAGGTTCTTGTCACATGTCATTTTCCTGGAGTGAGTCACTGGAGAACCAAGCTGTAGTCATAACCTTCAGCAGAGGGAGGTGAAAGTGGCCCAGGATGAATGCAGAGTCCAATTTGGCTTCCTGTTCCCTTCCATGGACATTTTGCTCCTGGCCTTGACCTTGCAACTCAAGAGGGTAGGACCCAATGATGGGTGATTCAAACTAGTGACCTGCCTCTGACCTCCACACAAAGGGCCTTTCAACCCTGAAGATTTTATCTCTTCCCTTCCAATCCAGCCCTTGCAAGTCTGAGAGAGACTGAAGCTGTTAGTCCTTGGTTCTCTCCCCAGAGCAAGCAGGAGTAATCAGAAGAGGCAAAAGCTCAACTCTGTGGACTGACTGCGTGTCTTCCTTCTTCTAGCGTGAAAACATGCCATTTCATCACCACAGACACAAAGCAGAGCTTAGAAGCATGCACATCTGTGTGTGACCTTCGTGATCTAGTTCCCAGGATGAGATGTGATCTCCGGTGGGATGATGCCTTCCTGGATAGCTGTGTAGCAGGGCAAGAAGAGGTCAGGTGGTAATTGGGACATTCAAGTCCACACTCCTCTCTGTCTGTGTGACCTTGAGGTGTGACCTTGTACAATCTTCCTTCTCTAAGGCTGAGTGAGGTTCCACATCTGAAAAATGATTTGTCTTGATCACTTAATTTGAATATTTCCACTATTCCAAGCTCTAATTTTCTTCGCTGCTCAAACACAGAGCCTTAGAGAGAAATACAGAAAAGGATAACTACATAGCTGTGAACTCTGCATGTGGAAACAGAGTCAGGCTACCTAGTGAGACCTCCTCCTTCCCTTTCTCCTGTTCTCCCACTCCTCTTCTTATTCCCTCCCTCCTTCCCTCCATCCTTTCTTTCTTTCTTTCTTTCTTTCTTTCTTTCTTTCTTTCTTCCTTCCTTCCTTCCTTCCTTCCTTCCTTCTTTCCTTCTTTCCTCTCTTTGTTTCAAGACAGCCTCTTGTGTAGCCCAAGGCTGACCTTTGACTCACCCAGTAAGTAACTCGGAGGATGATATTAAGTTTCTGGTCTTCCTGACTCCATCTCCTACATTCTGGAATTACAGGCACATGCCACCTCGCCTTTGTGCTGCTGGAGTTTGAACCCAAGGCTACACTTGTGTAAGTTAAGTATGCTATTAACTGAGCTATAATCCCAACCTGGTTCCTTTGCAAAAAGGAAAACAAGATTTAAAATATAAGTATGGAGAAATGACAACAATCTTAACCAGTACCAACCTCACACCTCTCAGCTTCCCATCATCTCCCCCCAAACACAAGCCCAGAAGGGGCTACATGTTGGCAGACCCTACATTTATATATTCAAATAGAGCCCCAATGCTTGTTCCTTGTTCCCAGAGTGATGTAAACAGTCTCACCAACTTTGTGAGTTTCAGCATACCCAGCAGGTCATTCCACGAGCCATGCACATACAAGGCTGTTTGACATTTTTTTTTTCTGTTTTTTTTTTCCCTTTATGGCGCCCTAGCTTGACTCTGCCACTCAGTTCTTCAAATGTTCTCTGAGCCCCCTGAGGAGGCTGGCGCTAACAGTACTATTACAGATGCTGTGTACAAGCCAGCGCAGCCTGCTCTGGGGAACAAAGAAGTTCTTGCCATCCAGCCCCAAGAAAAACAAAATGCAGCTTCCGGGAGGAGGAAGCTTTGCTGCTGAGCCTTGTGAGGTGAGTAGAGTTCTTCGGAGGTTTGGCCAAAGGAAGAGAGTGTGCCAAGCCCAGGAGTAGAGATGCAGCGAAAGTCACTGGTAAGTTACAAGAGTTCCTTTGGCTGAGCTTCAAGTGGAGCTGAGCTGAGCCGTGGACCTTGGGCTGGGGCTGAGTTAGAATCTCCAGAATGCCAAGACCTTGGACTTGGGGGCATGAACTGGGAGTCTCCCTCAGAGCCAAGCAAGGATGGGATTTGGATCTTGGGAGAGTTACACTTGAAGAACTGTGTGTGGAGTTGGAAAACTCCAGGGGATAGCGCTACAGAAAATCCAGGCCTCCAATCCATAAGCCTTTTTTTTAAAGAGGCCATCAAATTCAGTGGAAAGACCAGTTAGTTTAGATATGAATCGACCACTCAAAATGGTATGCATACACATGTGCGTGGGCTTGTGTGTGTGTGTGTGTGTGTGTGTGTGTGTGTGTGTTGGTCTCGGTTGTTAAGGCAAGCACTGCTCTTGCAGATGACCTAAGTTTAGTTCTCAGCACCCATATTAGGCAGCTCACAGACACCTGTAACCCCAGCTCCCATGCCATTTTCTGGCCTTACTGGGTATTTGCAGGCACACATGCATAACACACACACACACACACACACACACACACACACACACACATAAAATCCTTAAAAAAGGATCATGAATTGGAGGCTTAATCCCTAGCTTGTGGCAATACTATGAGGTAATCAGATCTTTTGGGTACAATCTTATCAATTAGTTAATTAATCTCTTGATGAGTCATAGCTAAATAGACTATTGGGAGGTGGAGCCTAGTTGGAGGAAGTGGGTCTCTGGGGGTGAGCCTTTGTAGAGTATAGCATTTCCCTGAATGAGCCCTTGGCCTCCCCCCACCCCCAGTCCCTCTCCCCTCTCATTTTCCTCTCTCATTCTCTACCTTCCCCACACAGCCCTTCTTCTGTCTCCCTCCCTCTTCCCCTGGTTGGATCTTTGTGTGTTTCTTCCTGGCAACTATGAAGTGAGCAGTTTTCCTCTACCATGGCCTTGCCACAGACCTAAAGCAACAGGTCAGCTGTCCACAGCTGAATGTTAAGTTCTGAATATTAAGTTGTTTACCACAGTATTTTGCCAATCATGGAAGGTGGCAAGAATTGGAAGGAAGGGGTAACAGACTGGTCAGCCTGAGGCAGGAAAGATGCTGCAGTTGGGACCTAGCAACCTTCCCACATTGGGCTTGGAGGATGGCTTATCTTGCTTTGAGGTGGGACATTGTTGTACAAAGGTCCCTGGGGCTGTGAGCTGGCTTAGGGAAACTGACCTCCTACTATCTGCTTTGCTCTGTTAAAAACAGAACCCTTAAATTTTGGCCAGACATATATATCCTTCCTGTATTCTTATACCTACATGAAGACACATAACTACATATGGCCCATGACCTGACTTCTAAAAATGAATATTCCTATAGACAAGAAGGCAGGTGCTGATGGCTGGAGCTCCGTAGCTGTCTTGAACCATGAGGTAAAACTTCATGTCTAGAAGGATGGAGCCATAGGATGCTGGTTCACAATGAATGAAGCTTTCCTATACCTGGTTCATACTGTTGAGCTCTGGACTTTACTGACATGGGAGAGAAATAAATGTAAATGCTGTTCTTGCTTCTGTCTTCTTTCTGCAACCAAATTAATCCCGTCTTAAGTTTATTTAACAAAGCACAAAGAAATGGGGCAGACACTCATCCAAACTGTCTCAGAAGAGAAATGTTTGTGTCCAGAAGACATGTCTTCCACAGGTCTCAGGACCTGAAAGTCCCAATTACTCATCCAAAGACAGGTGTGAGAGTCTTGGGGGTGGCAGAGTTACAGATACTAGGCCTCTGTGGCCTATAGACAGTTTTCCAGTGTTCTTCAGTGCACAATAAAGTCATCCTTTCTTGTGGGGAAGCTCATGTCCTTTATATTCCCTTAGCTCATTCTCCTGGATGGACACTCCTCTCTGTTTCCCTGGATCCTAGGCAAACTGCTCCTAGCTGATGTAATCTCTTTTCCAACTGCTGCAATAGAATCTAAGGCAAAGATGGGTGTTGTACATGCCTGTAATCAAGGCGGAAACACTGTGAGTTCAAGGTGAGCTTGGACTACATAGTGACACTCCCTGTCTCTAACCAAAGTGGGGACACTGGTTCTTGAAGTTGAAATTGGATGTATGTACTGCCCTTTGTGAACTGGACCTTGTAAATGACCAATGGCTTCTATACAGAAAATCTTTAGGGTTTCCTCTGTGGTTTGTACTATGTAGCTCCTTAATGCTTTTTTAATTCATGATGTGACATAGTGTGTGCTCTGTGCTCTGAAGGATGCCTTGTTCTAAGTCCCCACTGAGGACATGGGGGTTGATGGCTACAGAAGGAATAGCCAAGTGTGAGGCTAGGGCAAACATTTATAGGTGACAACTGGCTTGATTTTTGTTTTTGTTTTGTTTTTGAGACAGGGTCTCACAGTGTAGTCTTGGCTGTCCTGGAACTTTCTATGAAGACCAGGCTGGCCTCAGACTCTGAGTTCTGTCTGCCTTTGTTTCTGGGGTGCTGGGATTAAAGGCATGGGCCACTACACCAGGCACTGGTTTTAGGAGGGAGTTGGCAGACTCTGTTTACAGAGCTTCTGAGGCTCCAGTCAATGACTGATAATATCTAACAGGTGCTAAGTGTTCGAGTTGGGCCTGGTAATGTCCTAGCACTTCAATGCATCACTTTGCTGCTAGCAGACACAGTGGGAGACCTGGGCACTGGAAGGGTAAGGCCATCTGCCCAGTGGCACAGCTGGTATGAGGGAGAACTGTCACTCCACTTCCCCCGTTCCACAGCCCTCAACTACACAGGAGTTTATTCTTAAGGACCCTGGAGCAGTCCCTTCCTTGTGAACTCCCTTTTATCAGGACAGATGTTGCCCTCCTATCAGAATGTATCTCTGTGTTTCCCGATACGAGTCCCTTGCTTGGCTGTTGTTTAAGATCACCCCTGCCAACAGGGATGTCATTTTCTGTTTTGTCCTGGGATCAGCTGAGGGCCTTGTGCATGCAAGCCCTTCTACCACAGTGCCTCCCCCAGTCCTCAGCCTGTTTGAAGGTTGGCAGGGCCTCTTGCAGTGTTGACGAGTGAGCTGGAGTGGTTTGGGAGTTTGTGGAAGGCTCTAACTTGGGGCATTTGCCAATTTCCATCATGTAAATACTGCTGCTGAGACCCATTTCAAGCTGACAGGGCAACCTGTAAAACTCCTGAATACTTAATAATTGACAGTGGTGCAGCTGTGGTGAACCTGGCCCAGAGACTTCACAGCAGCGAAGAGTACTGGTCTGGGTCCAAATTCTGGGACCCCCCAAGGCCTTGACAAGCAGTGTTCTGGCCCCAGACTGCCAACCTTCCAGGGCTCCAGGAAGGGGCACAGCCATGCGGACAGCAGGTGGCAGCACTCTCGTGGTCAAAGATGTGCATCTCCGCCTAATGAGGGGCCTTTGTTCTGAGCCAGAGGCTGTGTCACCAAGAGAAAGGCCCCACAGGGCAAGCTAATCAGCCTGTCCTTAGCTGACCTTCACCTCCTAGAGCCTGATAGACAGGTCCCAGAAGCCTGACAGAATGAGATCCGCTGAAGCAAATAGCGGGGACAACACACACACACACACACACACACACACACACACACACACACCATCACAGGCACCCAGTGTGGTCTAGAAGGGAGCTGAATGTAGCAGGGGATGCCAGGCTCCAGGAAGGCAGTTCTCTTTTTCACCTGCTGTCATGGCCACACCTCATGTATCCTCTGGGGTACATTTTCTGCTAGGGTAACCAGTTGTTCCAGTTTGTCCTGGACTGTCTGGACTAAATAAGCAAAATCCTTTCTCCTGCTCTGTGCGTGTGCGTGTGTGTTTCAATCCTTGTATTGCACCTGATAGGGATATTTCTGGCCATGGAGGAGAGGTGTCTCGCGAGGTCAGAGACAGGATTGGATGTCATTCTATTTTCAAAACTTGTCCCCACTCCCCCTGTTTTCCTCAGAGATCAGGGCCCAGATGTACATACGAGAGGGAGTCCATAATAGTATGTTCCCCCTTTTCTATCTTTGACTCCCTCTCCTTCCCACACATGCAGCCTGGATTTTGCACAAAGTCCATTGGCCATTCAGCCCTCCCAGAGTCTAGCCACAGAGGACTCTATGTTCCAGGAGAGAGTGCCACTCACAGAGGCAAGGTACTGGGAGGTGGAAGGGCAGGCTGGAGACCTCCTCAGCCACTGAGGAACAGAGGAGCGGGACTCAGGCCTGGTGTGGTGTGGCATGTCAGCTTCTGTCACTCTGGTACCCTCTTCCCTCTGCCTACCACTTCCTTTTCCTCTCAGTGGCTCCCTTGTTCTGGAGACACTACAGCTGTGACCTACAGCTGTGAGGTTGCATGAAGGCAGACAGCTTTTCTTAAACCAAAACCCTAGCAAAGGATGTCGGGAGAAAGGACAGCCGTGCTGCCAGGGCTCGTGTTCTGTACAGACTGTCCTTATCTAGTCTCCCAGCTTATCTCATTTAGCTTTTCCTGGCACTCACTCTGGTGGCCATCCTGGTTTTGTGCCAGTCCCTAGGAGCTCAGGTTCCCTCCCATCAAGAGTGTTTGCTCAGTCCTGCTGATCCCTTTGCTTGCTTGAGAGTAGCAGGTGGTTGGAGAAGACACTGAAATGGTGCCCCTGAAACTTTGAAAGATGAAAAGAGGGTCATATCGTGCAGGGGCAGACGTGACACATTCCAAATGGGGTGTCATATCTGTCACCCACCAGGAAAGAGTTGATAAGTATTTAGAAACAGACTTTCCATGGGCTTTTGGCTTCAAACTTCTGTACAACCAGCTTCTTCACATCCAACTTTGTAGTGCTCACTGGGTCATATTTCATTCCACTGGAGACAAGTTAACGCAGGCAAAGCCCTATTCTGGATAAAAATTGACCATGCAGGTAACATCCTGCTGAGTCTAGTTTCCTGACCAACACTGGGTTTGCTGGAGCCTGCCTTGGAGAGTAAGGGCTCTGTGATTTTTAAATAAGAAG
Source organism: Arvicanthis niloticus (assembly GCF_011762505.2). Classification (NCBI taxonomy): domain Eukaryota; kingdom Metazoa; phylum Chordata; class Mammalia; order Rodentia; family Muridae; genus Arvicanthis; species Arvicanthis niloticus. The sequence continues at coordinate 80,581,222 of NC_047661.1, forward strand.
TATAAAGGCCCAGGGGACTGGGGACATGACTCAGGCAGTGCTCACCGAGCAAGCATGAGAACCTGAGTTTGATCCTCTACCATCCACATAAACAGCCAGGCATGGAGACACACACCTAGACTCCCAGCACTGAGGAGGGTTCCTGAAGCTCATGTGACAGTGTAGTCAAATCAGTGAGCTTTGGGTTCAGTAAGAGACTCTGTCCCCACAAAGAAGGTGGAGAATAATGGAGCAAAATACCCAACATTGATCTCTGGCTCCACATGCACCCTGTCACACCCACATCCAACCTGTGCCACCCCAGATCCCAGAAGCATAGAATATTTTGTCTACAAGATCGTGGCCTATGGATATTGAACATGTTGAAGAAAAGCTGGGTGTGCGAGAAGGACTTTGCCAACTACACCAAACTTTAAGTTGAATATCTGGATAATTCGGCTAGGATACAATCTTCAAAGTCTTGATGGGACAATGACAGCCCTTACTGGTGCTAGAGGTCTTCTGCTCCATCTCCATATTGTCTGATGCTCCACCAAAGCGTCATGAAGGACACCTGGAAGGTGCCACATAGGTATGGTGACATCGCTGATACCAACCCCTGCATCTACCCTTATGGACCCCCAGAAACACAAGCATCTCAGGTTTTCCATAGCAAATCCACAAGTTGGGAAGCTAATGCATGGTGGTGGGGAGGAGGATGGAAGGAAAGATCCTAAAAACCTCTGGGGTTTTCTTGTTTGATTTGTTTTGAAACAAGGTCTCTTTACACATCCCTGGCTGTTCTAGAACTCTCTATGTAGACCAGGCTGGCCTTGAGTTCAGAGATCTGCCTATCTCTGCCTCCCAAGTGCTGTGATTAAAGGTACATGTCACCATGACCAGTGTTCCATCATTTTAAAATATTTTTTTAATTGTATGTATATGTGTCTATCTATGTGCACATGTGAGTGCAGGTACCCATGGAGTTCAGAAGAGGTTGTCAGACCGCTGGAGCTGGAGATACAAGTGGTTATAAGCACCCAATGCTGGGAATGGAACTCAGGTCCTCCTGATGAGCTATACAAGTTCTTAACTGATGAGCCATCTCTCCAGCCCCTCTTCTGATTGGGGGGAGAGTAATTTAAATTAATTTATTATTATTTTTGTTGTTGTTGTTGTTCAGACAGGATTTCACTCTGTAGCCTACGCTGGCCTGGAACTTACCATGATCCTGGAATGTTCAATCTCTCTCTCTCTCTCTTCCCCTCCCTCACTCTCTTCCTCCCTCCCTCCCTTGTCTATCTGTCTTGGGTAGACAGGATCTAGCTAATGAATTCAGGCTATTTCATTTCAATCCTGTTGTCTCAGCGCCCTGCACTGGGGTTGCAGGTGTGTACCACCATGGCCTGTGGGCCTTAATTCTGCTGCTGCACTTCTAGGTGGCTGAAGGTTCTTTGAACCACCTCTCTCCACCTTTGTTCCTGCCCCAACCCAGCCTGGCCTTTTTCCCTGTCCTGCTACCTGCTTTGCAATAAGAAACCCCACACTACTCAGAACATGGGATTCTCTGGGTCTGGGGGGAGAGCTGTGCAGGCAGGGGCAGGAGGGAAAGGCTGCATTGCTCCTGTCCTGAGGACTCCAGGCTCCAGACTGTTGTCCACGAGTGAGGGAACAGGTTTTAAACTGATAGGAAGTAAAGTCTTGCTGGCTGGATTTACTCATCTTTCTAAGCCCTGCCCCCTTGACTTGACCTGCCTGTTTCAATACCACTCCCCCTTGTAGCAGAGTTCACTGGGTGCTGGGCACACAGAGGACACAGTAAGGGATGCAGCTAAGTCCTACTACAATGAAACTCGAACTGAAATGAGTGGTGGGAATATACAAACTCCCTTCTGAGAATTAGAACGTGTCTTGTTCCAAATACAAATGCTGGGAATTGAACCCAGGGGCCATTCTGTGCTTACTAGACAGTTGCTCTACCTTTGAGTACTGGGGGGTGACATGGGGTCATCAGGATAGTAGAAACCGTTGCCTAAACAGGTTCCCGTCCTATCACGCTGCCTGTCCATGGGATCCTCACAGGTGAAAGTCTGCAGTCAGGACTGCTTGCCCCTTATCACTCTTTTCTTCAAGGAAACAACCAGAGGCCCAGACAAAGGTTGTGTGGGTGGGAGCCAGGACATGCTGGAGGCTCTCTGGGACAGTTACTCCTGCAGAGGCCATGTGGAATCAAATTTCTTTACCAGTGGCCTTAATGTGGGCAGAAAATTACATTTTGAAGCTAATTTTGGATATAATAATATAATTAAAAATTTGCATCCATCTCATTGAATATAATTTAACAATAAAAAGACAAAATATTGACTTATAATTATATTCGGCAACATGGCAATTCTGTTGAGCAAGGAAAGCCAGCCTTAAAAAGTCACATACTTTATGGCCTCGTTCTGTTATATTTTTGAAGTGCTCAAATTCTAGAAATGAAGAACAATAATCCTCTTAGCAATTAGGGATTGTGAAGAGGGGCCAGGTGTGGCTACAGGGCAGCTGGACCTGTGACAGTCCGAGCAGCTGTGGATCTTGAATGTGTTCACCCACTGGTAAATGGGTGATAAAGTCTCAGAAAACTGCACATTCAGAGAGAGGAATGTGATTTCTTAGTGTGCACATGGGAGTGTGTATGAGTAAGACTGGCCAGGTCGGAGTGAGCTGTGGATTACAGCAACATCTTCTCCTGATTTGCATAGCATGCTATTGTTTTGCATTTGTATTTGTATATTTGTATTTGAGGGGTTGGGTGAAGAATGTACAGGGACTTCTCTGTACTTTTGCATGTCTATAGTAAATATATAGAATATAAAACTTACCTTTTTAGTCGGCTCTGCATGCATAGCACCATTGATTAAATCTTGAACATTCCCCTAAAGGTCTATGTGACAAGGCTTGATCCCCAGCCTGTGACACTACTGGGACTTGGAAAAATCTTTGTGGGTGTGTGGAGCTTAATGTAAGGAAGTTGGGTTACTGAGGTGTGCCATTAGAAGGAATACTGGAACCCTGACCCTCTCCTGTTTCTCTCTGTTTCCTGGTCACTATGAGGAGAACAGGTTTTTTCTTTCTTTATTTTTTATGTGTGTGGGTGTTTTGCCTGTATGTATGCCTGATGCCCATGGAGGCCAGAGAATATAGCAGATCCCCTGGAACTGGAGAGGATTGTGAGTCACCACATGAGTGTTGGGGATGGAACTTAGGTTCTCTGGAAGAGCAGTCAGTGCTATTAACTACTGAGCCATCTCTCTAGCATCGTGAGCAGCCGCTTGTCATACACTCTCATGTTCTACCTCTCCACAGGCCCAAAGCCATGGGGCAAAGTGGGCTGGTCTCATGAAGGAAGCTCTGATGCCCTGCATTGTGTCCAGCCTGCCTTGGTCCTGGAAACCTGAGGTGGTAGTGAAGAAATGAAGGAAGGACAGACACACACACACATACATGTACAGAAAAGCTGGGATCAGATGGGCCATGTTCAATCTGATGAACCAGGCCCAACATCGCAGAACCTTAGTGTTTTTATTATGTACAGCACAGGAAGAGGGATCAGTTGGCCTGGGAGGAGGTCTCTGTGTGGGGCGCAGCCTGAGGCTGCAGTCATTGGGAGGAGGGAGCTGCTGTTCTACTTTTCACACACAGGTCACTGGGTTGTATGCACTCACACTTGGACCAGAGGAGAACTCGCCTGGTCTCATGCATCTGAGACAGAGTGTCCTTGGCATGGCTGTGCCTATGTCCATGATACACATTTACTAGGGCATCCTTGGCTCCCCACAGTCATGGACCAAAACTAACCTTCCCTTCTTATGATTCTCTCGGGTAGTTTGTTACAGTAGCGGGGAGCTGACTGACATGGGTGACAATAATATCTTCAGATTATTTTGAAATAAAGACTACCAACCATCCCCAGAACCTTTTAATCCCCCCCAAATTGAAAGTTCATAATCATTAAATCCTGTTTCTCTGTCTAACTCCTGACCGTTTTCTCTCTGCCTTCGATCTTTTTTTGATCTTGCCTGTTCTAGGAACCTCATGGCTGGCGGTTTTTGCCTATGTTAATGTCTTTATGTTGTGGCATGTGTCAGAACATGTCATCACAGGGAAACCTGAGCCATTGTGAACCTACCTCGTTCCTTTCACCCGTCTCTCGATTGATGCTCATTTCATTTTTCTCTTCAGCTCTTATGATCCTTGTAAATCTTTTGCAATCTTTTGTGTACTTAAAATTATTTCAAGATGAAATGCTAAAAATACTATAATCAGAAATAAATTTCATGAACTGGCCAACCCTTTTCTCTGCTCATCACATAAACTAGAGAGTGTTAATGATCTTTGTGCAATTTCCCATGACAGGTCATTTAAGGGTATGTGGAACTTGAATTTTTCTTTTGATTTAGAGAGGCATATGTCCACAGGTGAGCTTGTAGAGTTCAGGTAACCTCGATCATCCCTGCTCATGACTAGAGGCTTAGAGTAAGGGGAAGAGGAAATCCAGGGCCCTTGAATTTCAGTAGGATGGAGAGATTCACATGGACCCAGTTGTTAGTTGCATAGAACGTGAAATGTAACATAGCCAGATAATAACATTTAGCAGGAAAGGGAAGCCTAGGTTGGAAGACTTGGTTACATCAGTAGTGTCTTTCCTACTGGCAGTTTGACATCAGTCACTCAGTACACGGATGTCTTGTGTCTCTATTGTACCTTCACACACAGCATGGAGAGTGCCGCATATGGGCACAGGAATATCCTGGAGTGACTGAGGGGACCTCCTCCTCTTCAGCCTAAGGGAGGACTGGGCTCCACAGGGCTCATCAGAGGACGCCATTGCCACCTCCCCAAACTTGTCACTGGAAAGTGTTACAGAGGGGTTACGGACAGAGGAGACATGGCCGAAGACTCACCAGCTTGGAGCAGCTTTGTCTTTGGTTTGGGAAAGCTAGGGCCTTTGAACCTCAACGCTTGAAGCAAAACTTCTGTTTGTGCATTTTCTGCCCTCCTTGGGAGAAGAGAAAACCCAACCTCAAGGACTCTACATCTCTCACACCCCAGTATGTGGAAGATTAAGCTAAGAAGTGTTCCAGACTCTTCAATAGCAGAAGACCCCTTTCCCTTTTCTCAGCATGGGGCTCAGCCTGGTGATGCCAGCCAGAACACAGTGCCCTCCCCACCCCTGCTGCTTCTTTTTCTCCTTTTGTTTCTTCTTCAGCTCTGCCAGTCCTCCTCCTCAGTTCAAACTTCACTTTCCTGCTTGCGTCTCCCGTGAAACCGAGTTGACATATTAATCATTACAAAGCAGCTGAATGCTCCACTATGCTTCATTAATCCAGGAGAAAATACCGTCAGCTGGTAAGTGCCGTGAGTACGCTCATGTGCTCCCCAGGGCCCGGAGTCCTGGAACTGTCTCCGTTTCCATGAGTAACAAAACAGAAGGCCTTTATGGAAGGCCACGGTGACCCTGGTGCTGGATGGACATGGGAGGCTGAGAATGTGGGTGGGCTCCCATCCCTGAAGGTGGAGGCCATCCATCATGGACCCTGGCAGACCTTGGGCTGGTCAAGGACTCTCGTGGAGGCCAACTCGTAAAATCCCATTAGGGTTGCCAAGACCAGAACAATGTGACTTTAATAAGGTTAAAGTTTGGCGGTTTTACAACTTTTAGACGATAAGGCTTTTAGTCACATGGGAGAAAGAGCTAGAGAGGATAGAGAGGATCTGTCTGAATTCTCCTGGTCAGATGCTGGGGTGTGGTCGGGTCTGGCCTGGGGCCACACTCCTGAGGCTGTCTGCTGAGCCCGGGCCAAGCTTCCCAGCTATACCTTCTGCCCTGCACGTGGACAAAGCCTGTTCTCACATCTCTGGCCTCTGGAACTGATAGAGAAATGAATCTGGGTGGCTATTTTCAGACACAGAGAGTCTTGGGACAAACTGACTTAGATGGAAGCAAATGGCCTGGTCAAAGGTGTCACCCTGCCTGGGACTTCCACAGGCCACTCACCACAGGAATGGCACGAGGAGGGGTTGTTTCATTACCAAGCGAATCTTTTCATTACTGCCTTCCAGTATGGGCTACTTTATTGCCTCCCTGGGTCTGTCCATCCTTCTACTGTCTTCTTTGGAAAAGCACTCCTAACCATGCTCTTCTTTCTTACCCGAGAGAGATTTCAACTGCTCCAGTTTCAGCCCTAGAGAGAGTGGGACAAGCTTCTCGAGCAGTGAGCACCTCTTCAGGTGGCCCGGTAAGAAAGCAGAACACCGGAGACAATTGGCTTATAGGGAAGAAAGCTTGGTTCATGGCATCTGAAGTTTCACTCATGCCTCATGGTTTTGGGCCTGTCGTGAGGTAGAATGGGGCAAGAGCATGCTATAAAGATGCTGATGGTGACCAAGAAACAGAAACAGGAAGAAGGCAAGCTCCCAGCATCTCTCTGAGGACACACCCCAGTGATTTGATTTATTTACACTAGGCTTTACCTCCCAAAGGTTCTACTGTGTCCCAGTAGTGTCCCAGGCTGAGGACTAAGGTTTCAACATATGATTCTGGAACTTATCCCAGCTGTTCTCTGTCTAAGTCCCTCCTCTAAGGATGGCACCACCATGTGCACCGGCTGTGCAGATGCCTCTCTGTGGATGAGATGCAGCTGGTGGCACAGGCCTATGACCCCACCACTTAGGAGGCTGAAGAGGAAGACTGAGAGTTTAAGGCCTGTCTGTGCTACAGAGTGAGTTCATGTCTAGCCTGGGCAACTTACTAGACCCTATCTTAAGACTGTAGGATTCCATGCATGGTCACTCAGGCCTTGTTTGACTGCTTAAGTATGGAGTTGAGTGCTGAGCTCACACTGAGATCTGTGAGCTTAGATTGAAACAGTGATTTGCCAAACTCAGAAGAGAACTTTAATGAAATGGCCTCAAATCAATGGATCATCTTTTTTTTTTTTTTTTTTTTTTTTTATTTTTCAAGACAGGGTTTCTCTGTGTAGCCTTGGCTGTCCTGGAACTCACTTTGTAGACCAGGCTGGCCTCAAACTCAGAAATCCGCCTGCCTCTGCCTCCCAAGTGCTGGAATTAAAGGCATGTGCCACCACTGCCCAGCAATGTATCATCTTTTACTGGTGAAAAATATCATTTCTAAATGGGTCACTTGCTTCCTGTGGGTGAAATTGTTGTCGGCTTTTATATCACAGCATATGTCATAGTGTGTCCATTTATGTCAATTTCAGATACAGCAGATGGTCACATCTATGTCTATGACACCATTAGATCGACTTGTTTAGAAAGTTTACAGAGAGATCAATAGCTTCAGGGACATGTTTAGTCTGTTGTCACAGGCAGCACAACGCCCTTCAGAAGTGCAGAGATTCAAGGTCTCCCGCCCTGGAGAAGCACTCTAGCGGTCAGACACATGTTCAAGAGCAGAGAACACATAGAATCCTTGCTCACACGCTGGCTGTGCACTAACACAAGGAGCCATGAAACCACAGGCAGGGCATATTTCCAATAGAGACTACAGCCCATCTGTAGATGTAACAGGAAACCACAGCTGAGGGATACAGGGATGTATGAGACTGTGGCTCTAGCATCATGGTACACAGGTCACTCTGGACTCACAGGTTAGTGAGGGTTAGTGAAGCAGGCAGTTCAGAGAAAGAGTGGCCCTCAAGAGACCAACCTTGGCTATGCTGGTGCGCAGGTCTCAGGGACTTCCTTTCTTTTGGGCACAGAGTTGGTGTTCATTTTCTGGGCCCAAGATGGACCTGAACCATCAAGTTTCTATGGAGTGGAGCTGGGTCTTTAGTTAGACCCTGGGACCACACTCTCCAAGGATCCTTGTGTGATAGACTTAAATTCAGTTGTTTTCAACCTGTGGGTTGTGACCCCTTCAGAGGTTGAATGACCCTTTCTTTCATGGTGGTCACAGTGCAAATAACCTGTATTTACATTTCAATTCATAACAGTAGCCAAATTACAGTTATGAAGCAGCAACAAAAATAATGTTTTGATTGGGGTTAGCACAGCATGAGGAACTGTATCAAAGGGGCTCAGTTTTGGGAAGGGTGAGAGCCACTGCCCGAGCCACTTTGGACTACTGTGGCTCCAGACTCTCACCTGCCCTCAGCTCAGGACCACACTAGGACCTCTGTGACTCTCCAGGTAGCAGCATTGTGGGTAGAGGGCTGATCATGAATGGTCACATGTGACCTCAGCCCCTCAGAGTTCAGCATATGAACTCAGCAATCTGTATTGGGGAACAGGAAATTCTGGGGTAGTGGAGTGGAAGGGAGGTCCATGTCACTACTGGGGAGGGTTGTGGATCCTCCCCCATGCTTGTCAAAAACCTGGACTGGGAGTATCATTCAGAAGGGCCCAGAGAGGCACCTGAATGGGGATCAGCTGCTTTTACTCTTAGAAGAAAGGATCAAAGGCTCTCCTTGCCAGGGGGAAGGAAACATTCTTGTGCATGGCCTTCCTGACCCCTACGTTTCCCTCAGCACGCCCAGATAAGCATTCTCCTTTGCCCCCCCCACCCCCACCTCTCCTCACTTGTGAAAGAGGAGCGTGACTCACATCTGTGGGGAAGGCAGTTAGGTGAGCCTAATTCAAATGCCAGGCAGATGCAAATAGCAAGCTTTTCTATGAATAGCAGCCCAGTTGTTCCCGGGAGGCTGAGCCGGTGCCTTCTCATCCAAAGTACATTTGCGCCTTTCCAATTTATGAGCTGAACCCTGGGCTGCCTACCTTTGGCCCCTCAAGGCCAGCTCCGTGTTCTTTGTTCCCTAAAGTCTCCCCAGAGTGAAATATTAACAGGTGGTGGGGCTAAAGGACCTGGGAACCTCTGAAGGCAGGGCTGGAGAGGAAAGGATACCTGGAGGGTGTGTTGTTCACTAACCTGGAATTTTCCATTCCTCTTAGGCTCACATGACCAGGGCAGTGTTTCCTTGAAGTCACAAAACTAAGATGGCTGCAGGGTGGCTTGTGCTAAATAGCTGGACGCTGACCACAGCCTTTTACAGCCTTGTGGTTACTAAGGAGACAAAAGCTCTGTGGTGTAGTGTAGTGGAAATAATTAGACCTGCGTGTTAGGAGGCCAGGGACTGGCTGCTGATGGCTCCCACAATAGCTTGAGGAATCCCGGAGATGCCACAAATTGTCTCTCGTGTTTCCTTGGCTGATGGCAGCACGGGATCCTGTTCTGGTCTGACCGTAGTGGCTGAGCTGCATTTATTCCAGGGCAGGGGCTGCATTTCTTTGTCACCTCCAGGAGGTGACTCTGATCAGCCTCCTTCACTTTGTCTTCTTGCCTTCCCTACTCCTGACTCAACGTTCTTGCTTCCTGTTCTTACTCACTTCCTTTATTTTAAGGCAGAGGACTAAGCCAGGCTACAAGTTGGTCACGTGTCTTTGAACATCAGCGACTCACCTTTGGCACTCTCTAGGGCTGCCTCTTTTTAGCCATGTGACTCAGGTCTAATTATTTGGTTTCTTTGGAGATCGATGTCCTCACATGTCATGAGGGAACTATAGTAGGACTTTTATGAGATTTATAAATTAGGACCTCTTCCATGAGGTCTGTGGGAATATGTCAGTATCCTTTTAAACTTGAGGGCCGGCATGCACAAAGAACTTGTTCCTCTGCCAAGGAGCTTCCTCAGGACTCTTCCTATGAGTGGGGGGACTTTGGTTCCTTTTCCTTGTCTCAGGACAGGGCATCTTCTAACTAAGGACACCTGGTATAAGAGGTGCCTGAGTGCACTGATGAATAGTTAAGAAGTGTTTGGAGCAGGGTGGTGGTGCCATGTTCCTTTAGTTTCAGCACATGGGAGGAGAAGCTGGTAGATCTCGAGTTCAAGGACAGCCTAGTCTACACGAGTAAGTTCCAGGACTGGCTGCCCAGAGAAACTCTGTCTTGAAAAAGCAAACAAGTAATGATACTAAATATATACAACTTAAAAAAGAAGACATGCTTTGGAAGCAGATAAAACTGACTTTTGAATTTGTCCTACCTCCTAGCATGTGGTTCTCAGCCTTCCTAATGCTGGGACCCTTTAATAGAGTTCATCGCGTTGTGCTGACCCCCAACCATAAAATTATTCTTGTTGCTACAACATAACTGTAGTTTTGCTATGGTTCTAAATGGTAAGTTAAAAACCATGTTTTCCCACAGTCTTAGGCGACTCCTGTGGAAGGGTCATTTGACCCACAAAGAGTTTCGACCCACAGGTTGTGACACCCCCCCCCCCCACTGTCTTAGTAGATGCATGATCTTCCCTTCCCTCTGTCTCACTCTCCATGTGTGTAACACAGGGGTGTAACAAACCCTACTCCGTTAGTGTGTGGCGATGATTCATTGTGAGGATGTGTGTAGGCACCTGTCTCAGTGTTTAATAGCAAGATGTATACAGTAAATACAGCCTCCCGGGCACCACTGAGGCTGGATGTCCTCAGAACCTCCCAGGTAACAATCATCAGGCTTGTCCAGGAGAGCTTGACATGGATCGAGTGGCTTGTGGCTGCAATGGTTTGTTTGTTCCTGGCTCTCATCCACAGACACTCACTGGGGCCTCAAAACCCATTAGGCACTCAAGCGTTCAGTACTCTATGCATTTCCCAGAAAAAGCAGGCCTTCTGCTGGTTACATTACAGATTCCTCCTACAGTTTACTGCTTCCCGATACCTAGTGCTTTCTTGCCCCTGTTGCTTGGTCTTGGAGGCCTGCCATGTCCTATAGCTGATCTCATGCTATCAGCAAAGGCAAGAAAAACAATGGCCTTTTCACGGGACTTTGCCCTCCATAAGCTCAAGGACCACAAGTGCTACCAGCTGGGCTGGAAAAGTAATGCCTGTAGCTTCTAAGAGTACTCAGCTGAGAAATGTAGGACATACATGTGGATGCGCACACAAGTGTGTGTGTGTGTGTGTGTGTGTACACACGCGTGCACGCGAGGGTTCAAGTACGTGCATTTGCTGGTCTCAATCAATGAAATCAATTTGTAGTCTACACAGGCCCTGAGTCTATGATCATTCTGCCCCAGTTTCCTGTTACTGGAATTATAGGCCTTTGTAGGCATTAGCAGGTCGCCTGAGGGTGTGTCTGCAACACTCCATTGTTAGCAGCATCCTCAAGAATGGGGATTTATGAGAGCCTCTCTCAGATGAATGGGAGAGAAGTTCTGGAGTAAATTCAGACTGAAGGGGGAAGGGAGAGTGAGTTGTGGCCTGTGCCTTCGTGATCTTATCTTGACTTCCTGGAGCCTTCCATTTTCTACTTTAAAGCGTTGATGTTGGCCCATGTCCCATTTCTTTGCAGCAGTGGATAGAGTGGACATAATGGTATGGACACAGACATAACAGTCAAACCTAAGGTCTAACCCCAGATTTGTCCACGATTGGCTATTTGATTGGTCAGTGTGACAATTCACCAAGGCGTTCATCATATGTGAACAGTATGCAATTGTGCAATTCTGCAGTTGCTCACTGGAATTGTGCAATTGTGAATGGAAGGAGTGGCACACAGTGGTAGCCCCAGCAACTCCGGAGGCTGGACAGGAAGATCATTTAAACCCGGAAATTTGAGGCCAGTTTGGGCAACACAGTCAGGCCCCATCTCTTAAAGGAAAAGGGGAAACTTAGAGAGGATGCTCAGAGGGTATTCTTGGCTCTCTTGGCTTTTGTAGGCTCCTTCATGTATGTGGTATGCATAAACTCATACGCACTCACACACAAACATAAGAATAGTTGAATGTATATATAACCCAAAGGAAAACCCAAACCAAACCAAACCAAACCAAACCAAACCAAAACAGGTCAGGGATTAGAGTATGGACATTGTACCTGGTGGATGTGTCCTCTGTAGTCATGCAGGCAAACGTCTCATATTCTGGTTCTACAGCCTGTTTGTGAGGTTGACACTTGAGGGAGGAGTCAGAAAGCATCTCTAGAAGATTAAAATCTGTTTCCCACAGGATAACAGCCAGGGGGCCTGTCCTTTCCTGCCCAGGTTACAGAACTCCATGGCAAGCCTTGAAAAGTTTCTCCCACTGTAAAGCAGGCTTGTCATGGGTGGAAGGGTAAGGAGGCTTAGAAAGCCCAGCCTGTAGAGAACTCAAAGCCAGGTTAGACAAGACACAGCATAAAAAAGCAAAAGCGGAATACAGAAAGTTCAACTGCCAAGGGGAGAGGAAGCCAGGCTGGGAAGGGAAGAGACTCAGCAAGCAGAGACCCCTCCAGCTGGGCATCTTGACCCCCAAGTGATGCCGACATGGAGCATCCTCCCTACAGAGGGAGCTGAGTGCCCCTTGGGATGTGTGTGCTAACACCTAGACCCCTCAGAGCTATCAAGGCTAGGGGTGGGGAATGCAGGGCAAGCTTCGGGATCTAAACAAATAATTGTATTTTAAGGTAATTTAGGTAGATGTCCCTTGACTTATGATGGGGTTGTACTTTCCTCGCCTCCTCCCCCAAAGCAAGCAAACAAAAAATCACATAGTATGTTGAAAATATACATCAATACCTCACCACACTTACCCTTCCCTGTTCTGGCTTAGCTGGTCACTGCACTGTGGTCTTACTTGTGATCTTTGGACTAGCTGGTGACTCTAGTGTGTTGTTTCTGCCCACTATTGCAGACTACAGTGGTGTTAGCCAGTCACACAGCAAAAGATCAAAAGGTCAAGAATTCCAGAGTTGTTTCCCCTGAGTGGGTCTCACTTCCACATCAACCGTGAAGTTGAAAGATCGCAAATCAGACTGGACAAGGCTGCTTTGTGGTAAAATAACTTTTCAAGCCTGCCATGAAGTCCTGTAGCCTGGGCAGGAAAGGACTTCTGGCTGGCTGTTACCCTGTGGGGAACAGATTTTAATCTTCTACAGATGATTTCTGCCTCCTCCCTCAAGTGTCAAATAAATCATCTGGAGAGACCATGTGCATTTAAAACAAAATGTAAGTAATGTGTTATAAGCAAACAAAAGAGACCCAAGGGCTGAAGAAATGGCCAAGTGGTGGCTAAAGGCATATGCTGCTCTTGCAGAGGGTCTGGGTTCAATTCCCAGCACACATGCGGCAATTCACAACCATCTGTAACTACGGTTCCAGGGGACCCAACACCTTCTTCTGACCTTTTCCAACATCAGGCATGCCCGTGATGCACAGGCATCCATACAGGCAGAACACTCATACATATAAAAAGAAATGAATAAAACCACACATAAAGTTAGCATCCGATTCCCATTTGCTTGGCGTAAGGCTGCCCTCCCTCACACCAGACTCACCAGAGCCCTGTTGGATGTTAGCTTGGCAATTGAAGGCTTTGTTTTGGTTTCATCTTTTTGTTTTTTTAAGATTTATTTATTGTATTTATGTGTGCCCATTGTCTCTGTCTTCAGACACACAGAAGAGGCCATTGCTTTGGATCACATTATAGAGGGTCATGAGGGTTTCTTTGCATTGCTGTAAAGAGACACAATGATCAAGGCAACTCTTTTAAGGACAGCATTTAATTGAGGCTTACAGATTCAGAGGTTCAGTCCATTATCATCAAGGCAGGAGTATGGCAGCAGGCAGGCAGGCATGGAGCAGGAGGAGCTGAGAATTCTACATCTTCATCTGAAGACTGATAGAAGCCTGGTTTCCAGGAAACTAGTACAAGGGTCTTAAGCCCTCATCCACAGTGACAAACTTCCTCCAATAAGGCCGCACTTCCCAATAGTGCCACTTCCTGGGCCAAGCATATTCAAACCACCACGAGATTGTGTGTGTGTGTGTGTGTGTGTGTGTGTGTGTGTGTGTGTGTAAAATCAGCTTCCTCTTTCTTTTCAGCCAGGTATTAAAGGTTGGATATTCACTTATTTGAGCAACTAGTAAATATTCATCCTGCTCTTATGGTATCACAGGCCTTTGCTTGGTGCAGAGAAAACAGGTCATTTAAACAGGCCCTAACCTGAAAGTGCTCCAAACCTGAAGGACATATTAGAACAAAAGTGTGGGTTGGATATTAGGGGTTATCAGGGGTGCAGCAGGCAGTGTACTCTGGAGTCTCTGAGGGGCCAGCAATACAGTGAACGCCAGGGTGAGACAAGGCTGCTGAATCCAGCTGAGAATGGAAGGAAGATATTTCATGCAGAGGCAAGTGTATGAGTTAAGCAATGGCTCCCTAATGTTCTCCGTGTGCCAAGGGCTAATGGGGCCATGCCCTCAACCTCCTTATAGGCTATCTGAATACATCTGCTGTCCATGCCAAAACAATGGGCCTTAGGTCCAGGTTGAGCTTCCTGGCAAGGGCTTCTGAGTCCTGGTTGGCTGGATGCCCATGGGGAGTGTGTGTCTAGTAGCCTGCTTTCCCTCCTATAGCCTTTATCACATGTCTGTCATCTCCAGGGTCTTATTTGTACCCCCACAAGACAAAAGCTCTGTGATGTAGGGATGGGTCTGTGTTGTCCACTGCTGGGCCCCAGGGCCCAGCACAAAGTGGTTCATGGTAAGTGCTCAGTAAAATATTTATTCAAAGGATGAATAATGAATAAGTGGAGGTAAAAGCAGTCAGGCCAAGGACTGGCAAGTCACTTAGACTCTAGAACAGTTTGCTTTATATTCCTTTATCATTAACTATCTGTGGCTTTAGATATAACCAAAGCCCACTGAAGGCTTTAACGTTTTATTTTTAATTGGCAGAGAACAAATTCTATTCTGTGTGATAATCTGATGCACAGGATAAAAAACAATCAATTCTGGGTAATCAGCATTTCCGTCTTCTAGAAAATTCCTCATTTCTTTGTGTTTGGAAGCCTTCCTTAAGGTATGTTAAGTCACCTTGCCTTGCTATAGAACATTAGAGCCAATTCTTCCCATCTGCTTGCATCTTGGTACCCACTCTCCAACACCCGGCTTCAACCCTACCCGCTTCCACTTCTGGCCTTTAGTAACTACATCCTAAGTTCTTCCTTCCAGGAGATGTATGGATATAGCTTCCATGCATGGATGAGAGCAATAGCATTTATCTTTCTGCCTTTTTTCACTTAACACAATGTCCTCTGGTGCTATCCGTTTTAATGCAAATGCCAGGGTTTCAACAGATCAAAGCCACAGTGGGACAGTGTTACCTCCCAGATGGCATAGCTATCACAAAAGCAAAATATAACACATGTAGGCAAGAAGGCAGAAAAAAGGGAGCTCATAGCTGATGGGAATGTAAATTAATCTAATCGTTTATCAAAACAAGCATGGAGGTTCCTGGAAAAAAAATTAAAAATAAAAATGGCCCAACAACCTCTACTGGAGATATATCCAAAGGAAATGCAATTATCATAGCAAGAAGGTCCTTGTGCTCCCATGTTTATTGCCCCACCATCTACAACACCCAGGATATCAAACAAGGTTCCTTTCAACAGATGAAGGGATAAAGAAAATGTTGGCTGTAAACATAATACACACGTTTACTCATTACTTTCCTGCCACTGTGGCCATAACACTTGACAGAAGCAATTTTAAAAAAAAGAAAGGCTTAGCTGGGCAGTGGTGGCACACGCCTTTAATCCCAGCACTTGGGAGGCAGAGGCAGGCGGATTTCTGAGTTCAAGGCCAGCCTGGTCTACAGAGTTCCAGGACAGCCAGGGCTACACAGAGAAACCCTGTCTCGAAAAACCAAAAAAAAAAAAAAAAAAAAGAAAGGTTTAATTTTCTTGTAGTTTTCAAAGAGTCTTAATCTGTCACGGCAGAGAAAGCGTAGTGAATAGCTTGATTCATGATGACAGGAGTGTGTGGTGCAAGACTATACGGCCACCGTAGCACACGAGGCTGGAACAGCATCGCCGGAAGAGCTAGAAGTCCTGGCAAGGAACAGATCCTGTGCATGATCTTAGGAAAAAGCAAGTAAGATAGCTCCTTACTTTTGATACACCCTGGTCAAGTTATTTACTCTCTCTAGGCCTGTTTTCAGTGCCAATAGTAAGACCTGGTATGCTTACCTCAAGAGAGAGACTTGAAGATCAGACAACATTAAAACCACAAACACCACAGAAGTGTAAGGAATTATCTTCATTGTTATTAACTGGCTCCTACAAAAGAGGTAAGAACAGTAATCAATCAAGGTGCTAACTATGTCTAAGCACATATGGGTGGCAGAGCAACTGGTCCCTTCACAACTTTGTTCCTCTGCCAGAACCAGAAGCCTGAAGAGCCGGGAAATGGGACAGCCTCCGGTAGCAAACAGGCAGTCCTGTCTCTGGTGGGTGTGCTTAGTTGTCTTTAGTGCATATTTCACTGAAGGCTCTGTTATCGGGATTCCTGATGCCATCACAGGAAGAAGCCTGAATACGATGGAAGCCTAGGAAACAGAAGTCCTGAAGCTCCAGATGAGCATCCTCGTGCCAGCTGTGCCTCTAAAACCTGAGGGTGGGAGCTTCTCAGGCACAGTCCCTGGGTCCCTGTACCATAGAATCCAGAGTCTGGATCACACATGCTGCAGGTTACAGAACAAAGACCTTTTGCATGCTCTCGGGTCACAAGCCGTTTTAAAAAAAAGAACTTTTTCATCTCAAGGCTACTTCCAGTTGGAAAGATTAGAATAAATAGGTGATTTAAATAGGATCAGATCCACGTCGCTGCCAGAGGCCACGCTGACATCTGTGGTCCGGAAGGCCTGTTGATGGCTATGATCTAAGAAACCATATGGAAATCCATGATCCGTGATTCCACCAGCTGCTATGTATGGGCAAGGGGGCTTCTTTTGAAGTGGTATCGATGACTGCAGACTCATAACTGAGAATGAGACATTGAAGCCTTCTGTGACACACACCCCAAAAGAAACAGTCCACACAAGAAGCTATTTTGAGGTGCTTCGTTAAGCATTGTGATAAGGATGCTGACATGTAGCTCTTCACAGCTGATGGCTTCTGGTAGGGTGGGAAGGACAGTTTTCTTTAAGGGGATGACCTACTGGGAGTTTGACCATGCTCCAGTGAGTATGTGGGCAACATAAATTAGACTTGGTGGAGTTTTTTGGTTTGTGGGGGGGGGGGGGGGGGGGGGGGGGGGGGGGGGGGGGCGGGGGGATGTGCAAGGATGGGATGGTGGACCTGGAAGGAATAGGAAGTGAGTGTGGTCGAGGCACATTGTACAAAATTCCCAAATAATTAATAAAAATGAGTAGGACCTGTATATAAAGGAAATGTACTATGCGTTTGAATTACTATGTGAAGGCATGACTATGGTCTATACATATTGGAGCAGACCAAATCCAAGTAGCAGAATCTAGATGTTTTCAGGTACCAGACAACATACATGGAGATGACAGATTAGCATAAGAAAGAACTGGGGCCATAGCAAACAAACAAACAAGTAAGCAAACCAACAATGAACCACTCTGACAGTCTAAAAAAGTTATGGAATCATTTTACATGATGAAGTCCACCAGAATATCTATCCACGGGAAAACAACCAATTGAGCGCTCTCTCTCTCTCTCTCTCTCTCTCTCTCTCTCTCTCTCTCTCTTCCTCTCAGTTCCTCTCATACCTAAAGCTTTGTTATATTAAGTGCTGAGAATCATAAAACTTTTTTTTTAAAAAGATATACTTTTATTATTGACTGATTGTGTGTGTGTGTGTGTGTGTGTGTGTGTGTGTGTGTACCTGTGTGAACCTATGGAGACCAAAAAAGGGGGTTGGATCTCATGGAGCTAGAATTATAGGTGGCTGCTAGCTTCCTGACCTGGGTGCTAGAAACCAAACTCAAGTGCTCATCACCATTGAACCATCTGTCCGCTTCCCCATGAGATTCTTTAATTTTTTCTTTTCTGCGTGTGAGTGTGTGTCGGTGTGTGTGTATATGTATGAGGAGGTCAAAAGGGAGTCAGCTCCCTTGGAAATGGAGTTTCAAGCAATTGTGAGCTGACTTCTTTGGGTGCTGGGAATCGAACCCTGTTCCTTTTCGGTAACAATATGCTCTCCTAACCTCTGAGCCATCTCTCCAGCCTGCAAAATGTGTTCTGATAAGCAATCCCAGGACTCATAAAAAGTTCTCAGGGCAAGAAGTGACCAGTGGAGACATGAATATTTGAAACTGCCCCAGGTAGCATAGTCTCCCTGGACCTTGTGCTGGGAGTGGTACAAGTTCCAAAGAAGCTGGCGTTCCTTTAGAATAGCCCGTGCACCAGGCTCTCTGACCTGCCCCAGCTGCTCAAGTCAAGGTAATATTCTCCTCTTGAAGATGAGGAACAGCAGACTCCAGGAGTCCAGGTTACCAGGAAATAAAAGCCTGAAATTTGATCTGCCATTCACGTGATTTTTCCTCCCAAGCAGCTTCTGGGTACAACCTGCAATTCTCATTGTGTTGTTTTGTTTTGTATTCCCCTGCCCCGCCCCCATGTAAAGCATGCCAAGGTGAGCTAAAAACACCCGACAGGTACAAACCTGTACAGGTATGTTATCCTAAAGCTCTGTGAGAAGGCTCGGCACATTTTCTCAGTTCAGACCCCCCACCAAAAACCTGGGGGGGGGGGTTCCAAGGCTTCTAAAGTATGTTCGTGGGGCAGTCAGTGGAAGGAGGGGTTATGTGGTGGAACTTTCAAGCTGATAAGGACTACTGACCAAAAAGAGCACTATAATGGCAGCATGCTCCTCCCCTTAAACTCCTCTTTCTTCCTCCTCCTACTCATCTTTGTCGGGTTCTTCCCTACCATCGCACCCCACCACCTCAGACATCGCAGCGTCATCACAGGTACTATAGACACCCCATCATTGCTGTCACCATCGCCATCTTCATCCCTATCGCCACCATCACCATCACCATATGGAGAATCTTTAATGTTATATAAGAGTTGTTTATGAGCATTGCACACACCCGTCTTCACCCCAAGAATACTCTGTGCTAGACTGTTTTCCCTTAACATGAAGAAGGTACCAGATGATGCAGCATAAAACAGAAACAGCTTGACATGGTGGTGCACACCTGGTATCCCAGTCCTTGGGAGGCTGAGACAGGAGGATTGCAAATTCTATGCCAACCTGAGCTATATAATAAGACCAGAGAGAGAGAGAGAGAGAGAGAACAGAACCATAATTGTGTTCAGCCTTTGAAAATGAATAGCCTTGTGTCACACAATTAAGGGTCCAGAGTCCCTGAAAAACAAAACAAACACAGATATGAGGTTCAACTTTATTCCCACACCAGGATAAGAAAAAGAGGGGCCTGGTAGAGACGCAGGCTTTGTGATTTGGGCATGCATGTCACTGGGCTTGGCCTGAGACCATGGCTAATGGGACCACTCTAGACTGTGCCATCTACACAAAAACCGGAGCAACTACTGGAGACCTCAGACTTGGGAGTCCAGAGACCGTCAAGGGCTCTGAAGCTTGGTAGTAAGCCGGAAGACTTGTTTTTGGAAGCTATAAAACTACTTAAGCAACAACTGTCCTCAGTTCCTAATTATACCCTTGCTGAGGAGGTCTGGAAGGGCTCTAGGGGCCTCTGGGCTTGTAACCAGCTCCACTTAGGTAAGTGCCCTGTGCAAACAAGCCTCTGGGGGCCACAGACATGTAAACAGCTCTCCAGCTGACACTCAGACACAAGCTAGGGAATAAAACAAGTGCCTGCAGATCCCAGAGTTAGGAGCCAGTGCGCGAGGCCTTGTGCCAGGGCAAGGGATCCCAGGAAGTTTGCTCGTTCACAGGGGAACAAGCCTTGTGAAAGGAGAGAGGCCAGTAGGGAGAAAGGGTGTGGGAGCGGCCAGTGGGACTTGGAAAGGGGTGTGACTTCCTCCCTGAAGAAGAGTGTTGCTTACAGAGCAGAGAGTGAGGAGGCAGAACCCCTACCGTGTGCAGTGGAGCTGTGGCAGCAGCTCAGTCTCCCTAAGGAGCTGGTATTGTAAGAGGCAGGGGGTGAACGGTGATGAGCACTGCACTCCCCTTTGTGTTCCTCTATAATTTCAGCTGGCTACGGCTGGTGAGGATCACTCCTGTGATTTAGGACCTTTGCCCTGTACCATAAAAATGGCTAAGTGGCAAATGTTACGTTTTATCTATTTTACCACAAACCATGGGAGTGGTTAACGGGTCTAGGTTGGATTACCCCAATAATAGGGTATCAGTTTAAAGGATTTATTTATTTTTAGTTTAGGTGTGCCAGTACCTGTCTGTACACATGTATAATATGCACCACATTCACGGGTGGTGCTCATGGAGGTCAGAAGAGGGGTCGGATCTCCCGGAACTGGAGTTACAGACTGTTATAAGCCACCATGTGGATACTGGAAGTTGAATCTGGGTTCTCTGCAAGAGCAGTCAGTACTCTAAACTACTAAGCCATCGCTCCAGCCTCTAGAGTACCATTTTAATCCGTAAAAAATTGAAAGTAAAGTCTTGCTAGGAGTATTCCTAGCACATGAATTTGAGGATGAATGAGGTGCTTTGGTTGTTTTGATTTGGATTGTTTTCTGTTTGCCGGCTTGTTCGTTTCCTTGGCAGCGCTGGGGATTGACTCCAGGGCTTTGTGCAGGAGAGGCAGGCACTCCACCACTGAGCTGCAGCCCAAACTCTGAATATAGGGATTAGGTTTTTAACATATGAACTTTGGGGGCACGTAGCCAGACCGTAGCACTTCCTAAGTGCAGCCTCCATGGGAGCTTCTTGCACTGCTTGGCAGCCTTCCTGCCTCCCTTTTATCTTCGGTCCTTGCTGGTTCCGCCCTTATGGGAAAACAACAGGGCTCTTCTGGTTCAGCAAAGAAAACCTCTGTCAACGCTGCAATGACTGAGACAAGACCGTTCTAGAGCATCCACGTGTCCCACTCACCTCCTTGCCCTGTTTTCTAAAGGGAGTGTGTATTAGTTTTCTTTAAAAATTTTTCCAGTGATCTGTTGTTTTATGTAAAACTGAATATCCTGGGGTTGATCATAAAGGGAGTTTCCAGGCTACAAAACCCATCTTCTACTGACTTCATCATGACCGCAGCTATGTTTCTGCAAGAAAAGAAAAATCTCCAGTAATCACAGATGAGGCTTTCTATATACCACAAGAGGAGGCTCAGCAGAGACCAGTCCTGTGACAAATGGGATCACCTGCAGTTCTGGCAAGAGTCTACCTGCCTAGAATCAAATGACAGGCAGGGAGAGAATGAAACCCTGCACAAGCCTTAGTATCATGCTAGGCAAACTAGTTGACCTCTGACCTTCAGTTTCCCTACCCACAAGAAGACACTAATCATGCCTGTTTGGAAGGGATACAGTTGAGGCTTCCGTGTGACTTCGTTGTGAAGTGCTTGGCATATAGTAGGTCCTTCTGATAGTGATTACTACTGGCTCTCTTCTGTTTGCAGAAAAGAATTAAAGAGCCTGCTGTGTGTCCTTTGTTCCCTATGGGCCCTCTTCATTACCAATAATGGCTGCCATATCTGCAGCATAGAGCCAGAGACTGACAATCCCGCGCTTTATGACTTTACTAGTAACCTCCCCCCCCAAATCAGCTCTGCCCCGCCCTGTGGAGCTAAAAAATCTCACAGGCTTGAATTTCCATGTAACCTCTCTTCATACCAGAAACACCACAGGACAGCATTCTGGTTTTTGAGACCTGGACTCACATATTGCAGGCTTGCCAGCAAGTCACCTACAGGGCTGCATAAGATCTTGAACTCCTGATCTTCCTGTTCTCACCTGCTGGGTACTGATTCTAGTTGTGTCCCTGTACTCTATGCCTGGCAGCAAACCTAGAGTCGGGCATACTGGGCAAGCACTCCCCCCTCAACTGAGCTTTACTCCCAGCCCTGAGGACTCTCTTCTGCTTGTCATCTCTCCACTCCTGTGTGATGGGGGTTCTTTATCCATCTTGAATTCAAGGTCACTGTTTAGCAACAAAGACCACAACATGCCCAGTTATATTTGAATTTCAGATAAAAGGATAACATTTTGATACATATTTTCTATGTAATATTTGGAGTGTAAATACACCCAGAAGAAGCTCATCGTCTTCTTCCTGGATCCCACGGCCATTCTCTGTTCCTTCAGGGATGTAGCTAGGCAGGCAGGCCAGCTGCTGCTTGCTTTTTCCCCTCACAAAGCTTTCTTCTCTGCATTCGGTGCCCGAGCACTGTCCAGCTCAGAGGCAGCGCACATTCACTGGGCGGGTGGGTTTCAAACAGCCACGTGTGCATTTTCTTTAAAAACTGAAAATCCATACATTTATTTCTGCTGAGGTCTGTAAAGATTTCATCCGCTGTGCCTGTTCAATCAAACCTCCCAGTTCCATCCTGTTGCAGCTGGCAAGTGTTTGAAGCGTCTGCTTTTAAAGCACATATTTATTTAACTTAATTGGCTGCTAGCCCATCGTTTGGAGAGACTTGTCACCTCCATGAGAGTGACAAAGGAACATTTGTGCAAAACTAGCCCACTGGTCACCTCTGGCTTTTAGAGGCTCCTTGGCTCATTGTCCTTCTTAATATTACCAATGTCGATTTTCTGAAAGTTAAATGCCACCTCCCCCCCCCCCCCCCCCCCGTGCTAAAAGATGTTAATCTGACGAGTCTCCATCTTCATTTGGGGGATGGAGACAGCAGAAACACTGGAGATGAGAAGCAGGGGGCACTAAAGGGCATGAAATTAGGGCAGTCTGAGGCCAGGTGCAGAGTTTGGACTTGAACCCACTGATAGTGGAGCAGCTGTGTGGGTTGTCCTGGAATGTAAGAGGCTGGGGAGAAGGGTTAGGCTGGTTCCTTGCTTGTGCAGGGGGGGGGGGGGGGGGGGGAGGGGCGGAGAGGAGGCTGGCTCAAGAAGGATTAGAACAGTTCTTTCCATGGGGAGACCTTTGCTGGGTCTGGAGCAGCGTTTGCTTGCTTCCTTCCCTGGAAAAACAAAGATGGAATCACACCTGTATTCAGGCTTGCTACCACCTGCCAAGATCCCTTCTGTGCCCAGTATTTTACATTAGACCCTGCATTGTGGTCTAATTTGATCCTGGCTCTGCTACTTATTAGCTGGAAAAGTTACTTTGTCTCTCTGTGGCTCAGTGTTCTCCTGTATAAATACAGATGTGTCTAGTGTCTGCCTCTTGCAAACGTGTAGATATGCCTGGAGTTGCTAGGACGAGAAGGGCTCACGTTTGTCAAGTGCTTAAGAGCAGAGCCTGTATGTAGTCCCTAGATTAGATGTGTGTGCCTCCCGTGTATATGTATGAAATATGTATTTATCACCTATAGATGCTTGCGTGCATGAGTCTGTGAATGTGCATGGTCCGTTGGTTCAGTCACAGCTGTGAAAGTGTAAGCTATTTTGTAAAGCTACCTTTAAAGAGAACTCAGGAAGGGCCTAGTGGATGTCTTTTATGAATCGTTAACAGTTTTGTGTTGATTTCTGTCCTTTCTCAAACTGGCATCAGCCATGAACTTGTTGGTTTGAGACTCAGAAGCCAAGTTAGCTCCTCAGTAAGTAAGGGGCCATGACACCCGCTGAGTAGCTTAAGTTTACATACTGTAGACATCCCCAGTCTCTGGAGTCTCTGAAATGCAGCTGTGTCCAGCGTGGAGTAGATGGAGACACCATCAGGGTTGGAGGTGCCTGAAGGGACTAGACTGGGGAGGAGCATCTCTTCTGGGCAGGGTCTGGAAGGCAGCACCGTCATGAAAGCTGGGTTGGTGTTGTATGCAGAGATTCTAGGCTGCCTCAGTTCTTCAGGCCTTTGGAACTGACTGCCAGCCATACTTCTGTGTGTGATGGGTTAGCAAGCCCAACTCTCTGGGCTGGCTGCAGCAATGCCCGATTCCCCCCTGTTCCCTGTGTGGCCTAGCAGGTTGGCATTGCAATACCCAGATGCCTCTCAAACAGTACATGTGAGGGGGATTTTCCTCTCCTGTTTAAGACTGTTTAGTTCTTGTCCCTGGGACAAGGGATTGAGGGCCATATTTACCTACCAAAGCAGACCTATCTTCCAGGTTCTCCCAGCATCCCTCAGTCCCTACCTGGCATATCCTGCCCCCAACCTTGAACTTTCCAGTCTAGGGACTGGGCAGCCCTTACCCCAGAGGCTCCTCCCTATATCATCCAGACATTTTTGCTCTCTCTCTCTCTCTCTCTCTCTTCCTCCCCCTCCCCCTCCCCCTCCCCCTCCCCCTCTCCCTCTCCCTCTCCTTTCCCCTCCCCCCTCTCCCTTCCCCTCCCCGTCTTCATCTCCACCTCGATCCCCTCTCCCTCCATCTTTCTCTTCTCTCTCTTTGTGCATGCCTTTTCTTTTTCTCTTCATGGTGTCTCCCCTGGCCTCAATCCTTGGACCCAGTGAACTCAACTGAGTGCAACTTCCCAATAAACCTGCCTTTAATATAACCTAATCTGGCTTGAACTGGCTCATTTCATGGGCAGCAGAGACATAACCTATCAAAGACCAGGTGTTGAAGTGGAGAACTATTCTTTATCAAAAGGGCCCAGAGTGGATTTTGAAGGCTAGGATCTTTTAAATCCAAAAAAGCTAGAACTGGGTGACTTGCTAAATCCAAGAAGCCAATTCAAAAAGGGTCCTAAATGTGGGGCTGAGGTGGGGTGGGGGGGTCACTTTCTTAGAGTTCTTTCTTAGAGTGCATGGAGCCCTGAGTTCAGCCATCTATACTTAGATACCAGGAGTGATGGTACACACCTGTGGTCCCAGCACTAGGGAGGCAGAAGCAGGAAGACCAGAAGTTTAAGGCCAGCCTTGCACTTGAACACTTGTCCCCCAGCTAGGGGTGCTGTTTTGATGGGCTCCAAAGCCTTTGGGAGGTAGGGTCTGGTTGGTCACTAAGGCAGCCTTTGAAGCTGTTAGCCCCACCACTAGCTCTGGTACCTTCTGTTTTCCTGGCTCACCACCATCATGGTGCCTCTGTATCTTACTTGCCATGATGAGTTATGTCCAATGTCCTTTTTAAAGACTGAACAATATTTCACGATGTGTGGGTTCATTCATATATCAATAGCCTGAAGGTGGCTAATATAAATGACATCAGCATAGGCACAAGTGTACAGACAGAGGATGGGGTTCAGAAAGCACCCCCTTTCCTTGAGCTGTGGGATACAATGGCATCTGGTGGGGAAGCTGCCACTGTTCGGCCATGTTTTGCATGAAGTGATGGTTCCTTCTGTCCCTTTCTTGTCAAAGACAACTGAGTCCCTTTGGGCTGGCACAAAAAAAAAAAAAAAAAATTGTGAGGGACCTAGAGTTAGGAGGAAGGGAGTATTGACCTAAAGTTTGCCCTCTAAAATTTCCAGGTGGTAGGATCTGGTTTTTTTTGTCTTATTAGATTTGTTTAATTATGCATATTTGTTATATTTTAAAATTATAAAACCATCCAGGTGTGGTGGCACACACCTTTAATCCCAGCACCTGGGAAGCATAATCAGGCAGCTCTCTGTGAGTTCAAGGCCAGTCTGGGCTACATAAGGAATTCCAGGACAGCCAGGGCTGTATAATGAGATTCTGTCTCAAAAAAATAAAACAAACAAGCAAACAAATAAAAAAAACCTAAAAACCATACTTTATGTATAGCAGTATAGTTTACTTAATAACATGATAATAGAAGAATCTGATACAGTTTTAAACAGAAGAAAAAAAAGTGGGAGAATTTTGCTGTTACAAAACCCTGACCCCAAAACAAACAAACAAACAAACCTTTCTTAAGTGGGTCAATGGGACAAATGGACACAAGGACCAGTAGTGTCTAATTTCTTTTTGCATTAATGATCTATGGCAGTGATTTTCAACCTTCCTAATGCTGCACCCCTTTAATATCTTTAATATCTTCATGTTGTAGTTGACTCCCAAACATAAAATTATTTCATTGCTACATCATAATTGTAATTTTGCTACTGTTGTGAATTGTAGTATAAATATTTGATAGTCAGGATATATGATTTGTGGTCCCCTGTGGGGGTCACAACCCACAGTTTGAGAACTGCTGGTCTATGGCATTAGGAATTGGCTTTCTTTTAATCTCATTGTCCATTAGAGACGCTTGTTTGAAGGAGGGACCTGTGATGGCTATTCTCAGTTGTCAAGTTGACTATATTTGGCATGAACCATAATCCAGAAATGGAAGGCACACTTGTGAACAGATCTTGAGGCAGGAAGACACAAGCTTTTGATTCAGATCTTGGGGTGGGATGACACAGGCTGTTGATCCAGATAGACACTCGCCTTTTTAATCCAGGCCTTGAGGCACAACTTTAATCTGTGCCATACCTACTGCTGGAGGCCTATATAAGGGAAATGGAAGAAGGAAGAGTTGCTCATTCTTCATCTGCTTGAATTCACTTTCCCAGCATCCACTGGAGCCTACTTCTTCAGGACTCCAGCTTATACAGAAGGCCAGCTGAAACACCCAGCCAGCCTCATGGGACTGAGTAAGTACTAGATCAATTCTTGGACTTTCCATTCACAGCCGGCCATTGTTGGATTAGTTGGATGCAGCCTGTGAGGCCTGCTGGGGATGTAGGGCCATGTACTCTCTCCATAGGCCACTAGTGCTTAGATCATGGGATGTCCTTAATGTTCTCAGGAACATGCAGCGTGACAACATCCCCAGGCTGTCCTATTGTTGGGCTGTACATAAGAGGGATAAGGTGACAGAACACTAGTATTCCACTGGGCCTGCCCAGTTGTATCCTACGCCGTCAGCTCCTGTGCCCCACAGCCTGGAGAGTCACAGATGACAGACAGCTGGGAGACATCTGTTGTGGAAACAGTATCAACTGGCATCTCATAAGCCTTCTGGGATGTTTGCCTTAAAGTTCCATGAGGTTGAGGGTTGGGTGTGAATGGGGCATAATTATAGTTTGTGCTATAAATAAGTCATCTTGGGCAGCTGCTGTCCAACTGACTTTTTGAACGTGAACATAATGGTTGAGAGGGTTAGGTGATCTCTTGGAAAGGCTAAGGCCTCTTTATCTGGCCCTGAGTTCTGCTGGCACTGTTCCTCACTCCTGTGGCATGTGGAAGTCCCCAATAGCACACACCTACCTGCCCCCCCCCTTCTCGTGTACATCTTATTTGTCAAATAGTTAATATTATCACTCTTACAGGACATGTCCCAACTTTGAGCTACCCACTAAAAGCTTTTTGACATGTGGCTCCTTGAATGGAGGCAGTTTGGGAAGAGAGGTGGAGTCCCAACCTGCTATGGAAGGTTCTGGAATGCTCATCTTCCCAGAGTGGTCTTTGGCACTGGTAATGCCACAGATATTTAAGAGTGACATTTGCAACAGTGCATGAAGAAATAGCAGGGACCCGGGTGGAACTGAGATCTGAGCTGCTCCCTCGGGTTAGGGGAAATAGCAGCAGGTAACACAACCACAGCATTGTCCTTTGGAATGGGAATACATGTGGGGACCTGTCTGACAACACTCAATCATGTTTGGAGAGTAAAAGATTGGAAACTAATCAAAATTACATCAACTTGAGAGATGTCTCAGTGGTTAGGGCACTTACTGTTCTTGTAGAAGATGGGGATTCAGCTCCCAGAACTCATATGGGGCTACCTTCATAGGTGGACAAATAGCTGGTGGGTTCATAATTTGATGGCATTGTTGAGAGGTGGTGAAGGGTGAATAGAGCCTAGTTGAAGACACTCCCAGGAGAGATATCTTGTTCCCAGCCCCCCACCCCCTCCCTCAGATACCTAACTAACCTCTCCCCCATAGGTGCCTGTACATGAACTCCCCAGCCTTGAGTTTTGGCTTAAGCCTCTTGCCCTGTCTGTCAGGATCTGGAGCTTTGGTCCATGCCTGCTAGTTCCATTTCTGCCTCTATTAAAGTCTTACTTTCTGAAATTTTCTTCAGTTTTTATGCCTAAACTGCTTTTACTCATTCTCATGTCCATCTTGAGATCCA
Organism: Arvicanthis niloticus; assembly: GCF_011762505.2. Classification (NCBI taxonomy): domain Eukaryota; kingdom Metazoa; phylum Chordata; class Mammalia; order Rodentia; family Muridae; genus Arvicanthis; species Arvicanthis niloticus. Next base: position 80,609,075 of record NC_047661.1, read on the forward strand.
GAGATACAGGGCAGAACCTAGACTTGGTCCTGTTTATGCAGGGACACTAACCATCTGCACATGACTACTTGTGTACTTGCTGTCTGGCCCTCTCTCCTCTTCTGATGTTCTACTGAAGGCCTGAACCAAGAAAGACACCACACAGGGTAAGGGAAAAGATATGGACACAAGGTCCACTTTGTGCCTGGCTAGCAACTGTCCTTGAGATGTCTGGGCCAGAGGTCAGCAGAATAAAGCCTTACCACAAAGTCATGTGGAGTGGCAGGAATCTGCTGAAGAAAGAGTCTGCCTGAGAGAAAGATGTCCTGCTTCCAGGGGCCTCCCTGCCTACAGTATCTGCTCAGGCTGACTCCTTTCTCCCAAACCTCCTTGGAGAAAACAGTTGATCTTCCTTTTCTCCTATTCTTCGACGACGCCTCTTCCTAACCCCACTGAGGCTGGATCTAGGTCTGTCTCAAGGCAATGTGAAGAGATTAACCCTTAGAGTTCTCACTGGCTATGGCCATTGGCAGCAGGGGCTTCCTGGGCAGTATTTACTCCTCCATCACTGGCTTTTGTCTGGGCTTGCCGGTCAGGTGGGGGCTGTTTCAGAGCAGGACAGATGGAGTGACTGAGGTGAGGGTCAAACCCTGAACCAGGGGAGTATGCTAGTCCACTGAAGCCATCACTTCCATAAGGGTCTGCTCATCTCTGTGAATCACTGATGGGATGGAAACCAGAAGCAGGAGCTCCATTTTCTCTTCACTCCTCTGACTAGGGTCCCAGGAAGTAGCCAGGAAAGGAGGGATGATGGCAGTCTGTCCTTTAGGGCCTAGGAAGCCATGCTGGCTCGCAGTAAGCCAGCCTCCAGGCCTGTCCAGATCTGCCTCTGGACAGCTCACCTGCCTCTGACTCAGAGGACCTTTCCCTCTGACCCTTTTCATCTGTAAAATTCCTGACCCACAGGAGAGCTAATACCTGTGAGAGGCTGACGCAGGGCTGGCTGGCACATAGCAAGTGCAGACACTGCTTATTATAATAATAGTTAATTGTCGTTTCAGTGAGCCAGAGGTCTTAAGAGATGAACACAATCCACCCTTGAAAAGGATAGAAAGATTGAAGAAAAAAAAAAAAGTCTTAAAAGTGCCTAGGCTTGTGGTCCATGTGTGTAATTTTAGGACTTAAGGGGTAGAGGCAGGATTAGGTGGAGTTCAGGGCCAGCTGTAGCCACAGTGAGTTTGAGATCAGCTTGGACTACATAAAACCTTGTCTCTCACATACACAAAAGAATTACTTTGTATGTGTGATGTGTGTGTGTGATATGTACGTGTGATATGTTGTGTGTATATGTGTGTGCATGATGTGCTGATGTGGTGTCTGTGGTGTGTATGTGTGTATGTGAGATGTGATGTGTATTGTGTGGTGTGTATGTAGTGTGTGCAAGTGTGGTATGTGTGTGGTGTGTGTGGTGTGTATGTATGGTCTGTATGTGTGTGATATGTTGGTGTCATATATTGTATGTGTATTGTATGTATACACGTGTGTGTGTGTGTGTGTGTGTGTGTGTGTATGTATGAAGGTCAGAGGCAAACGTTGGGTGTCAGGTATATTCTTGATCACTCTTCACCTTAATCTTTTGAGATAAGGTCTCTCTCTTAACTTGGAGATCACCGGTTTGACTAGGCCACCTGGGTCAGTAAGCCTCGGGGATCCTCCTGCCTCCACCTCCCCAGTGCTGGATTGTAATCGATGGCCACCAAACCTGGCTCTCCACTCCCACACATGTGTGTGTACCCAGGATCACTCAGTTCCTCGTGTTTATGAAAACACTTCCCTAATAAGCCATCTTCCCAGCTCTGGCATCAGTGTCTTTATGCGTAGTCCTGTATTCTAGACTTTTATTTCTCTGAGCTGTAAGTCAGTAAGCTCTCCTTGAAATCCTTTTATTTATTTATTTATTTTTAATGGAATAAAGTTCACAAGTGTTTAAGTCTCTACCTTCCCTACCTCTGCCACACTTTTGAAGCAAGGCTTTTACTGTGTAGCTCAGGCTAGCCTCAGATTCATGATCCTCATGGCTCAGCCTCCGGAACACTGGAATAACAGGCAGACACCTCCATATTTTTAATTTTTTACTTAATGACATTTAAATTTGTGATTTGTAATAATAAATTTAATTTAATAACATTTTGATTTGTTACTCATATTTTAAAAATGAGACAACAAAACTCACTACGGTAGAGGCTGCTTGTCCCAGGCTTTTCATTCAGCTCTGCAGGGAGTCAGGCTCAGCAAAGGTCCACCCTTCCTATACCTTGTTGCCATAGTGCCTCACAGCTGCTCCTTCCAACATCCCTGGGGCCTCTGTCACACTCCTATGACCCAGTGCCACCCACGGCTGATGAGATCATGTCTTCCAAAGGCATCACCTTGGTTCCACTTTGCAGTTAGACTATCATTTCAGGAACCTCAAAGTGACAAGTCCCAGACACCAAGATTGTGAAAAATCACCAAGTCTCATTGGGATCTTAATTGCATTAAGTCACCAGGCAGCTGATGCTGGGCACAGTTATGCTTCTAGACAGGACTCCTGATGCTGACACCAATGTCATTGCTTTATCTCTTGTCCCTCTGTCTGTTTTGTGTCTGTTCTCTGCCAACCCGATCCAATTCTTAGGTAGGACAACAAAAACCTTCAAATGAACAAGATCATCACAGAATGTGGATTCATCACAAGAAATGTCAGAACAAAATAGTTTTCCTACAGGCTGAGTGAGCCTCCTGCCTAGTTCCAGGGCTGTTAGTGGAACAACAGGATGCAAAATCTCAGGATGTGTCTTTGCAATGCAGGAAGACTAGTGCGGGGCCTGATTTCAGCTGAGAGAATGGAGCTATGAGCACGGGAAGAAAGCGGTTCTTGGGTCCAGCTGCTGAGAGCATAACCCACCACAGAGCCTCCAGAGAGAAGCTGAGGGGCATAGGTATGTATGTGGTGGGCCAGGAGGGGCTCTCCTGCAGAGTGTCTTGGCTTAGCATTTCCCACTATCCATCTGTTCACATGTCACTTAGCAGCTTGTTCTAGAGCATCCCTCCTGTGCTGGTTCTGCGTTCTCACAATACTCTGCTGTCAGTGCATGCAGCCCCTGGGTCCATTCACCCCTACAGAGGGAGTCAGCATTGCTATACTCTCCCACTGGCTCCTGATGCTTCTTTAGATTGAGGACTGCGTCTCCATCACCTCTGGCCTTTCAGCCAGTCAGGCACTTGTTCAACATGTGAATCAACGAATCTCTCATGAATATGAAAGTGGCCAATGCAGAGATACTAGATTTGGTGGTTAGGGAGCAAGTGCCTATGTTGACCAAGATGTGAGGACTGGTTCTCTTTCTCTGAACATTTTTGTTTGTTTTTCATTGCTATTATTGTTGCACAGGGTGTCATATAGCTCAGGCCTCAAACTTATTACGCAGATCTTGAACTTCTGATCCTCTTCCCTCCACCTCCCAAGTGTTGGGATTATAGACGTGTGCCACCAGGTTCAGATTTAAGTGGGATGGGAGCTCAAGTACAGGATTTTATAAATGCCAGCAAGCAATTTAACAACTAAGCCACATTCCCAGGCCCCTAGGCAACTTTGAAAGCTTGGGGAGTTGTTTATGCATAGGCAACTTAGACCTCAAATGATTAACCATTCTCACCAAAGATCAAGTGGGTAGGTACCCCATTGTCCTTCCAGGAGAGCCAAGTAGGTAGATGTATCGTGTAACAGGCTGGAGCTTTATGCACCCCTCCACCTTGTGTAGGGTGCTGATGTGGGGTTATCTTTGGATGCTACTCCCAATCTAGAATGATAAAATTTTCTTAGGGAGAACAAACAAGACATCAAACAGACTCTCTAGACATATCTTCCTCTACAGCTTGTCTCCTGCTCTCAGTAGAAAAATGAGAAAACATAACCTTGAATAGATCTTTGTACTGGAATCTTCCCTTTCTTTCTCAATGATGATGAGAGGAGGAAAGGATACCCCTGGCTCACTGGTTAGCCAGGCCAGCTGAATCAGTGAGCTACAGGTTCAGTGAGAGACCTCTGTCACAAAATGTAAAGTGGTTGAGGGATACATCTGTAGTGCTTTGAATGGGAAAAGTCCCCATAAACTCATATGTTTGAATACTTGGCTCCCAGTTGGTGGAACTGTTTGGGAAGAATTAATGGGTGTGGCCTTACTGAAGGAGGTATGTCATGGGGGTGGGCTTTGATGCTTTAAAATCCCAGCCATTTCCAGTTAGCTCTCTGATCTCTCTGCTTTGTATTTATGGATGTAGATGTGAACTTTTGGCTATTGTCCCCAGTGGCATGCCTGTTGGCCTGCTACCCGATTCAAACCTTCTGAAACTGTAAGCCCCAAACAAAGTCTTTCTTTCACAAGTTGCCATGGCCACAATGACTTATCACAGCAATAGAAAAGCAACTAAGACAATATCCAGTGTTGACCACTGACCTCCAAACACACATGATGTACACACATGAGTGCATATCTGCACACGCAGAGAGAGGGACTTTCAGAGCATTCTGTGTCACAAGTACACAGTTGGTGATGGGTTTTCTTGAAGTTTGCTTTCAGTCTTTGATGAGCTGAAGGTCTGTAGCTAGGAATTAACTCCCAACTCATCTTCAATACTTGAGCCTCATGATATGTCATGTTTTCAGAAGTGTGGGCGTTTCTGTGTTCCTCAGACTTTACAGGAACCCCTGTGATACAGAAGTCTGAAGGATAGTTTTAGCCTTTCCCCCTCCAAAGGTCAGTAGGCAGAGCTAGCCATTAGTGGTGGCCACAGAATGTGGCAGGGGCCTCAGTGAAGATTTGAAATACAACCATCCTGCATATTAAGGAGTCCTGGGATGGGGATTCCAGAGAGGGACTTGCTGAGAACCAGTGAGAAAAGATGTTCAAGATGTAGACTCCAACTCCTGGGAGAAGATGAACGACCTTCCATATATATGGAAGTCATATACATATACTGGAAGTCATATACATATACTGGTTCATGCTGGCCAGGAAGTCATTGTCCTCCTAGCTTCCCCAGTGACATCTGAAATTCCTTTAAAAGATACAAAGTTTAAAATGTGCCTGCCACTCGCAAAGCTGGCCTTCTGATGTTGCTGATGTGATACCTATATCTGTATGGAAGTTTCTCGTAGCACTAAGTCACTTGTACAAACTTAACTTATCATGAATGCTCACAACAATCCATGAAGAACACTGTACTGGCTGGTCTTATATGTCAACTTGACACAAGCTAGAGTCATCAGTGAGAAAGGAGCCTCAGTTGAGGAAATCCTGCCCCTCTCTCACCATGAGATCCACCTATAAAGGCATTTTTTTTTTCAATTAGTGATCAATAGGGGAGGGTCCCTACCTTTGTGGATAATGCCATCCCTAGGCTGGTAGTCCAGGATTCTATAAGAAAGCAGGCTGAGCAAGCCATGTGAAGCAAACCAGTGAATAGCACTCCTCCATGGCCTCTGCATCAGCACCTGCCTCCAGGCTCTAGCCCTGCTTGAGTTCCTGTCCTGACTTCCTCCAGTGATGGACTATGATCTGGACGTGTAAACTGAACAAGCTCTTTCCTTACCAACTTGCTTTTTGGACATGACGTTTTTGTTGCAGCAATAGAAACCCTAACTAGGATCCGCTGGTACCAGAGTAATGGGGTATTGCTGTGACAAACATGACCATGTTTTGGGGAGGATTGTGGAAGGACTATTGAAACTTTGGGCAAAAATAATATTGCTAAATGTTTACAACAATCCATATAGTATGCCCTGTTCATACTTCAGTTTACATAAAAAGAAAATGAAGATCCAGAGCCATTCAGAGCATACACACACATACACACACACACACACACACACACACACACACACACACACATACACACACACACATACACACACACACATACATACATACATACACACACACACACACACACATGATATACATGCCATTTCAGTCTTAGACCCTGGGTGTCCCAAGGGGACATACACACAGGGGAGGTAGCAAAGGTGAAGAAGTACAAGGTCCATTTTAGCTTATAACTAGCCACGGGAAACACTTCTGGTCCTTAAAGCCCTTTGTAAAAAACTGATGTCTAGCTTGCCTGGAGCCGTGGAATGTTTTCTCTCCAGCTGAGCAATAACGAAAGATGATGAACTCAGGCCGACTTGATGCTCCCTCAGGAGCCCTTCTTGGCTGTGGTGTTTACACAGGATGAGATCAGAGGCTCTGCTACTGGCCCGGGTGGACAGAGAGTCCAGCAGAGCACCGCAGGGTCTGTGGCAATGGCGACAGAGCCTGGAGGTGGGAATGTGGTCCATTTGGCTCAGGCTTGGAAGAATGGTGGGAGAGATGGCTCAGAGTTCCTGCCTCAGTGCCTAAGAGCAACTCTGTGTACAGTGCCATCTGTTCTCAAAAGGGAGGAAACTAGATGCAGTTGTGTGTGGGCTCACTTCCCTCCCTTCATCTGCTCCATTCACACATATCTGTGGAGCCTTAAGTAAAATGCTGGCATGTCTCAGATCTTGTCCTTGAAGAGAACTAGTCCAGGTGGGAGAAATAGAAATGTCGGCAACTGGATTACAGATCTGAGGGCAAAGAGCCACGGAGAAGGACTAGGTGAGGTATACAGCTGAGGTAAAGTTGGAAAGACACAAGGTTGCCTCAAAGGAAGGGAATTCACAAAGGCTCCCTGGAGGAAGGGCTGTCTGAGACGTCCGAGTATATAAAACAACTGCACAAATCATGGCATACAGCTTGAGGAATCCTCACAAATCAAAGTATACCTGGGTAGTCAGCACCCATGGCAGAAAAGGAGACTTGCCAAGCATGATGATGGCACATGCCTTTAGTCATCCTAGCACGTGGGATGTGCTAGAAGAGGGCATCAGATCCCATTACACATGGTTGTGAGCCACCATGTGGTTGCTGGGAATTGAATGAACTCAAGACCTCTGGAAAAACAGTCAGTGCTCTTAACTCTGAGTCATCTCTCTAACCCTGCATATGGATTTCTTGGTGGCTGAGGTGGAGCTGGAAGGAGTCCACCAGACGGCATGGGGGATGAGGCAGAGTATCTTAACAGAGATAGAATCGAGGCACATGGGTGACACTCAGCTATCAGCACTGATAGAGGGAAACACTCAAGGTGGAGAAAGAGCCAGGAGCTTATGGAGAGAAGGAGGTGGGAGGCAGGCTGAGGAGAGCTTTCCACACCCTGCAGAGGAGCTGGCCTGCCAACCCAGAAATCCAATCTGGCTGGGTACCAGTTACTTGTTTATTTGTTATTAATTACTTGCTTCTTTGCTGTGGCCAGATGCTTGAAAAGAAGCAACTTAATGGGGGAAGGATTTGTTTTGGGTGGTAATTTAAGAGGGAGAACACTTGGTGATGACAGGAGGGTGTGGCAGCAAAACCATGAGGTGGCTGGTCACATTGCATCTGCATTCAGGAAGTGAGGAGAGATGAATGTTGGTGTCAGTACTTTCTCCTGTTTGCCTTTTTATTCAGGCCAGGACCCTAGTCCATGGAATGGTATTGTCCACACTCAGGATGGGGCTTCCACCCCCAGTTAAACCTCTCTGGAAACTCTTGCAATGACTCATTTCTGCTGGTGTCTCCTGGGTAATTCCAATTCAAGTTTACAATGGTTGGTTAACCATTGGTCCTTCACCTAAGGATCATAGGACCCACATCAGAGATTCCAGTTTCAGACATCCTTGGATGACTCTAACAGTAAGCTCAGTTTAAAGCGGGTTCCTGGGGCCACAGGGAACCCTGAGGGCTTTCAGCAAGAGTGATGACTCATATTGACTGTCAGTTTGTCAGGATCTAGGGTCACTTAGGAGACAAATCTCTAGGCATGTCTATAAGAGAGCTTCTAGATTAGGGTATCTGAGATGGGAAGACCCATCCTAACTATGGGCAGCTTCCTGGGATGGCCTGGGGCCCAGACTAAATAAAAAGGAGAAAGTGACCAGATTAGTATTCATCCCTTTGCTGCCTGATCTGAGGTTACATTGTAGATACAATGTTACCAGCCACCTAAATCTCTTGCTGTCAGGCTTTCCCTACTGTGGTCGACTGTGTATCCTTAAACTGCAAGCCAAAACAAACCCTTCCTTAAGGTGGTTTTGTCAGGCAGTTTGTCACAGCAACAAGAGGAGTAACTAATCCTAGAAGGCAGTGACAGAGTTTTGAAAGATGATGTTGGCCTGTCTATCTTCACAATGTCAACAGGGAGGGATTTTAGTTAGGATGTTGTGGTGGTAGTCCAGAGATGCCCTGGCCTGAAGCAGAGAGAACATCAAAGGATGCTTAGGAAATAAATTAGCTAGATGTGCTGGTTACTAATCAGATATGGATGATGAGAATGTAGAATAACTCAAAGAAGATTCCCTGGGCTTCTAGATTGAGTGGATTTCATCGAGATGAGCAAACTTTGCAGGCAGAAAAAGCAAGGTCAGATTTTTGTCTGATTCACTTATCTGTAATGATACCATGCAGCCATCCCCCCCCCCATATCTTTGTGAGAACATTTAATCACTCAGCAAACATTTTTGAAGTGCTGCCTATATATATGGCACTGTTCCAAGCATCAAACCCAAGAGGATAAAATATAGAAAATATACTGTGTTTCTTAAGAATATTGACCTTTTGCTTCTTCCAGTTCACTACATATATTCAAGGAAACAGTCCTTGTTAGGTTACCTCTCAAAGAGGCAGACATGGGTGGGTCATGTGGAAAAGAAGAGAAAAGGATGGAAAAAAACCTTTTAGTAATGGGTAGTGGTCTTTGTTATTATTAGAGTCAGACCATGCTTCTCGAAGCCCATTTATACACCCATTGTCTACTTTTGTCAGAAGCATGCTGAGGCATGATGCTAATATGTAGCCCTGACTGTCCTAGAGCTCACCATAAGGACAAGGATAGCCTATAAATCACCGAGATCCACCAGCCTCTGCCTTGGCCTCCAGAGTGCTGGGATAAAAGGTCTCTTCCACCACACCCAGCACCTTAACTTCATTTTCATAGAAAAGAAAAGGAATCCTCTCAGGAACCAAGCATTTCACCCTGAGGTTCACAAGTATTAAGTCTCATTGTGTAAGACTAAAACTATGTCTCTCTGCAAACTAGAGGAAGGAGTATCAATCCATTATCCTCGTATGAGGAAGACAAGGCTATGGGTAGTTGATTGGGGCCCAAGGTTGACTAGCAAGACAAAGACAAAGGTGTTGGATAGGTGTTTGTGGTTTGTTTGCCTGCGGCTCTGCTCCAATGACACACTTGCAGCCATAGCCACCTGGGAAGATCCTGTTGTTGGGATGAGGTTCGAAGAGGTCAGCCTCAGGGTCAAGTATAGCTATGGACTGTTATTTAGCTGAAGAGCCAAGGATAAGACACAACAGGAGAAAAAAGAATGAACTGGCTGTTCTATATTTTGCCCAGTTAGACCTTGGAGTGTTTAAAGCACAGCCTTGACCTTGAATGCTGGATTTACCTTCTTAGGAGCTGGTTGGGGAAAATCTGCAAGTGAAGTAAAGATAAGCACAGATGTCTTAAGCAACGGGTGATCAACAAAGTAACAGAGATTTGCTTTGAGAAGGGAGGAATAAAACATCAAGGAAGGGCTGAAGGCTCATATTATATCCAGAGAAATCGTTAGCCTGAGTTTCACTCCTAAGGCCTCCAGAGCCCTTCCCTGGAAGAATTAATTGAGCTCCCAAAGGATCCTATTACAGGGGTTGTCAGAGCCTGTGCTAAGGAGAACATGAGTGATTGGATTGTCCAAAGTATGGGAAGTGAAGTCAGAAAGGATGGAGGGCACACAGAATGAGACTTAATAACCGCAGTGCTGACACCTGCTCTCAGAGGGCCTGGGGCTCCTTGTCTAAACATACGTACTGGACCGACCAGCAGGGCAGGAGGAGGGCATACCCCATCCCACCTCCCTTTCTAAGGTACTGGTACTGTGTCTTTGCTTTGCCCTTCTGTGACTGGGGCTTCCTGTTGGTCACTGATGCAGCAGGTCCCTGTGCTAATGCTAATCTCTCCCTCCCAAACCCACTGCCAACTGAGGGCAGTTGGGATCCTTAAAGGGAATGTGTCCCTAAAACAAAGCCTAAGAAAAGGCTACAGGTTGAAATGCAGCAGTGTATTGTACATATCGGACAGCCAGTCAGGAAGTTGGCCTGGAGTGGCTGGTGTGAGCAGGAACCAGAGAAGACAACGGAGGGAGAAGGAGCTAAGCTGGCTGAGCCTGCTGTGGGGGTACCTTGCTTCCCTCATCTGTGTAAACCTAGTTTCTCACAGCATCAAAGCTCCTGGGGCAAAAGCTAAAAGTCATGTGTATCTCTGAGACTTGAGAATGGCATTCCCAGCCTTCCTGCTGGCCAAATGAGCCTCTTTTGTGTGAGCAGCGTCCTTTGGCTCTGTTCCTTCTCTCACAGAGCTTTCTGGTGGCAGCCCCTGGGTTTAGCTGATGGAAGCTATGTTCCTTTCTCTTTTAGTGCTGCCTGGACTATAGAGTAAACAGATGGTCGGGTTGTACAAACTGAAATGCTTCTTGGGATCCCACAACTCCAGCTCCGTATCCATATAGGGTACCTGAGTAGAATCTTGGAGGAATGTGACCAGGGAGGGTCCCGTGGTCTCTGTTTTCATCACCTTCATCACCACCACAATCAGAAAGGCACATTTCTGTATTCTTTATCTGTTATTTTTTTCATTCTTGAACTAGAGGGATGGTGGATGAAAACCTTCATCAGAGTTTACCATCATAGACATGTGACTCTCAATAAGAAGGAAAAGATAGCAAAATAAATAACTTACTGGCATTCTAAGGTTTTTGTTTTTGAGATGGGATCTCACCTTGTATCCCTGACTAGCTTGGAACTCTATGTAGACCAGGTTGGCCTCAAAGTTACAGAGAAATGCTTATCTCTACCTCCCAAGTACTGGGATTAAAGGCATATGCCACTATACCTGACTCAATTCTAAGTATTTTTAAAGCCCAGACTTACATATCACTTCTTCTGGAGCACCTACTTGATTCCCAGATCTGGTCAGGGGTCCCCATACCAGTCCAAAAGTGCTCTCTGTTTCCTTTCAACAGGAACTACTGTCATCTAGAATAGTTACCTATTCAGTTGTGCTTTCTGCTTGCTAGACACTCAGTGAGCTCATGAGGGGCAGGATCACTGCCCACCTCACTCATGTGTCACCCCAGCACCCAACCAAACCTCAGTTCAGCTCATTAAATGAGCCAACAGCCGATATTAACATCCACTCTCTCCCAAATATTGATCACAGGCAACATGACTGGGTAATTTTGTGGATCTGATCAGGAAAGATGTTTCTAGAGAGCAGCAAGAGTCAAAGCTGTGGTACAAGTAGACATTAAACACTCATTACATGCTTGTACGATGTCAGCCCTTTGTTAGCATGCAGAATATACTTGATGAGAGGACGTATGTCCTGCATTGATTTAGCTTACGAGATGATTCGAATTAAAATCAGGGGGCTGGGGAGATGGCTCAGTGGGCAAAATACTTGCTGAGCACATATAAGGACCTGAGTTTGGGTCCCTAGCACTCAGTAGATACCAGGCATGGCAGCACAGACCCATAACCCCAGTACTAATGGTCAGAGACAGGCAGATCCCAGGGAGGCTAGCAGGTCATCCAGTCTATCCACAATAGGAAGCTCTAGGTTAGTAAAAAACTCTACTCCGAGAATAATGAATAAGGTAGAGAAGCAATTGTGGGAGATATGTGGTCTAAGCCCCTGACTTCCACATGTACCTGCCCCAGTGAATACACTTGCACATGCTTATGTTCACACATGTATATAATACACACACACACACCCCTAAACTCATAAAGATCCTCAGTGTAGGAAGGCCTCAGGGAATGTGAAATATTATTGAAGAAACTAGCAAACAATCACTAAAGGACAAGCTAAGAGTGATGAAGGAAGAGTGGGTCATGCTAAGGAGAATCGAATGGCTTGGAAGTGTGGGTGAAGTACTTACCCACAGAATGAGTTGGAGCAGGAAGACAGAGGGGATTGTGGGACAACCCTCCTTCAGAGTCACTTCCAAGCAGCCAAGACAGTCATGTTGATGCTCAGGAAACCTGAGCAATGTCTGGAGTCCTAGGCCATCCAGGGCCATCCAGAGAGGCTCTGTCTCAGACATCAAAAAACAGATTCTACATACCAGTGTTTATAACAGCCATATTGATAGCAGCCCAAACCTAGGGACATCCGAGATGTCCTTCAATGAGTGGTTAAAAACAAGCTGGGGCACATCGATGGCACTGAGCAACACTCAGCAGGGAGTTCTGGGGTGATGGAATATTCTGAATATTTCTTTTGGCCATAGTTACTTGAATGGCCAATTCATACACACAATGACCTGGGCGCATCTCCAAAGATTTGCACTGGGTCAAAGAAAAACAAAAAACGAAACCCCAAACAAAACACTAAATAGAGAGCACATTAGTGTTTGCTTGGAGCTAAGGAACAGCAGCGGAGTGTGGAAACAGAGGAGGCATGAGGGGAAAGTGGGCTCCTTGTAATTTGCAACAGTCTGTTTCTTGGTTGTTTTATAAGATTACCATTGGGGACATGGGGTAGAGGCACACTCTCTAGCATTCTTACTATGGTGTGAAATACATATTATCTCCAAATACAAGTTTAAAAGACTACATGTAGAGTCGCTTCGTTTGTGAGGTGTTCCGGACAAACACCTTGAAGATGGAGCATGGGTCCAGACTTAGGAGTGGCTTCAGGTGTGACTGCAAAGACATAGTGTGAGGAGACTTTTCTGTGCCGATGGGACATCCTGAGTCTCTCTTAAGTCTACACATGTATTTAAACTTCGTAGACCTGAATACCAAACAGAGGAAGCTTTAATATACAGTCATTAAAAATGGAGAGAAATTTAATGACATATGTATCTCCTTGATATTTTATATAGCTCAGTTGTACAGTAACCAAACACAGCAGTTGTAACAGCAGGAACAGCTGTCACTATCGTCATCGTCATCATGCTTCACTGATTATTTTATTATTCGATCTTCACAGTAGCCCGTGAGGCAGTGGTTCTCACCTGTCCCAACGCTGTGACCCTTTAACACAGATCCTCATACTGTGATGACCCCCAACCATAAAATTATTTTCATTGCTACTGTATAACTGTAATTTTTCTACTGTTATGAATCATAATGTAACTGTCTGATATGTAGGATATCTGGTATAAAACCCCCATGGGGTAGCAACCCACAGGTAGAGGGGATTAGAGCAGGGACTATGAACCCCATCTTATCCTGTGATCAACTCAAGCCTTCAGACTTGGCTACTAGTTTGTTACCTGCTGAGCTGTCTCACTGGCTCCATAAGCCTCATCTTCCGGTGAGAACACGAAGGGTTAGAGAGGATACTCTCTCTTTCAAGATCTTACAGTGTGAAGTTGTCTTCCTTGGAAGGAGAAGAAGCAAGTTTTCCAACCGTGAGCAGCAGCGGATAAGCCTAGGAGGCCAGGGGAAGTGGTCATTGTGCTATTCAAAGGATGTTTTTGTTACATTTAGAGAAAGATGCACTTCCCAAAGTAGCTGAGCCATCAGTGGTCCTGCTGTGTCACTAAGCAGGATAGCAGGCAACACCCTGGGGTGCTTTATCTGTTGCATTTGGCTTTGGCACATAAAACCATTTGCTTTGGAAACCATCAGTAAGGGTTAGGAGTCAGTCTAGTGACAAGTCTTTCTCTCAAGAAGCTGCCTGTCTCCCTCTGGCTCCTCTGGGATGTGGTCTTTGGTGTGAGACTGGGAATCACAGGGGACCGGTCTTAGGATAGGTCTTCTCCTGTTCTGCAGACACACTGGCAGCTTGGGACAGTGTCAGAATATCCTCTCTGCCTTGAAGTGCTGTCCCCAGAAATCCAACTGGCACCACCTCCACCTCCTTCAGATACTATCACCTCAGTAAGCAGAAAGTTCACTGAGTTTGGGGATATGCTTTTCATGGCCCCTGCCCCTGATTCTGTCACTTCACTGAAGTGCGGACTGGCTTTCAGAGCCCCTCAAGCGCCTGAGTTCTGAAATTCTGACCTCTGAGGGGCCAGGTCTGTAGCTATCAGAGACCCCTGTGAGCCTCATGCGCGGGGCTGGGGGCCAGCTATCCACTCTGTGCACAGTGACAAGGGGAGCCACAGCCTGAGCAGACTAGGTACTAGAGGGTCTGCCATATCATCTGATCCATAGCTGCTTAATCTTTTGACAATGTGCGCTGGAGACATGTCCACGAAGGACGTCACTGAGGTGGGGGAAGAATGCGGTCCGTTGTCTGGGCCCAGAACACAAAGGCGGGTCTGTGCACACGTGGGCACTCCCGGCCCCGGCTGGATCAGCTGCTCTGGTTTCCTCCTTCGCCATCACAATACAACTACAGAGAGATACAGCCTGCCCTTCAAGCCCCGCCCCAGGAGAACCAGGCAATGGGATTTCTGCCCACTGGGTGCCTGCTGAGCAGAGCCAGCAACTCCAACCTCCAGCCCCCTTGGCTCCTGGTGAGTCTAGAATTTCCATTGCCTGCCTCTCCCTGACCTCATTGGCTGTGCCCTCTCAGCTTCCTTTTCTCTTGTCCTCCCAGGCACGCGTGAGGGGCAGATCCAGGGTGATCTGGACTCTGTTGATTACCGGGAGCCAAGCCTGGAAGCTGAGTCCTTATCTGCTGGGTGGTAGCCAGCTGTGGTGCAGGGTTACTCAAGTGCTGGGGAACAGCAGCTGTCCTGGCTTACCACCCTCATCCTAGGACACTAGACAAGGGACAGTCTAGTCACAGTCCCTACCATTGCCCAGCATGGGGACAAAGTGGGACCAGGGTGAGATGCCTGAGATGTGATGACAGGGACTCAGCATTCCAAGCAACAGAAGTAGTACAGGCCAGGTCCTTTAGCCCTGTGTGTCTCAGTTTCCTGTTGATAGACATCTAGGAGAATGCTCTTATATGGAGGGCTGTTGAGGGCTGTCTACGGACCTTGAAGCAATCTTCAGCATGGTTAACTGAGAGTAAGCCCTGAAGCAATAATACATGCACCAAGCATCAACACAATGCCCTTCATTTGTTCAACTGCTGAGTACCTTCTACTTGTCAGACTCTTCAGTGTGCTTGATAAGTCAGTGAAGGAAAAAGACAAAAATCCCTCCAGCATGTAGGTAATCTCTGTTCCTCCCTTCCTTCCTTTCTCCCTTCTTTCCTTCCCTTCCTCCCTTTCTTCCTCCCTACCTCCCCTTTTCCCTCCTTCCCTCCCTCCCTTCCTTCATCCCTCCTTCCTTTCTTCCTTCCTCCTTCCTCACTTCCTCCTCCTCTTCCTGTTTCTCCTTCTGCTTTTCACAGGTTCTCATTTCTAAATGGAGAAAAGTGAAAACTGTGAGCCATATTAAATGAAAGGGCACAGAGTACATGAGACGGTAGTTGGAGCTCAGGGCTGGGAAAGAGGGCTCCAGCAACAGGAGTTGGAGAAGGCCAGGGTTTAAGCCTGGGACAGTCTTTGGTGATGATGTAAAGGTCTAAAGGAAATAAAGGAGGGCACCAAGTGGGTTTCTAGGGGAAGACCCTTCGAGGCAGAAAGATATCTTGTTACTCCTTGGGGGAGCAGCTTACCTGTTGTGTCTATGGATAGGGAGAAGGGCCATTTCACTGCATAGAATGCAAGAGAAAGAGGATCAGGATAAGGGTATAAAGGGATCTGATAACATGAGACATTTGAAATAATATGTTATGTCTGCACTGAACATCCAACAGAGTGGCTTACATAACAGTGTGCTGGGTGCCAGCAGCTAGGCTTCCTTACAAGGTGTCAAGGTCCTTGACTCCCCCAACAGGTTCTTCTAATTATTCTTGGTGTGTGTGTGTGTGTGTGTGTGTGTGTGTGTGTGTATGTGTGTGTGTGTGTGTGTACTGGGTACCCTCCCTCTTCCCACCCTTCCTATCACCAAGTTAGATCTCAGCAATCTCTTGTCATTTGCTTGCTGGCTTACCTGTAGCATTCCTGGCGGGCCACTGTGAACTGGCAGCCCTGCCCCTTCCCGCACCAACACTGAGAACATGCTGGCTTCCTTATCTCTACCCTCCTCCTTGACCCCAGAGGCCCTTTTCCTGACTGGGGTTTGTTTCTCCTCTCTCACTTGGCTCTGCCCTGAATTCAGCAAAAACCCAACCCACTCCTTCTCTTGATGGGTATGTAGAAGGTTCATCCCTAAAAACCCAATTCTTGCAAAAAAACCAATAGCAACTCCCAGGGCTAGTGATGGTCCTCCTGTTTCCCGTCCTGCTACGTATCATAATTATTTGGAAAAATAACTTGACAGGGTGGATAGTATACAAAGAGTTATAAGGTTATAGATACCCTTTGATTTGGGAATTTCATGTTTCATGTTTCAGCTAAAGAAAATGAATCTGATTAGAGAAATACCCCACATAGGTCTGCAGATGTTCAGTTGGTAGAGGCTTGCCCAGCGTGCAGGGAGCCCCAGAGGATCAACCCCCTCACTCTGGGATCACTCAGGAGGTAGAGGCAGGATGATCAGGAGTTCAAGGTTATTCTTCGCTACTTAGGGAGTTAGAGGCCAGCCTGAGCTATGAAAGAGAGAGAGAGAGAGAGAGAGAGAGAGAGAGAGAGAGAGAGAGAGGAAGAAGAAGAAGAAGAAGAAGAAGAAGAAGAAGAAGAAGAAGAAGAAGAAGAAGAAGAAGAAGAAGAAGAAGAAGAAGAAGAAAGAGAAGGAGAAGGAGAAGGAGAAGGAGAAGGAGAAGGAGAAGGAGAAGAAGAAGAAAGAAGAGAGAGTGGATATTTAGAAAAGAAAAAAGAGTAGAAAGCAAGTGTGAATTCATTCATGTAATTAGAAATGTTTATAATATGGAACACAAAATGGCAGCAATGACTATTTAAGTATTTGCTAAAAACCAGGCATTATTATGTTTTTACTAGTATTATTATTTTATCCAATTCTCTCCCTGTCTCTTTAAGAAAGGAACAATGA
Organism: Arvicanthis niloticus; assembly: GCF_011762505.2. NCBI lineage: Eukaryota > Metazoa > Chordata > Mammalia > Rodentia > Muridae > Arvicanthis > Arvicanthis niloticus. The sequence goes on from NC_047661.1 coordinate 80,626,153, forward strand.
TTATCCAACAGAGAGCTACAACTGCCATGTGTCCAAGTGACAGGCCCCTAGAGGAACAGATCAATGTATTTTAATATATTAAAAAGGATCTGTTGGACTTGTGGCTATAGGTGAAGTGGTGCCATATATTAGATTCAAAGCATATGCAGCCTTCTGGAAATGCCTGCCCAAACCCTGCAGGCCTATTTGGTGCTGTAACTGTATCTTTCAAAGGCCATTCCATCATTCTATCAAACCATCTGCTTCAGGATGGTGGAGAACACAGTAGGGCAAATGAATTTCATAAGAATGAGCACACTGATGCACAACCATAGCTGTAAAGCGGGTTCCCTGGTCAGAAGCAAAGCCATGTGGAATATTGTGACAGGAGATAAGGCATTCATTAAACCCAAGGATCTTGCATCATGGAAGATTAGAGTGTGTGTGTGTGTGTGTGTGTGTGTGTGTGTGTGTGTGTGTGTGTGTGTGTGTGTGTGTGTGTGTCTGTGTCTGTGTCTGTGTGTGTCTGTGTGTGTATGTGTGTGTATGTGTGTATATATGTGTGTATGTATGTGTATGTGTGAGTCTCTGTGTGTGTGCATGTGTGTGTGTGTGTGTGTGTGTGTATATGTGTGTGTCTGTGTGTATATGTGTGTGTCTGTGTATGTGTGTGTATATGTGTGTGTATGTGTGTATGTTCGTGTGTATGTGTGTGTATATATGTGTATGTATGTGTATGTGTGAGTCTGTGTATGTGCATGCATGTGTGTGTGTGTATAATTTTTATTTTATATATTTGTTTAAACACCTTTACTGCTACCCAGGACAAAAGCAAAGATCACCCTCTGTAGAAACTTGGAAGCACAGACATTTACAGAACTTCAGCTGAAGCTTCCTTCTGACCAGGGATGGCATTCAGACAGAGGAAGGAAGAAGACAGTGGCCATCTTAGTCAAACTTAGCTGCTCTCCAGACATTATTTTGTAGTGGTTACAGATTGTAGCTATTTTTTGGAGAGTTTGTGGCCAGTGCAGGAACTTCATGTATTTGGCTATATCCCTGGGTGACTTACCACCAGATCAATGTCAGTCAACTTCCTGGCCACCCAAACTCTTAAGCTCCTCTGGAAATCATTCCTAACTGGGGCAAAGTGGTAGACACTGTAAAACTAAGAGAGTGATAGTGGTTGGTTCGGAAAAAGAGCTGACATGAAATTATGCTTCAGAAGTGACCGCCATTAAGGGAGAAGATCTCACAACCACAGGAGACATGATCCAGCCTTGAGGTGAGAGAATATGATAAAGGAGTAGTACATTATATCTGTGACAACGTGGTGGGACTTGAAAAGGGGGAGGGAGAGAAGGACAGAAAGAGAAAGAGAGGCTTCCCTTTAAAACCTGAGAGAAGCCATATTAAGAGAATAGCTTAAAATAAAAGAAGTGGCTGCCACACATGGGATGATGGGACGTACTCAGAGGGAGCCTGAGAGAACATAGGAAAACACCTGACCCTGTCCTTTCAGGGTGGACAGGACAGCCTGTGACACAGGGGCAAGGAGAGCAGAGCTATAAATAGGGGCTGTGAGACACAGCATGTCATAGATTCCTTATGCCTCAGAGAGAAAACTGCAGAGGGGCATGGCCTGATTCCTTCAGGTTTGGGGATCTGGCTTCTTATACTGAGACATTGTGAAGCTGGTCTCCCCCATAAGTCATGGAGGTGGCCTTTGCCGAACTGTCCCACTCACTGACCCACTGAAAGCAATAACAGCATCTTTACTGAGGATTTGGTTTGAACAGCAAATCTACTTAAGTATTCCTAGTCCCCTGAGCCTTTGAGTCTCTTCATCAAAACTAAGCTGGGGGTATTAGACATCTCCAACTGAACAGCAGGTCATCTTTTGACCTGTATATCAAAATCAACAACCAGCCGCTTAAATAAACTCTTGGCACCTTCTCTTTTTAACAAAAAAATTATTTGTTTATTATTGTTTATTATTTGTTTAATGTACATTCATGTGTTATCTGCAATATGTCTGCATCATGTGCTTGTCTGGTACCTGTGGAGGCCAGAAGAGGGTGTTGGATCCTTTGGGACTGGAGTTACAGACAGTTGTGAGCTGCCAGGTGGTGTTGAGAATTAAACCTGGGTCCTCTGGAAAAGCAGCCAGTGTTCTTAACCACGGAGCCATCTCTCCAGCCCCTGGGCACCTTCTTTTCATTTCATGAGTGACTACACTAAATCTAGGATCTCTGCTAAATGAGCCCATGTTGATAAACTCCTCCTGGTCTAGTTTTATGTTCTTTCCAACATAATTCCACTTCCTCAAACCCATTCCCACCCATATTCTCCAGGTTTCTATTTGAGCGGATTAGGAAACTCATTAGGGTATAGTGCACCTCCTCATGGACCACACTTCCTATATAGGTTTAGGGGCAAATACAGGTGGACACTGTTTAGAATCATAGATTAGTGCTACTTTCAATGCTGGTCAGCGGCGCTTCACTTTGCAGTGGGCGCCAGTTAGTGCGGAGACTCATAACTGACCAAAGTACTGAGAATAAGTGGCCGTTGAGTGCTCAACCCTAAAGGAGACATTCGAGTCATTTACTCACCAAACATTCAGGGAACACTGTGGAAGAGGAGGCAAAAGAGTGTAACAGGAGTCCTAGAAGATGCTGGGCCAGCATGGACCATGTCTCATGAAGTCACAGGTGCAGTGGTTACCTGCAGGAGACCGAAGCAAGATGGAACCCATCAACATTCCAGCATGGATGGGGGCGAGGCAAGGTGGCCCCACTTCTAGAGGCTGTTTGTAATAGGTGCTGGGGTTCTTCAGGTATGTCGTCACTGGAAGGCACCTATAGTCCCACATCCATAGGGGGATAATAGAACCAAGAAGAGCTGGGGATATAGCTCAGTGGTAGAGGACATGCCAAGCTTTTATAAGGTTCTAGGTTCAGTACTCAATTAGTTAATAAATAAATATGTTATATCCACAGTGGACATTAGTCACAAAAAGGGAACGTGATCTCTATACCTACTGTACTCGAGGAACCTTGAAAACATGCTAAGTGCCAGAAGCTGGGCGGGAAAGTCTTATTGTGTGCTCTCACCTAAGTGAGATGCGATCTCTAAGATTTCTATAGAGAAATACATTTGTGGTCACCTTGAGTTAAGGAGGTGATAGGATGAGCTGAGGAGCTAAGGGACACCTGATAGGGTGTCTCTAGTTTCCAGGTGTTCTGCCTCCTTCCTCCAACAGAGTAGCGTCCAATTGCCCAGTGGACCCAGCCCCTCTCCCAGCACTATTTTTCAAGTGATTCACCCTTTTGCAAAACGACCAGGCAATTTCCCCGCCTCCATCTTTTCTCTTATTGTGTTCTCTGCTCCGAATAGCTGTTCTTCATTTCCTGATAAAATGGCTCTTTTCTTTCCATATCTAAGCCTAATTCGCCTTCCTTCCCTTCCTACCTGCTCCTCTCCCCTCTGTTCCTCTGACCATCCAGTATCAGAATGTGACTCCTGTCCTCAGTGACTCCCACTGTACCGTTATCTTTGTAGCTGGTTTACAGTGTTATCCACTCAGCTCACTGTAGGCAGTTTTACCTCTCCGAGGCATGATGACTTTTTAAAGACACAATATAATTACCAGAGGTCTTAGGATCAACACCTTAGGCCAATGGTTCTTAACCTGTGGGTCACAACCCCTTTGGGGGTCACATCCCAGATATTTACACTAAGATTCCTATCAGTAGCAAGATTACAGTTATGAAGTAGTAACAAAATAATTTTATAGTTGGGGGTCACCACAACACAAAGAACTGTATTAAAGGGTTGCAGTTTTAGGAAGGTTGAAGACCACTGCCTTAAGCCCAACAAGCTAGACTCTGCCACCCATCCCCAATAAACCGACTGAAGAGAGATGAAAAGCAAAGCAAAGAGATTTAGTCCATGTGGACACATTGGGAAGAGGAGCAAATTAAAGGGGTCCTCAAGTCTATCTTCTAGATTCTGACATAAGGTTCCACTCTATTTATAGCGGCCAGAGGATTGGGTTAACAAGCAATGGTGTGTGTGTGTGTGTGTGCGCGCGCGAGAGAGAGAGAGAGCGCGTGCGTGTGGTGGTCTGTGCAGCAAAGGGCAGGAGGAGGGACAGACAACACCAAGGATGTCAAAATTAATTTAAAGAATTAAACAATGGCATCCTGCCCACCATTGCCTCAGCGCTCTGTCAGCTCTGGTCTGGCTGGCGAGGTGCTCTGATAAGCAGTCAGACTGTACAATCCCTTCCTGGGAGGCAAGGTCCTCTCTGACTGTCATCAGGGCTTCAGCCTTTCCCTTTGGGTTCCTGGCTACCCCATTCTTTGGGCCTGTTTTTTTCAGTAGTCTGCTAACAGAAGGGAGAGACACCTACCTCTTTACACCACCACCCCCTTTTTTCCCCCTGCCAGGAGGATTACAATGTAACAATCTGCATCATCTCAGGGGGTCCATGGAACACCTGCTTGTAGAGAACCTCTGAAGTGTCTGTCAACCATGGCCTGGGCATTTTCCTCATTTGTTGGGCTGTACTTCCCAGAATTCCACTGGACAAGTTTGAAACTCCAGATGTGGTTGTAAAGACAGTGTGCAGCTCCAGACACATATGCGGCAAAGGATGGGCTTGTCTGACATCAATGGGAGGGGAGGCCCTTGGTCCTGTGGAAGTTTGATGCCTCAGTGTAGGGGGATGCTGAGGGGTGGGGTGGGAGTGAGTGTGTGGATGAGAGAGCACCCTTATAGAGGCAAAGGGGAGTGGGGAGAGGGTGAATGGGATGGGAGGCTTGTGGAGGGGTAACTGGGAAGGGAGATATCATTTGAGATATAAATGAATGGAATGATTAATTAAAAAAAAAAAAAGATAGTGTGCCTCTTTACAGTCAACCCCACCCCCACCCCTGCAAAGCCTTTCAGCCCTTTTGTTTGTGTGGGGTTGCTGTGTTTACTGTCACATGTGCATTTGAGTCTCCCTCTATATTTCCTCAGGTCAGCTCCAACACTATTAAATGGCAGCAAAACTGCCCACTACCCTGAGAGCAAGTTAAGTCTGTTCCTCAGTGCCTAAGGACTGTGGAGCGGGTAAGAGGAGGCCAGAGAGCCCTCAGCTCCTATGTTCTGTTCAGCTGAGTCCCGGTGAGCTTTCTTCTTTAGCCCTTCTTGCTTTTCTGCTCAATGTAAAAACCCTCCAGCCCTTAATAGCTATATTGGCAAATTGCAGAGAGTAAAGATGGATTTTTGAGCAGAAACCTGTTTTTCTTGTGTGTGACTTTCAAAGGTCTGCTGTCCTTTTGCCCAGAGTTCTGTACAGACAGTGGCGGTTTGTTTTCCAGAGGGACACATCTCCACATTTATAATGACAGGCATACGGAGTGGGACTCCAGGCCCTTGGCTGGACACCAGGTGATAGCCAATTTTTGTAGAAGGGAAGATGAAATAAGAAGTCCTTAGACTGTGGACCATTTGTCTGCCTGTTCACAAATAAGATTGAATGAAGAATTCCTGTCTTATTTATGGGTTAGTGAAATCGTTCCTATATTTTGAAGAAATCGCGTCATCTTTTAGATCTTCAGTGTCATCCCAAAGTTGTCAAATCCCTTGCAATTGTTTACCTTTGCTTGGGGCTGATAGGATGACTCAGTGGGTAAGCACACTTGCTGCCAAGCCTGTTGACCTGAGTTCAATCCCCGGGCCCTACCTGATAGAAGAAGAGAACCGACTCCACCTCAGTTGGTTACTTGTTACTTTATGTCTCTCCTTAGCTGCCATCTGATCCTTTGCTGGCACACAGAGGTGATAAGTGTATCCATTTTGTAAAGTGAAGCTGTGTTTGTGCTTGAAACTATGTATTTTATATGTTTACCTGATTAATTTTTCTGACTCTGCAATGAAGATCGTCATTATAAAATAAATAAGTCTGTGAAACTTCTTGGATTCTCATTTGCCTCAGAAACCAAATAAAGATCTTAATTCAATTTTTAGGCCAGAATGTAAACTTTGTAAGGCCCCAGTACCATCCTTCCATGTCCTGACCCTTTCTCCTCTTAGGCTTGTTGTGGGCTGCCTCTCTTCCTCTCTCTCTCTCTCTCTCTCTCTCTCTCTCTCTCTCTCTCTCTGTCTCTTTGTCTCTGTCTCTCTCTCTTCCTTTCCTATTTGCAAACCTCCCCTGCTATTTCCTCTCTCTTTACAAAGTATTAAATGGAGATTTATTTTTAGTTGATGTGTATAGTGTTTTGCCTGCCTGTATGTCCGTACACAGTGTGTAGCTGTGCCCCAAAGGCCAGAGGAGGGTGTCATGTCTTCTGGAACTGGAATTACAGACAGTTGTAAGCCACCCTGTGGGTGCTAACAATTGACTCAGGATCGTCTGCAAGAGCAGCCAGTGCTCTTAACCTCTAAGCCATCTGTCTTTTCTCCCCTCTCTCCTCTTTGAACTAAGGCTCCTTTGAAGTTTTCTGGTCCTTGTGGTATCTGATCTCTGCTCCAGTCTCCAAGGGTGCTGATGAGTTAACTGACTTCTGTTACAATCCGTATTTCTTCTAATCTAAGATGTACATGATTGCAAGAGTCTACATGCCTTAGAGAGGATCGAGTGAGGATACAGGATTGCAAGAATGCGGAGTGTTTGTTCGGGCTTGATTTTAAGGACATTTTCAGAATGACACAATGTGCATCTCAGAATCATGAACTGTATTTGAATTTTGAAGGGAGTCTTCTCCTGGCGATGCTGTGGTAGCTCCCCTGGTAGAATGATACACATCATGGTGGGGAGAAAGGCTTAAAATCACAGGGGGCTTTGACTGTATATGAGTTTCCCATTATGGCTGTAGCAAATGGTCACATATTTAATGACTTCAAACAACACAAACATATCAGTTTACAGCCTTGTAGGCTGGAACTCCGCCATGTGTCTCTTTGGGCTAAAGTGGAGGTGCCGGCAGGCTTGCTTTTTTTTTTTTTTAATTGGAAAAGGATTAGATTCCCTGTCTTCTCCAGTGTTGGAAAGCCATCTGTGTGGTGTGTGTGTGTGTGTGTGTGTGTGTGTGTGTGTGTGTGTATGGTCTCTTTCTCTACTTTCAAGGCAGTGTTGCTTCTCCATGACCCTCCATAATCATGTCTCTCTCTAACTCTCTGCCTCCCTCCTCCCATCTAAGGATCCTCACAGTGACCTTGACGTCTTTATAGCCTGTATTACCTTCCCATTTGAGGATCATCTGATTATTAACTTTAATACCTTAATCCCCATAGCTATGTAATCCTCATATTCACAGGGTCTGTTAGAACACAGACATCTTTGGATGTTATCACTGTGTCTGTCAATCCTAAAAATAGAAGTCCCCGTGTGGCAGGGCTTGTGAAAATCAGGGGTGGGAGGAACACCAGAGAAAACAGTCATAAACTAGCTTCTGAGTTGTGGCCTTTTCATGGTGTTTATAAGATAGACAACAGGGCCGGAGAGCAGCGAGTGTTTGCTGTAGGGCTGATATCATGGGCATCCAGAAGTGTGTACAGAGAAGGCACTGTCTGTATGGTCCACGAAAAACATCCCTCAGGGCACCCCCTTGGGCTCAACACAATTGGAAAGAAAGTTAAGCTGGAAATAGTTGGGAAGAAAGGGAGAGAGGGAGGGAAGGAGGGAAAGAGAGAGAAAAAAATGAAGAGAGAGAGAGAGAGAGAGAGAGAGAGAGAGAGAGAGAGAGAGAGAATGGGCTAGAGCAGTCTCAGGGAAGACTTCATTTGAAGCTTTGAAGTGGGATAAGGAACCAAACCTTTGTTGAAAAGGATTGGTGTCTGGAAGCATTACTACAGTAGATGGTGGTTCCTTTACCCAGGACTTGGGTGATGGTATCCATTCCTCCTTTTCCAGGATAATACATAGGTTGCACTGGAGTTGACAGTATTTTTTCCAGCTGCTTTTTATAAATGGAAGGAAACAGAAGGCCGACATCGTGAGCAGGGAGCAGAAAGGAGCCAACCAAGCCAGGCATCCAGCAAACACAGTCAGGAGTTTGCCAAGGCCTCTTGGGTGCACCTACCCTCTGCCCTGTCTATGGTTTGCGATTGTGCACTCCTAAGATGCTATACCCAAGAAGCTACACATGCAAATCTAGATACTGCTCAGATAATGCAAAAGAAGCCTAGCACAAGCTTGCAACAGTCTTTGAAAGCCAGCCCTGCTAGCCAAGGGAGCCCTGCAGTTTCTAGGTAAGGGGTGGGGAATGGGGACAGAGCTCTGAGTTAGCTTCCTATAAACAGCTGACTTTTGAACCTGCTTAGGCCAGTTGCTCCCTTCTCCAGTAAACCAGACTTTAGAGTAGGAGAAGGAATCACTGACACACATCTATTCTGCTGTGTAGAAGAAGAATGTTGGCCTTGCGTTTGTTTAAAGGGCACCGAAGTACCTGCCAGCCACATGCAGAAAGCCCTTTATGCGGTAGCCATGGTGCCTGCCCTGTAATCTCACTTAATCCTTATTTAACCCTCAGGGTTCTGACCACTTTATATATTGGGAAAGAAAGATGCAGAAGTGAAGAGAAGGTGGTTGTAGGTCACAGGGAGTAAGCAGCGAGGCCCAGTGAGCCTGGCTTGATCTGGACAGTGTGCTCCCAACAGCGGCGCTTCTCTGTAAACGTAGTTTCTTCTTTCAGTAAAATGCTTTCAGAACCTTCATTTCCAGAGTCTATAAGCAGACTTTGGGGGAGCATATGTATTCTAGATCCACCCATTCTTCCTGAGTAAAGCTTTTGCCTAGCCTTTTTATGTTCTCCATTTCCCGCCCTAGAACAGAAGGGAAGGAATTCTGTTCTTTAAGAATATTATTTGTTTATGGGGGCGGGTAAGAATATTATTTGTTTATGGGGGCGGGGGTGCTTGTTTGCCTTCACTTGTGCCATAAGATGTACGTGGACACCAGAGGCCAGCTTACTGGAATCAGTTCTTTTCTTCTCTCTTAAGGCAGAGTTTCTCTTTGGTGTTTCTGCCATGCTACGTTCTCCAAGCTAGCTAGACAGTCTCCTGCCTCTGTATTCCATCTCACTGTACAACTGCTAGAACTACAGAGGTGCACCACCTTATCTGGCTTTGTCCCAGGTCACCAGGCTTTATTCATTACATGTACAAAATAGATGCTGTTATGTGCACAGAACTGTGTTTGATTGGCTTTGATAAGTAAATTCAAGGATATGTCTCACACTACCCAAACCCTCAAAGCCAAAGCTGGAAGCACAAGAAGGTGTGGCTCTGCAGTGGTATAGTACCCACACCAGTGTCTTGCTCCACAGGCTGGCCCAGCCTAAAGAACGCACTGATTCTTGTCTATGCTTTTCCCCTTCTGTGGCTCCAGATGTTGTATTTAACTTTAAGAGGCGAAACATTGCAGTATAAATGTGTCCCTACGTCATGCGGGCATGTGTGCATATGCATGTGCACCCATGTATTTATGTGTAAAAGTCGTCTCTCAGCGACAGCTAAAAATACCGAGCACTTTATCTGTGCTGGAAATCAAGGGCACCATATGCTTGCGTTTCTAGGTCCTCCTAAGAATTATATAACTGCCCCCGAAGCCAAGAGGGCAGGATCAGGGCCAGCCGTGGGACATATTTCTAATGGGAAATGCCAAGGAAGGCCTGACCTTGAGGGGAACTACCTTGCCAGCCCATGGAATGTTCCCAGCCTTGGGCTTTAAACAACGGTATTCAGAGGTTGAGTGCTCTGTTGAAAACAATCTGTCCCCTTGCTTTGTCTTGGGGACTTATCAAGGTGAGCCCTGGCCCTAAGAGGCATTGAATATCAGTTTAGAGCTGAGCACTGCTGTCAGAAATCTTCCCAGCCATCTCTAATTAGCAGGCTCTGGGGCCCCCCAGGGTCACACCGTCTAGGCAGAGTGGAGATAAGCAAGAGTTCTAGTCTCTCCACTCCCTGAATCGTACCCCAGAAAGGCATCCTGGGAGAAGAGAAACAGAAAGGTTTTCTGGGAGGAGAGCCATGGGAGGCAACATAGCCAGTGCACAAAGCTTATCAAGGGCTCCCTCTGTGCTGGCCCTCCACAGAAGGAAGTATCTGATTGCTGCAGACCCATTGTGGGCCTCTGCAGCATTCCTCCCTAGAAAACCCTCCCTCGTTAGTCTCCATTTCTGCTCTCTTACTTGACTAAGGCCCCAGCACAGAGACCTGGGACTTACTGTTTAATTTTCAAACAATGGATCATGAATCGCTAGTCGCATAGGTATTTGTTTTAGTGGGTGATATTCATCATGTTAAAAATACAGAGAGAAATTAGATTAAACTAGACTTGAATGGGGTGTAACTGAGGGCGCGGAAGATAAATGAAAGTAAGCGTGGTTCCTGTTATAGTCCTGTGAAGGCGGCATCATGATCTAAAATGTAATTTTTTGTCTTTCCTTTCAGGACTAGGGATTGAACCCAGGGGCTCGGGCACGCTAGGCAAGCACTCTACTATGTGAATGAATGAAGCATATGGAAGGTGAAATGAGAAAGTCAGAAAGAAGTCATGATAGAAAGACATAAATAGATGAATCAATATAGATGTGGTGCCAGCAATCTTTCAGCATAGACGATAACCTCTGCATATCTGTTATCTAACCATCTGTGTTTCTGTGTCCCATCAAAAATGTTTTTAATTAAAAACATTTTAAACCTCACACAAACACAGAAAAAATGTTCATGTTGCAAAAATACATCAAAAAAAAAAAAAAAAAACCATCAAAGGAGCTAGAGAGATGGATTAGTGGTTAAAAGTGGAAGTGTTTACTGATCTTACAGAGGACTCAGCTGAACTCTCAGACCCCACATGGCATTCACAACCATCTATAACTCAGGTTTCAGAGGATTCAGTGTTGTTGGGCGGTGGTGGCACACGCCTTTAATCCCAGCACTTGGGAGGCAGAGGCAGGCGGATTTCTGAGTTCAAGGCCAGCCTGGTCTACAGAGTGAGTTCCAGGACAACCAGGGCTACACAGAGAAACCCTGTCTTGAAAAACAAAACAAAACAAAACAAAACAAAACAAAACAAAACAAAACACAGAGGATTCAATGTTCTTTTCTGGCCTTAGTGACTCTGCACGCAAGTGGAGCACAGATATCCATTCAGGCAAGACACTCATCTACAGAGAGAGAGAGAGAGAGAGAGAGAGAGAGAGAGAGAGAGAGAGAGAGAGAGAGAGAGAGAGAGAGAACAGTAAACCACTTGTGCCGATAAGTCCAGGAGATCTGATGCCCTCTTCTGGCCACCATGGGCATCTGCACACATGTGGTGCATATAACCTCATATGGGCACAAGCATATGTTATGTACATAATTTTTTAAAAGATAACTATCAAACCAAATTGGCTACCAGTTAAGATAGAGTGCATAGCACAGCACCAGAGTGCTTGCTTAACGTGTGTACAGTCCTGGATTTGATCCCTAGCAAAACTCAACCCCTCTCCCTGTGGGGGTGACGAAGATTACCTATAAGTTATAAGAAAAGAGTAGGAGCTTGGCAAGATAGAGAAAAATAGCAAAAAGAACTGGAGAAAGATCTGGCCTTCCTACATTCTTTCAACACCCCCCACCCCAATCACTTCAGTCTAGCACACATCCAGGGGGACACTGGTCAGCTCAAGGGACTAAGGTACATTTGGCAGGCAGCCAGCAGGGGCTTCCCAGAATCCACTTTTTTTTTTTTTTTTTCTCAAGAAGCCTCCTTCCAGTCCCAGGGCATGGTCCAGCCCTTCCTTTAGGAGCAACCTTTCATGCCCTTACCACACATCACCTTGAGGCATGATCATGGCTCTGTCTTCCCCACCATATTGAGTGGCAGGGTTTGTGCCTCTGTGTCCACAGCCTATGACACAAGTGTACTCTGTAAGAGCTGTTTAGAGGGAGACAGTCTGTGCTGGTCACTTGTTATCTTATATGTTGCCTTGTAGTGCTCAAAAGGGTGGGTGGGGGGAGGAAAAATGCTTTCTCCATTTGACCAACAAGAGAATGGAGGCCCAGGGAGGCAGACTATCTTAAAGTTACACTAGCAAATGGAAGTAGAGCTAGGATCCTGTCCATTCATAGAGCCATTATTCTCAGTCACTGCATCGTATTGTCTTGAGGGAGGGATGGAAGCCACTAGAGTTGAGAAGTCCTGGATCCTCCCAAGCCAAGTGATGAGCTTGATGGTGTCGGTTTTGGGTGTTGTGTGACTGCGAAGGGAGGGCATGATCAGAGACATTGAGAACAAAAGAGATGAGTGTAGGGCAAATGGCCACAGGTGGCCTCCAAGTGACTGTGGTCCAACCCAGACAGCTTCCCTAAACTGTTAAGGGGCTGACTGGCTGAGGTTCAATCCTCTCTCAGGAGAATCATAAAGATCTCTTCCTTTCAATCTCACCACTAATTTCTTTTCCATTTTGTGACAGGCTCTCAGGTAGCCCAGTTTGGCCTCTAACTTTCAAGGATGACCTTGAACTCCAGATGTCTCTACCTCTGTGTCTCAAGTGCTTCCATCACAGATGTACACCAGCACTTGCAGCTTCTAAATTCTTCTTAATCACTGGTTCTCAGTTAAGGATGATTGGGTGATTTTGTTCTTTAACACACATCTGGTGATGCTAACACATCTAGAGATAATTTTCACAGTCACAGTGGGGATGAGGTTATGTGCTGGTCAGCCTTAACTTGAGCGTCTTGAATCATGGGTAGATGATCATTAATAAGACACCTCTGGGTGTCTGTAAGGATGTTACCAGTGGGTTAGGGGAACTGCTTTGAATATGGGTGGCATCATCCCCTAGGCTGGGGGCCCAGGTGGAATAAAAGAGGAAGGAGGAAGAGGCCTCATAGCTCTCGATGACTTGGCCGCCATGAGGCCACGAGTGGGAAAGCTTTGTTCTCTCATGTTCTTTTATCACAAAACACTGCTTGCTACAGCTGAGGAGCATGGAGCCGGCTTAATGAAGGGGGCCAGAGCCAGAGTGAATCTCCCTCCCCTCATATCCTCTCTCTCTCTCTCTCTCTCTCTCTCTCTCTCTCTCTCTCTCTCACACACACACACACACACACACACACACACACACACACACACACGATCAGGGATGCTGGTAAACATGGCACAGGATACAAGAGGATAATCCTGCACAAAGAATGTTCCTCAAATCGTTAGCAAGGGTAAAACTGAAACAAAACAAAACAAACAAACAAACAAAAAACCATCCTCAAACCACTCTTTCTTGTTTGTTTATTTGGTCTTATGTTTTGTTTGTTTGTTTAACTTTGGAAAACATGCCTATTGAAAATAGAACTTTAACTGTAGCATGAGAAAGACACTGCCAGTATTTATTGCATATTAATCTTTATTTACTGAGTGTGTTATGATCAATGTGACTAATTCTTAAATGAAGGATATCACATTAGGTACCACTGGGTTTGAGAAATGGCAGTAATGTAAAATATAGTAAACACAGTTAACACACATGATAATGAAATGAAACAAATGATTATACCTTTTCATTTCATACACATTTACTTTGTTAAGACAATATCTTAATGGGGCCATTTTCATGGTATAAAAATATCCTGCCTTCTAAATCACTTGATGAATAATTGGTAAAGGTCCCAGTGGTATAGATTTAAACAAGACCAGCAGACCCTTTTTTCTTTGTGGAGAAATACTTACATAGAACTCAGGTAGTTAATTATGTTTTAAGGTAGCTTAGATTGCCATATGTTAAAATTCTGGGTAGTGCATTACCATACAATCATACCCATCTTAGTAAGCATGTTGGTTTATTCATAGCTGGCTTGCTATGTCTTCTCTCTTTATTTCTTACCTTCTTCATTTACAATACAGTAACTTAAACCATTTACGAGACTGCAAAATGCCAAGTCCAGTTGATAATGGAATGGGAAATTTTCACAAGACCCATTGTAGGCATAAATCTTTTGCAACCTACTTTTAATAAACATTCAACCTTTCCTTTTGTCCACTACCCAGCAGAGGTAGTGGAAAAGTTATTAGAATATGGGGGAAGTAGACCTGTTTAGCAAAAGTTCTTTGGGGACAAGGTTGATCCTGTTTCTCAGCAGTTCAGACCCATAACAAACACCAAATATGACTCAACAGTTGCAGACCAGTCCTCTAGGCAGGCAGACACCACACACGAACCAGTAGCTATAGTTCAATCCTAAGGAAACCACAAGGCTCTCCAACTGAGGCGAGGCTGTGGAAGCAGCAAGCTGCCACAGTAACCTCACAAGCAGTCCTTGAGGGAGTTTCTCTCAATGGCGACATTACCACAAATGGAGCTCAACAACACTATATGAGGTGAACCAATACATGCATGCATGACATTATTAGTGAAGAATAGCAAGATGTAACAAACCAAACAGATGCTTAGTGCCCCACTAACCGATGCTTAGTCTCCCACTGTCTGTGGGGTCATAGTTATACTCCTTCATCACAGGTCCTCCCACGTGTCTGCTTCAGCAAAACATCCTTTCTCCTGTTTCTGCTTCAGCAAAACATCCTTTTGCCTGTGTGCCTCAGCAAAACATAGTTTGTCATAACCAACTTTCCAAAGAAACTAGGAATTTCCACTTCAATCCACATAACAAGCTATGGGCTACCAATGGCTGCAAAGAGAGGGAGAATCAGTATTCTCCAGAGATGAGCTCCATCATACGTGGTCAGCACTAAGGACATATGAAGACAGACACAGGCAACAACAAGCAGATTCAGCATGTTGTGCGCATGCGCACCCCCATGTTCCATATGCATATACATGTCAAAATAATAATTATAGAAGGAGAGGTCATGGATTTGGGATGATGCAACATGACTGTCCTGAAACTCATGTAGACCAATCTGAACTCAAACTCATTAAGATTTGCCTTTGTCTGTCTTCCAAGTGCTGGGATTAAAGGCATGTGCTACCATGCCCAGAAAAAAGTCTAATTTTTTAAAAATACATTTACTTATTTATGAGTGGTTGTGCATGCACATTTGCCACAGCACATGGTGTGCATGCCAGAGGCTAGAGGTGTCCAGATGTTAGAAGGGGACATCAGATCTGAAACCAAAGTTACAGGTGATTGAGACCTATCCTATGAGTGCTGGGAACTGAACCTGGGTCCTCTGCAAGGGCCACCAGTGCTCTTAATGGCTGAGTCATCTCTCCAGCTCCCCTTACACCATTCACTACATAGAATATGCATCTGAAATTTCATCCACTCTGCTTCCCCAAGTGCCAGTCTTGCTCAGTTTCCAGAGACTCTGAATACCAGGACTTGGCACACACAGGATGCTGTCGAGTGGTTCCTGAGTGCTGGGCTGGGCAGTCTCATACAATGGCATTTATTTGATAGCTTATTGCAGCCGCCCCACTGCATTTCCACTTTCTGGTGCTCAGTCTCATCGGTGTGCTAGGTGGTATTTTACAGCTGCTCTAGGGGAAAGCCCATTTTGCCTAGTCTGTGGTATTTGACAATTTCCATGGTGAAACTATTCCAACCTTTGCCAGTTTTGCAAAGGTTACCAAGGTGAAGTTTGCTGGCTTGCAAAATTCATAGAACCAAATAAAATAAAGGAGCTGCTGCCGGTGCAAGCTAGCTCCCCCACCCCACTGTTTAGTCCTGAGTGTTTAATCTTCTACACTCTCTCTTCAGCCACACGAAAGTTTCATCTACTGAGTCGATGGTTTGGTGAAATCAAAGTTGACTCTTCACCCACTCAATAGCACAGCACCCTGAGTATTCCTACTCTGGGAAGTCTCATATGCCCAGCACAACCTCACTCCCATCCTGTAGCAGCTCAGGACTCAGCTACCTTCTGTTCTGTGGTTTCCCCTCCTCCTGAGGCAGACTTTGGAGAAGTCCAGGACTGCTGGAATCACTTGGAGAGCTTGAAAGAAGTCCCGGCCTCATCACCCCACACCTCACTGCCTCCCTCTGCACTCCCTTAGACCCTCCCCTCTCCCTTCCTATCTCCCACCCCGTCCTGTCCTTCACCCCCTTCTTTCTTTCCTAGCTGTGGTCTCAGTATGTAGCACAGGCTGCATCTTTAATTTCCGATGTAGCCCCTGATAGAGAGCCTTGAACATGCAATCCTCCTGCCTCAGCTGCCTAAGTTCTGGAATTGCAGGTGTTCCCCATCACACATGGCTAAGAATGTACATTTTCTAGCAAGTCCACAGGTGTTGCTGATACTGGCAGACTAGACACAGTTTTGAGAGCATTACCGTAAGGCAAAGGCTGTTAGCATTGGCTCCCCATCGGCTGAAGTCGGCTGGGAGTTTTAATGGGTTCTAATGCCTGGCTTCCACTTTCCATGGCTAAATTTCTCCATGTGGTTTCAGGGTGCAGTCAGAGGAACCTGTGCTAAGGAGCACAGCTGTTTTGTGATGTAAGCATCTCGCTCTAAAAGGCACAGGTGTTGAAGATGAGGTCCCTAGCTGATAGGTCCAGTCATTGAGGGGATCGGATCTAGTCCCAAGGACTCTGCCTTCACCAGTGAGCTAATCTGTAGATAGACTTGGAATATGGTGGTGTTATAGAGAGGTGGTGAAAATGGAAGACATGGGACCTAATTGAAGAAACAGGTGACAGAGGGTGTATTCTCAGGGGCTGTAGGTTGCCTTGCGTCTTCTTCAATCCGTATCTTGTCAGCTGAGGAAGGCTGATTTGGTATTAAGTGTTTTCCTCTGTGTGACAAGAACACACCTTGACCTCTCTGGTCCACAGCAATGGAGTCAGTTGGGAATTGGAACCATGAAACCATGAGCCACAATAAACCCTCCCTCTGTCATGTAAGCTGTTTTGTCACAGGCACGTGCAAAGATGAGACGATCCTTCCGAAGACAGAGGGAGACGATCGTCTTGTGTGAAAGGGTGTCTTAGGTAGGGTTTCTATTGCTGTGAAAAGACACCATGACCATAGCAACTCTTATAAAGAAAGGCACTTATTTCGGGCTGGCTTTAGTCCACTATTATTATGGTAAGAAGCATGAAGGCAGGCAGGCAGGCAGGCAGGCAGGCAGACAGACATGCCCGGGAGGTAGCTGAAAGTTCTATCTCTGAAATTGGTAGGCATCAGGAAGAGTCAGTCACTGGGCGTGGCTTGAGCATTTGAAACCTCAAAGCCTGCCCACCTCCCCATCCCCCCCAGTGACACACTTCCTTCAACAAAGCCACACCTACATCAACAAGGCCACACCTCCTAGTAATGCCACTCCCTATGAGCCTATGGGGATTGCTTTCATTCAAACCACCAAAAAGGGCTTGTGGTTAAGCCAGGGAGTGATGCATGTGTTAGGCTAGCTCACATCCCATTGCCTCAGAGAGTCCCCTGACTGAACCTCTAAGAGGTTGGGAAATGTGATTCCGCTGGCTGCTACAGAAGAACAGGGATGTAACTTACCAAGCAACTATCTGGTTGTTATCATTACCGCTGTCTGGGACCAAGCATACCTCGGGTGGATCTCCAGATGGGGAACCTACAAGTACTTGTGCTATGTTAGAGTGTGGGTGAACATGTTGGGATAAAACGATCAATGGCGATATGAGGTGTTTTTATATCCAGGCCCATGGAGCCTATGTCAAAACCATGTTCTATAGGCAGCGCTCAATCCTTTCCATCCACTCAAGTCACTAGCTTTTCCGGGCTTCAGTTTCTCACTGTGAAGAGTCTACTTGGATCTGTTCCATGGGATTCAACATGGAAAACCACCGCAGGCAGTGCTGCAGGCAGGAGCAGCTGCTCAGTGATGTTGGCTCCCTCCCCTGTGGGTGCCAGTGCTATGGAATGAAAGCAGATGGCCGGGGATGCACACGCGCGCGCGCGCGCACACACACACACACACACACACACACACACACACTCACGGAGCAATGAGCTGGCTTTGAGGCTTTCGCTGTCTGCTTTGGTGGGGGAGACACACCAGAGAAGACTCTTACAGTAGTAGAGTGTATGTTTCCAGGGCAACGGTTGGCACCCATGCCCTTCCTGCCTGTCACTCCAGGAAAAGTTTTAAACCTTGTCGTAGGTTTTTAATGGAGCCATTATTCATACTGTAAAAGGATTCTTCACACACTGAGCAGCCTCCTTAGACATTTCTGCTTTCCTACACACAGATTAACTACACTGAGTCAGAGCCCTGACTGTAGACAGGGAAGGGAAGGGAGGGGAGGGCAGCAGGGACAGGCAGGAGGGAAAAGGAAGGGACCTCTGCCTTTCAGAAAAGCTGGTTTGAAATCCACAGTGTTTAAAACAACAACAACAACAACAACAACAACCTCAAACCAAACCAAACCAAACCAAACCAAACCAAACCAAACCAAACCAAAATACCATCAGGAGCCGCAGCAACACCAGAGCAAAAGTTTAAAACTCTTGACTGCTAGGGACCAGTGAGCGGTGAAGCCCAGAACCATCCTCTGCAACCTGTAGGAGGAACCAGATCTGTCACCTTCCCTGGGAAGGCCTGTCCCAGACTGCCCTGGGGCCCAATGGGAGAGGCAGGCTGAGCTGCTCCAGATTACAGCAGCCTGCTTTCATGCTTCCTGCTTACACAAGTGGCAGCCTGATTATTCAGGCAGGTCCTGGGGGCAAATTCATTTGAGTAACTGTTCAACAGGCTGTGCTCAGTTTCCAAGAAACTTTCAGTGCTCTGGTTTTAATGCCAGCTCTAACCTCTCCTGTTCTTTGTCCCTCATAAAAGCACTGCCCTTCTCTGGTCCTTGGCCTGGCTCTGTACCACACGGTCAAAACTTCCCAAACATCTCGTATGGAGAGACAAAGCATTAGCATCCCACGTGTCATGCCCAAGTGTCCTGGGTATGGGTTGGGGAGGTGGATGTGTCACCGTTAGTCACTTGTCAGTGGCATGGCACTGGGCAAGTCACCTCACATCTCTGAACTTCAGGCTGTTGTTCCACTAGCAAACGGTCGTTACCTAGAACATTGCCCGGCCTGTGATAAATGTGGCTCATAAGTACCGAGTTCCACTAGGTAGGAACACTAAACTTTCCCCCTAGTTTTATCTTTAGTGAAACGGGGTTGGGGAAACTTTTATCTAACTTTTAGGAAGGCCCAGGCACTTGCCAAGCCCTCTCTGCAGTTTATTTGATCTTTGCAGCAACCTTGTGAGGAGTGTATACGGCCATGGCACTTTATATAGGTAGAGAGGCTTGTAGAGCCAGTGACTTGCCAAATGGAAAACCTAGGAGCCAATATCTTGATGCCTACCCAGAGATACCCCACCTCCAGATGCACAGAGGAACGGGAACCTAGCACTTAGAAAACTGTCCCCTCCCCATAGGTGTGTGTGTGTGTGTGTGTGTGTGTGTGTGTGTGTGTGTGTGGTGTATGTGTGTCCAACAGGAGGCCCTGTCCCTGTGAACATCACAATATGCTGTGTTTGCATCTCAGGGGAGTCATAGTGGTTTGGGGGAAAATACGATTCCCTCCCCCCCACCCCCCCGATTTGCCCTTTGTCTTCCCTTCTGAGCTACTTGGCACTCTGGGCAAGATCTCTTTGCCCTTCTCTTTGAGTTCTAGCCATTGTATGACATGTACTTTGTGAGGCACTGAGCTGAGTACAGAGTTCACAGGGGTAGGTGACAACATAACACACTGGGAACTGTAGTTAGCATTGGGTAGGAGGCACAAGTCAGCCATCTGATGGGCCATCCCATCCTCACTGGGGAGAGAGGGATTCTTATGAGATCCTGTGATACCCAGATGACCCACAATGCTTTGGAGCCCAGGCCAGTCTGGGGTCCAGTGCCCTTATTGATGCTTCTGTACCTCTTAGATCTTGTCTTCATGACTCTCACATGGTCCCCCACTCTAACTCTGTATCTAGTTCTAGATACTCGCTTGTGCTTAAACTCCCCATTTTCAAACTTCAGTGTTGAGATAAAGGGACCCTAAATCACAGGCTGGTGGCAACTTGGGCACAGATCAGATAGGCTAAGCTCTTCACCTTGGGAAGCAGTGGCACCAATGAGTATACATTTTAAAATTATAGCTGCATAGGCATTGTTTACTTTTCTATATTATATATTGTAATTATATATATGTAATTATGCAATATATGTAATTATAACATAGTATACATAATTATGTAATATATATAACACATATAGATATATAAACAAGGAGAAGTTATTCAATTACTAAACAGCCATACCTGAATCTGGGCTATTAGAAAACACAAAGCCTGTGCCCTTGGCCACCTTGTTGGTGCCCACATCCTGGTGACTGCCTCAGCATGGGAAGAGGTCTCTATCGCTCCAAGGTTTTGGCTTGGGCAACAGGTGATGGCTGCATCAGTGCCCAGACTATGCTCACTCTGCAGCTACTTGAATAGGTTTGCCTTTTAGGTAAACTGTCTGATTGATTCCTGTGAACGAATTCCCAAATACATGAAGATGTCCAAAATCCTAGTGGATATAGGGAGGGAGGATCAGATAAAAGGTATAGATCACCCCAGCATGAATACAGAGCCAGGGGAGAGAAGGCCGGGAGGCTATTCCCATGAAGACCAAGAAGCAAGGCTGTGAGAAAAGGGCGAGTGAGCCGAGATGGCTGCAGGACAGGAGCTGTCAGTGGTACGGTGGGTGGCATGTGTGCTGCTGAGGCCAGGGAGGACTAAAGAGCCCATGGCTGGACAGTCTGTTCCACGTGATTTCAGTCACATGGTTTTTTTGAGGGGAGATGGAGGAAGCAGTGTTCCGACTAGGAAATGAGCAAGGACAAGAAGTCGTGGGGTACATGGGCCAAAGCCTTGGGGACCACTCAAGAGGGTGTTCAGGGAAGGCTCAGATGCGCATCTGTAGGGCACAGTTGGCTGCTCGATGAAGTCATCCTTAGAAGCTGTTACTACGAGGTGCCAGAGATTCCTCATAGGCTCATGCAGCCTGAGTGGGAGGAGGAGTTGAAAAATGCCATTTCACAAGTGTGGGAAGCCCCAGCCACTAGGAGACTTGGTTTTGGCAACAGCTTGCCCTGAACCGCAGGTTACTTAGCTTTTTCTACATCCAATATTTGACAACTTATCCAATGATGAATAATCACTAAATAGAAGAGGACAGAAATGTCCTGGTGGACAAGCAGTAGAGGCTCAGAAGCCCTTCTCCCTCTAGGGTGCTTCCCAGATTAGAACAGTGGAGGGGCTCTGACTGGCAGCAAGCTGTCCTTCCACGGAAGGCCTAAGGCTTCAGGCTGGGCCAAATCCTGTAAATACCCCTGACCTTCTTCACAGTGTACTCTCACTGGCCAACACCCTGGAGTGACAGAAAATGAACATACAAAGTGTTAAGATTGGGACAAACAGGCCTGTGGCAGTCTAAGCTCACAGGGAAGTCTCCCCTAGAGGACACCCTAGAGTATCTCATCAGCCTTGGTGGGGACCCTTCTAATCCCAGGGTCTCTTCTTACAGCCCAGTCTCTATGTTGCTTTAAGAGACACTTCTTGTAGAAGATGACTCATTTGCAAGCATCGATCAGTAAAGAGCCCAAGGCAGGAGATGGATGAAGATGCCCATCCCTGGCTTGAAGTTCTGGTGGTAGCAACAGGGGGCAGGTGGCATTTGCTCCCCTACGCACACTTCAGAGCAGCACAGGAACATGACTGAAAATCCCAGATCATCTGGTGATGAAGGTCACTATTTGGAACCAGAGGCGTACCATAGCTTGTTAACCTTCCCCTGGGAGTGGCAACGGGAGCCATTGTTAACAGCCCTGCTTAGCACTGCCTCCTGAATGCAGTCCATGCTCCTCCACATGACCCGGAAGCACACGGAACCTTTCATTCTTTCCTCAAGGCCTCCTGGCATGTAACCACTTCCTGGAACTGCTGGTGGTGGTGCTAATTTAGGGAGGAATTTATGTACAGAGTACTGGACGGCACACGCCTGACAGCCATGCAGACTTTCCCATTTAGACAAACTGGCTCTGAGGCACTTGGAGTGGGCTGGATTTGGAGAGCAAGCAGGAATGCCTGAGGGACTGAGATTTACATAGGCCTTGGCTGAGGTCAGGAATTCACCCAGGTGAAGTGTTCTTCTCTAAGAAGTCAAGAGCCAAGGAACAGGTGGGGCTATGACTGCGGTAACCAGAGCAGTGTCCAGGAAAGTGGGTCAGGAAAGCTCATGGACATGAAGAATAGGAACAGTTTCCTCTTGGCCCCTGGCTCTCAGATGTGGGTGTCAGTCACCTGGGAGCTTATTAAATGCACTGCTGACAGCCTTGTCAGGGCTGGGCTGCCTTTCCTAACAAGGCCCAGGAGATGCTTCAGAGCTGATGACCTGGGGATCCACCAGTGGAAACACCACACGGCTCATCACACACCACCTCTGCCACAAGAAGCGACAAGGACTCTAAGCAAATTCCATTATAATAGCCATCTTTATTTGTAAAAATCCAGATATAAAACGTAATCTTTCAGTCTTTCCAGGTTTTCCTTTTTTACAAAAACAAAAAGGCACATATAAACCTTCCCCGCTGTCGTTCCTGTACACGGTGTTTTTCAGGCAGCCCTCCCCCCGCCCCCCATTACAGCTACATGCTTCATTCCAGGACGTCTGGATCCCCACATGCTTTGGTGCTTTCCTACCAGGGTAGAGTTCCGAGCTCCAAGACTTGAAGTACACAAAGAGGGGGTAGGGGTGGGTGCGGTGTGTGGCACAATGTTCCACGGCGTGCAGGGCGGTGGGCTAGTAGTAGGTTTCCTTCTCCACCCAGCCTGAGAGAGAGAAAGGGACATTATGTCGTAAGTCCTCTTTTGGGAAAAACCAGGACAGTGACCCCCTAAGGATAATCTTGTGTGTGTGTGTGTACACTCTTGCATGTATGCATGTGTGTACCCGAGACCTCAGCTGTAGCTAATTAGTTCTAAGAATACTGTTATTACTAGGTTTATGTCAAGGCTTTCTTTCTTTACATTTGCTTTGTACTTTTTAAGGTCTTAAAAACCATGATGTGTTTCTACCTTAGTCCAGTTCTGTCTGTGGAAGACATATCTGTAACCTGACAGGGGAGGAGGGCCAGACCTGCCTGTGGGTCCACTTACCGCCAGGGCGTCGCCTGATGATGAGCTTCCGCACCTCGTCATACACAAAGATGAGAAGGGAGTAGGGGAAGGCACAGAACCACCAAGTAGGTCTGGAAATTAAATAAGCACTAAGTCAGACACAAACCAAACAATTCAAAGGAAGATAGAAAAAGCGTACATCTCCAAAGTGACCAGGAAACCATCAGGTAGCTGACTACAGGCACCCTTAACTACGGATTCATTCACAGAATTAAAAACAAGCAAACAGAAACTCCCCCAAACTATCAGAAGCTGCATTGTCAGGCCCAGAGCTACAGAGGCCAGCCTACATTTCATGCAGGAAGCCCATTTGCCTTGAGCTTTCCTAGGATTCAGGCTGTATTTTCTGTTGACAACCTGAGTGCATGAACATTTTCTTTCTTCTTTTCCTAAAGTACTTAAGCCCTGCCAGTGTGGGTCAAAGCCAGTTTATTCAGACCCTGAACTTGGTCTCTGACCATGGAATCGGGGAGGACCAGCTAAACCCTGACAGATGACAAAGGTCTTCAGAGGGGGAGCCTGGAGAGGCTGACTCATGGTCCCCAGCAGAGACAGGCTCCGGGTGGCCTCCCTCCCGAAGGCACCAGGCTTCCTTGACTACGGGCTCCTGGATCAACAAAGGAGGAAGGATGGCCCTGCCAGCTCTGCAGTCTCCGCCCTTCCTATGTGCCCTGAACAGCAGTGGGAAGGTGACCTCAGTGCCTCAGCCAGCAACAGAAGCCCTGACCAAATGGAGGAGAAGCTGCCAGGACCAAGTCAGGTCACAAAAGAGTCAGGTGCCCAGAAAATGGCAATGTCTTGAGGCTCCGCTCTTCCTCACTGGGACTTCCCAGGGGTTGTGTGGCAGCCTGTGACCCCTCTGTCACTCTCTCATTCAACAAGGCTCAGGCCAATATAATCCAACTTGGATGCTTCTTGCATCCTGTACTCTATGCAAGGGTACTATGCAACCTGACAGTAATCAAAAAAAAAAAAAAAAAAAAAAGCCATAAAAATTATCGGTACAGCAGAAACAGCAATGCCAACAAAGAGATGTTGCAAGGACTTCAGCTCAAAGGGACTATCAGGATTGATGGGTTGGGTGGGAACATCCTTACCAAAGACATAGGTAGAGAGGGTAACAGTGAACTGACCTACTATGGCCTTGGACAGGCTGTGAGACACACCCTGGATGCCTGCCCCACCTTGCACCATAGACTCTGTACTTGATGAGGCTGAAGTGTTTTATTTCTAAGACGAGATCAGTGCATGGAAGTGTTGGTAAGAGGCCAGGAAGAGAGATGGTCCAGATGAGTCTGAGCAATGACAGGGCCGGGTGGAATTCAAGAGACTGATGCTCTCAAAGGACCTTATGTTGGAAGAGCATCCTGTTCTGCAGCTCAACATGTTTAATCAAGTTTTAGCTGCTTAGCTTCAACCTGTTACCGGACAGCAGCAAATGTATGTGGAAGTTTCCACTGGCTGCCAGACTTTATGGTGAGCACTGAGAATAAAAACTGAGGCCTAAGAAAAAGCGCAAAGTCATTTGCTATGTTTAAGGCCCGGCTGCTTCTGAACACAGAACAACTTGGGGATTTAGTTTCTAAACTGCACAGCTCCACTCACAGCTGACTGTGAGGTCAAAGGAACCATGAATCCTCTCCAAACTCCTTTGGCGTCTCCAGAAAGGTGGAGAGGTGATATGTGACTAGGAGAAGCAAACAGGACTTGGCCTGGGCCTCCAAGGCCCAGAACAGCTCTAGTGGCTCTAAGGACAGCTGGACTTTACAGCAGAGGACCTGAGGGCTCAACAGTCTGTTGCTGAGCAATTTCAAGGAAGCAGAGCCCGTGCAGTCTCACCATTAGCCAAATCCTTGACCCTAGCAGGTCTAGATTTGCCTTCCGGTTTGGTTTACTGGCAGGTCTGGCTTTCCTGTCTTCTAGTGCAGAGGAACTAGTTAGTACACACACTGCCTGGAAGCCAGGCAGCTTACACACAGCACAAGGGGGAAAGCTACACAAACTATGTCCACACCTTTTGGAATGCAAGAGGCTCCACTTACTTGAGGGGATACATCCTAAGGGCTGCACCCATCCCAGGGCAGTAGGATAGAAAAGCAGCAAGGGCTGTCTCTTCAAAGAGGCCAAATATTAAGATCTTGTTCCTAAAATTCAAGGGAGACAAAAGTTTACAAGTTGCAGATTCAGATTTCTGAGCATTCTTCTCTGTGGGCGTGGATAGCATGCGGGCATTGTAACACTCTGACATCTACAACGTACAGGCTTGAGAACTGCAGGTGGTGGAGAGAACTAGGAACAAACATGAAACAAACAAGCAAACCTAAACCTAAACAACCCTTAAACTTAAACCTTTTATGTTGGGTCCTATTCACAGGTATCCTGACATGATGCCGCTTTCAAGGGTGCAGGCTGGTAGAGATTCCAGGAACTAGGTCATTGTACGCTGAATTTATTCTGAATTTGTGTAAAATGATCAGATCCTTCACAACTTACTTCATTCCCTGCTGGAAGACAGAATTCCTTCTGGTCTTGCAGATGACCAAGTCAGCCCATTGCACTACCACAATACTGACGAAGAACGCCGTATGGCAGGTGAACTCCACAATCTTCCTCTGCTCGTAGGTCTGAAAGGTGAAGCAAGCATCTCAGCCCCGGCTTTTTCCCAGCTCGCAGCTAGTGGCAATGCTGCCAGCCCTCAGGGTTGGAGGAGCACTAGCTTCCACCCCCCAGTAAACGGTTACTTACCCACTGCTGCCCATAGCTGTCCTCCACATCGTTGATCCAGCGGTCATCCCAGGTCTCTCGGATGCCCAAGAGGTGAAACGGCAGGAAACCGTTCTCAGCCAGAATCACAAAGTAAGTGAAGAAGCCTCCCAGGGCCTGGATCATACCTAAGTTGGAAAACCCTTCTGAGTGCTAGACCTCACCCAAGGCCCCTTCTCCACATTCACTCTCCACATCATCACCTCAGCAGCCCCAGAGAATTCTGGAGTTGGGGACAGAAACGAGTGCGTTTCCTGAATCAGCAACTGATGAAGACACAGGCAGACGTGGCAGCCACTTATGTGTTGAGGGTTGGGAGGGAGAGTATGGGACACACTGGGCTCAAGGCCACTCTGCTCTTGAGAGTAAGATACAAAGGTTTTCTTTTAAAACACTCATCTCCCTCTATCAGTTTTCCTACTATTTAATCTAAAAAATTATAATTTCTTTTCTACTTCAAGACCTCTACACACTGCCACTTTGCCAGGGAGATACCATACCTTATGGCCAGCCCTTTTCTCTTGCCATCCAATCTAGCCAGGACACCCGAAGTTTCCCAGGACAGAGTCATCATTCTCTCAAAACTAGGTCTTCCTCAAAGATCTGGAGCCTTACTGCCAGGGGTCAACTAATAACCACTGGTCAGTTCCTATACGATGGATGCTAACCCATGCCTTCTCTAGCAACTGTTCACAGACCTAACTGCTGGCCAGATCCAGTCACTCATGGTGGCTTTCACCTGGTTCTCTTGAAGGAGACAGGCATTAATGAATAAGGCATTTGGGTTTCCCATCTCCCAGATTTCCTGCTGACTGGTTAGTCTGCTGGGGCAGAAGCCAGTGGAAGATGGGGGTGGGGAGAGCCATCATTTGGAGAGGACTCACTGAGCAAACCTCACACTGATAGGGTTTTATGATGTCAAACTCTGCATCCCATGAGACAGAGGGATGTGGGCCCTGCCACCCTGTCCCCCCATCCCCCAATCCAGGGAAAGCGCCTGAGTTGACAAGTGCAGACCCAGGTACTGATACTGCAGAGCTCAGCGAGGAAGGTTGCTACCACTGCTTAAAGAACTAGTTTTCACGAAAGCCACCAGTCAGGCAGCTGAGGAAGGACTTCTTCCACGGCAGAGACTCCAGTCTGGTCCCCATCTCCCTCTATTGCACACTCAGAACTGAACTCAGAACCTTACTCTATGGCTGAGCTGAGCTTGCTCATCCACCATTCTCTGGTCTGAACCCTGTCACAGCTTATCCAGACAGAGCATATCCCTCCAGGCCCTCCTAGCACCTGCCTCACAGAGGGAAAGGCTCACCGATCTGTCCATAGGCCATGCTGATCAGACGCTCGTTCACAAGTTTGTCTGTTTTGGGATTTCTGGGCTGCCTCTTCATGATGTCGCTCTCAGCCTGTTCATAGGCCAGGGAGATGGCAGGAACCTAGGGAGGTGAGAGGGAACAGGAGTGGGTATTAGGAACTGTTTACTAGAAAACTCTCACCCACTCTTTTAAAAAAAGATTTCTCTCTCTCTCTCTCTCTCTCTCTCTCTCTCTCTCTCTCTCTCTCTCTCTCTCTCTGTGTGTGTGTGTGTGTGTGTGTGTGTGTGTGTGTGTGTTGAATGGGAGACCTGGCAGGCACTCCTAACCACTGAGCCATCTCTCTAGCCCCTTGGCTTCTGTTTTCTGAATGTATTTCTTTTTGGTACATGGAATAGGAATACTACTAGGGAATCCAGTGTTTTTTTAAGGTAAAATTATCCAAAGTGAGAAATATTTTCTGGTAAGTGAATGTGGACAACTGCCCCTAGGACAGCTAACTCAGAGACAATGATGCTGAGGTTTGAAAGAAACCTGGGCATTCACTAAGAATTTCTTTTCATATACCAGACTCTGGGCCCAGGAATAAGACCTGGTAGCAGCATATGGGGACACATTACCACTACTTGCAAGGTTATGACACTCACGTACCATGTCAGTGCCCAAGTCAATGCAGAGGATGGTCACGGTGCCCAGGGGCAGTGGAATGTTTGCAATAATAAATATCAAGAAGGGGGTGATTTCTGGAATGTTACTGGTTAGGGTGTAAGCAATGGATTTCTTCAAGTTATCAAATATCAGACGGCCTGGAAAAGCAAGATTGTTTTTATTGTACAGCTTGAATAGACAGGCAGACGAAACTGAAGACAAGCTCACTAACTGCTCACTGGGATGAGCTTCTTAAAGGTGCTCTCACCTTCCTCTACTCCAGTCACAATGGAGGCAAAGTTGTCGTCCAGAAGAATCATGTCAGCAGCCTGCTTGGACACATCTGAGCCAACAATCCCCATGGCAACCCCGATGTCTGCCTTTTTCAAAGCTGGAGAGTCATTGACACCATCCCCTGTGACGGCCACGATGGCACCCTGTCCAGAGAAGGAGGAGGTGGGTGGGTTAATAAAGCCCATTTCTTTGCAGGGATAAAATGAAGGGAAACACACACTCAGCAGGTTATAGATGCCCTTCTCTCCCACTGAGGCTGCACGGATCGAGTCTTGGGACCATCTTGGCCGAGTACTCACATGGACCCCACCCAAAATGACAATAGGGAAAAATGACAATAAGCATATTCTCCCCCATTTAACCCAGGAATGACCTTGGTGAGTGGCACTGTGGTAAGCCCTGTCCCTGTAGGCACTGCAATGGTTAAAAGTTAGGGAAGGATCTTCTGGCAACCTCCACTTCCATTGAAGACAGGAGGACCTATTCTGTTGTTTCATGAGAGTCCACTGTGGGTTAGCTCTGGGCTACAGTATGGCCAAATCCCTCTTTCTATGCCTGGAACTCCCCACTACACAAAGAGCCTGTTCTCTCTAGTTCGGCTCTGCTTTCACTGGACCCCAGAGCCTGACGCCCCGTGGCCCTTGCAGCTCACTGACCTGCCGCTGGCAGCCCTCCACGATGATGAGCTTCTGCTGAGGAGAGGTCCTGGCAAAGACAATCTCTGTGTGGTACCGCAAGATGTCATCCAGCTCCTCAGAAGTCATGTCCTTCAAATCACTGCCGTGCACTACACAGGCCTTGGCATCTCTAGGATTGGGACCAGGAAGGTAACAAAGGTCACCTGAGCATTTGCTAGCACTTCCAAGACAGAACCAAGACCCGACTTCCCCATCACTTAAGAACTGGTCCTGTTCAGTATTATAGACTATCGCACAGATCACCTCATTCAAGGCCCACGGCCACTTCTGGGAGGCCAGCTTGCCACCTCCCTGTCCCCTACTCTATCAGACGGACTGGAAGAACAGACAGGCACACTCTTAGAAATGGCAGAGCTAAGAAAACCATTTTGTAAACCCAAATCAGAGCGAGGAAGTCCTAGTCCACACCAGAATAAAAACAAAACTGATGTCTCCACTATGCTTTTTGTTTTGTTTTGTTTTGGAGACAGGGTTTCTCTGTGTAGCCCTGGCTGTCCTGGAACTCACTCTGTAGACCAGGCTGACCTCGAACTCAGAAATCTGCCTGCCTCTGCCTCCCAGGTGCTGGGATTAAAGGCATGCACCACCACTGACCAGCTTTCCACTATGCTTTTTAATCCTGTGTGCATGTGCGTACACAGTGTGCATACATGTGAATGATGTGTGTATGCAGGAATGCATGCCAAGCCACACATGTGGAGGTCAGAGGACAACTGAGTGGAGTCATTTCTCTCCTACTTTCAGATGTGCTCCAGGGATCACTCAGGCCATGCGGCTCACAAGGCAAGCACCTTCCCCTCCAAGCACTTCACCCACCTTCTGCTACCTCTTCTACTTTAACGGCCTCTCCCTTCTTTATTGCCTGAGTTACCCGAACAATTGTCCTTTCTCATTTATTTCTGCAGTGTGGAAACTGACGAGGCACTAATGGTCCAGTGGCTAGTTCAAACTATTTATCATATGACTTCTCCAGTTCCAAGCACTCTGAACATCCCTAAACCTCCACTTCCAAGTTCAGCAAGTGGGATTCCCTCCCCGCCTATTACATCATTACAACAAGAACTCAGAACAGCAAGCACCGTGTGGATTAGTGGGACTTCTCCCTATGAGTAACAAGGTCACTTTCTGGTAGTCAGGCGCATTCACTACTCCCTTGGTGCAAGCCAAGAAGCAAATCGGTCCAGAGCTGAGACAGGACTATACTTAAGCTTCCTGCCGTACCTGGGGTTCACCTGGTTCACTGGAATGTTGAGGCGAGCAGCAATGTCTTCCACAGTCTCGTTGCCTTCTGAGATAATGCCCACTCCCTTGGCAATGGCTTTGGCTGTGATTGGATGGTCTCCTGTGACCATGATGACCTGAAACAGGAAATTGAATGATATACATCAACTCATCAAAAATGTAAGCAGTATTTACTGAAAGAAAGCACAGCTCAACACCAAGATTTTATGACACATGACCACATCCATATTGCATATGCCATGTCTCTTTTTATAAACATAAAAGTCAAATTTTACTAAAGCCATTAAGAAAAGAGAGAAAACCTAATATTTGTTGGACTATACATAACAATGTATATATTGCTGGTTAGCACTTTCACACTCACCCAGTTCTGAAGGACAACTATAGGTTTTATTTTGATTATGTGTGGAGTTTGTGTCAAGGGGTGGGGGACAGCGATCAAGTGCAGGAGTCCTCAGGGGCATCAGATCCCTGGAGCCTGAGTCACAGGCAGTTGTGAGCTGCATGAGGTGGGTGCTGGGAACCAAATTCATGTCTCTTAACCACTAAGTTATGTCCCCAGCCCATGTTCCTAATTTTTTAATATTTAGAAAAATATCCTTTAAAAGTGACAAAGTACTGAAAAGACATTAATATCAAGCTTCTCAGTGAAGTAAGTATTCTCATAAGCGTCTCAGAAGCAGCAGGGTAAATGCAGCACAGTACTGAGCCCCTCAGAAAAAGACAGAGACTGAATCACTGAGAAGTTGGCCCCAAAACTGGGGCATGTGCCATTCACTGAATTTCTAAATTTAAACCTCAATCTTTTTTTTTTTTTTTTTTTTTTTTTTTTTACTTCATTTGTTTCCTTTTATCTAAAGAAGGTGCTTCTTTACGTCCAATTTCACATATACTCCTTACCCAACATTCTAAGAGTATCTGATCCTTCAGGGTTGCTCCCAATGCTTTGGAAATGAGAAATGGAGAGAGAGAGAGAGAGAGAGAGAGAGAGAGAGAGAGAGAGAGAGAGAGAGAGAGAGAGAGAGAGAGAGAGAGAAAGAAAGAACACACTGGACCCGGAGCAGTGTTCAGACCAGGACCACATCTCTGAGATGGAGCTAGCGAGACACGAAAGCCCTACCTTAATCCCAGCGCTGCGGCATTTGCCCACAGCATCGGGGACAGCAGCTCGAGGAGGGTCAATCATGGAGATAAGACCCACGAAGCAGAGGTTATCCACGGGGAAATTGACTTCATCAGTGTCAAACTGAAAGCCTTCGGGAAACTGTTCGTCAGGCAGAAGGAGGTGGCAGAAACCTACAAAGGAGGGTAAGTACCTGTTAGGTTTCCAGTGCTCTAGCAGTGAGGGCCAGGGGCAGCCCTTCAACCATCATGCCTGTCTTGGGCTGCATGTTAAATGTCAAAGTTTAGGAGTAATAGAGAGTCAGTGAAAGAACAAAAATGGCCGGAGGACAGATTCCACCAAAAAAAAAAAAATTATCAAGGGACAGAAATACTCAATGTAGGGAACACTGGACTGACAACACTAGCTTTTAGCACCCATACCCTTAGGCTGCTCAGTGTGATGAATTATGTCTAGGTACCTTCTCTGGAAAACTGAGGCCGTGTCTTCCTATCTAGTCATTGTTACTGAGCACCAGTGTGGGCATTCACAGGAGCTTCTCTGAAGATGAATGCAGAACAGGCATTCTGCTGTAACTGTATCATATGGTTCTATCATTCTAAGACATAAGACATCCCAGACTTTGCCTTTTGCACTGTGTGACAGTCACAACAGTCTGTTCAGTGGGACAGAAGACACCATGCAAGCTCAAGAAGAGTAGATCCTTCTTACTCAGGGTTGGGAAAAGCAAAAAAGCAAAATGACCTTCGGGAAGACAGTAGTCTTTCGGTTAGGCAGACGTGGGAGAAACACTACCCATTGGTTAGTTTTGCAGGAAAAGGTGTCTGACCCAGAGGACTAGACCAAGTGATTGGTTCTCAATTATCTCACCAGGAATAGACAAATAATGGTCTTGTATCTACCAATATACAAAATATTGTTAGTGCCACTTGCCCAAATAAACTGGACAGAGGGCAAAAAAAATTTCTGAGCCTAAGTAGCTAACAGGCTATGACAGTCAGCATTCTGGCTTTCTGGTTTTATGAGTGGAGTGGTCACTTCCCATGGGACAAGAACAGTCACCCCAGATATTACTTAGGCACACCAAAAACTAACAGATTTTAGTTAAGCTTACAGACCATGGTTATAACAATGAGGTTAGACAGTAAACTGGCATCCCTACCTCTTGCCATACAGAACTGAGAATCATGAAGCCACAGGTCAGTAAACACAGGCCAGGTCAGTAACCATCAAGACTGTTTGCCAAAATAACCATTTTCTCCACCACCTACTGCTTTAAATAAGGCATCTAAAAGAAGCAGGGTGGCTCCCCACCCCCACCCCCAAATTAAGAGGAACATCCAGAAGACACAGAAATTGCTGTGGTTGTCTGCAAAGCTGTGCTCAGGAGCCATGGCAGTCACTGCATACCTAGCACACGCTCTCCAAGGCCTCCCAGTTCTAGGTAGGCATTCTGAAAGGCGTCCTTCAGCTCTTCGTCCAGTGGCTGCTCCTTGCCGTGGAGGAGGATGGAGCTGCATCGGTCCAGGATCCTTTCTGGGGCACCCTTCATCACTAGCAGGTGTTTAGGCTCAGATGTATTCGGGTTCTTGTGAATGGACAACTGTGGAGATTATTCAGAAGGAAACATTAGGTGGCTGCATGTGGCGATTCAGGGAGAAAAAGTAGGCCTTTCTAACTAGTTAGTATTTACTATAAAGCAAATAAGATCTCCTTTTGGAACCTCTAAATATCTCATGATACATGTTGAATACAACATTCCGAGAGAGGTTTCATTTCTCCAATTGATAGCAAATAAAAGGAGCCTCCCAGATTTAAAGTCAGACCTTGTGGAACCTGAGTGAAGAATGCCTCTTCCTCTAGCTCATGTCTCCCAGTGCCCCCCATGCCGTGTGCGTGTCCCTGATCGGCACACCTGGTACTTGTTGGTGGAGTTGAAGGGAATCTCCACTATCTTGGTGTATTTCTCCCTCATCTCCATCACGGAGCCGCAGCAAACTTCAATGCACTTTAACAGCGCCGACTCAGAGGCATCTCCTGCTACTGCCCGCTGGGAACAGAGACATCGAGACATCGTCTGTTAATGACCTGGAAAGGCTGATTCACAAGGCATCACTGGGAAATACAAAAAGCTGGATGTATTCCAATCTTGTCAGTGGCAGAGAAAACAGGTGAGAAGTGACCCAGACCAGGCTGTTCACAGTACCCCAGGCTCTAGGCTAACCCCCTTCCCCATCCACATCAGCTTCAGGGAAAGGGTGCCTGGAGGCATCACCAGCACACCTCCCTACCTACTGAAGTGTATCTTTCCCTTCCCCTGGGTTGCTAAAAAGCCCCACATGCAACACTATTCACAACTGAACACTGCTGGTTATAAGTCTGGGGGGTGGGGGAGGGGGAGAACCAAAACCAAAAAAAGCAAAGATTTCTAGTATCGCTCACTGGCCTTTCAAGTGAAATGGCTTGGGGTTCAGAGCCAGGTACAAACTGTCAAAGGCAAAGCCAAGGGCTCCATGCTCTAAACCTAATTCAGCTATGCGAAATCATCTGGACTTGAAGTGTGTGAGCTGGAGGCTGTTTCCAGCTCCAGCAGTAGCATAATCAGCTGGAATTTTAGTCACCGTCCTCGCTTTGGGGACACACACCTATGTTTTCTATGATCTACTTACTTACATGGCTACACAACTTACATGTGTTTTGACCTACTAAGCATTTCTCCTGTAAACAGTTTTTATCCAGGTGAGTATTTTAGACCACTACATACAAGCCTGGACACGCAGGTGAGCACATGAATTCTCACAAGGACAGCAGCCCTGTGTGAGAAGGGTGGTGTGGTGGTGGAGAGCATTAGAAAAGGGGAAAGAAAAAAGGAAAAGCCAACTATTGAGCGGAATAAAATTACTTTCGGAAACCTTGCCAGGGAGGGCTTGCTATTATTTTCACAGCTCAGCTACCCAAATACTTCAAATATCTTGATAATCTTTCTTTTTCTTTTTTCAACAAAGATAGAAAATGCCCCACTCTGAGGTAAGGCAAAACACAAAGCAGCCATCTTCAGTGTGACTCTCAAGATAAGCATCATCATTCTTAAACCAACTCCAACCCAACGCCAAGCAAACTGCCTTCAAAAAGCCCAGCCTCACAAGCCACCTCAGTTATGTCTGAGCCATGCTCATTTTGGCGACCAAGTTTATACAGAGAACTCCAACAGGCAAGCAGCGTCACAGAGGACAGATGGGGTCCGGGAGCCTCACACAGCACCTGGACATCTGTAACTCATGAGTCTTGTGGGATGCCAGTGGCACTTGAGCAACCCAGTAAAATCCCAGCCATGCCAAACTGCTTGAGTATTCCAGGAGGCTGAGACTGTGCCTTCATCTTATTTTTGCATCATTAGTAAGCAAGCTAAGAGCAAGTAAGATAAGGGAAATAGCTAAGCTATTTTAAGAACATAAATGGCTTAAGGGATTTACTGGAATCTAGTGTATCTAAACATGCAAACACAATTAGAATCAGTAGAGCAGCGTCACTGTCCCCTTGGTTAGGTGCTGTCCGAGGGACAGGGGTAACCTGGTCTCCTGAGGCTTTTCACCAAGAAAGACTTTCTCAGGTCTGATCTTTACTTTCTTTTCTTGTCTTCCCCAATGAGTATGGACTGCAGGCACTGAAAGCACTTTGAAGCTCTAGGCAACACAACCTATGCTCTAAGGAGCAAAGGTTCCCACCAAAGATCTCAAGCATTCTGCAATGACGTTGTTCTACATACAAAGGCAAGGTGCTGTTTGGAAAGCATGGTGGCATTCTTATATTCTAACCACACCCTTCTCCCCAACCCCACCCCAAACAACCAGACAGGCCATAGCACTTCTCAGGGGCATACCTTAAGAATAGGCAGGTTTTCCTGGTTAGCCTGAAACACTGCCCTGTTACAGAGACCAGCAATTCTGGACAGAGCGAACCAGGTGGCTGATGTCTTGTCAAAGGAGACACCTGATAGATGGGAGCAAGAAGACATGAAACATGATGTGCTGACTTTTTAAAAATTAATTTATATGTGTGTGTTCTCTGTGTGTGCGTGCATACTCTCATGAGATGCTTAGAAAGGCAAGAAGGCATCTATTCCCCAGTGACTGAAGTTACAGGCACTTATGAGCAGCTTGACACGAGTTCTAGGAATCAAACCCAGGTCCTCTATAAGATCAGCAAGCACTCTTAACTGCTGAACCATCTCTGTAGCCCCAAGACTTGCTCACTTTGTAGACTGTGCCATATTATGAGTTCTATTAAAGTCCCATAAAAATCTGAACTGATATATCTCACTTCCTAGTTAAAGACATTAGCTTCTAGTGCTTCTTAATCATGTGCACAGGGCAGATGAATGGTTTTACTTCTCCCTCTCTCTCCATCCAACAATAAGTATTAAACCAAAAACCAAATCAGTGTCATGGGCTTAAAAAAAAAGTGAGTCGGGCGGGCAGGATGGCTCAGAGAGTGAAGGCTAGCATGCTGATCAGGAACCTACATGGCAGAAGAGAAGGAACAGACTCCTGCAAGCTGCCCTCTGACCTCCACCTGCATGCAATGGCACGCCTGTGCCATTATATGCACATAATAAATGGCAAGCTTCGGTGGGCTCCAGCCTTACCACTCTGATTCTCTGTGGTGTCCGCTTCATGGATCTGATTGTCAAACCACATGTGGGCCACTGTCATCCGGTTCTGAGTCAGAGTTCCAGTCTTGTCTGAGCAGATGGTAGATGTGGACCCCAAGGTCTCCACAGCTTCCAAGTTCTTCACCAGGCAGTTCTTCCTTGCCATGCGCTTGGCAGTGAGCGTCAGACATACCTGCAGACAGGGCAGGTGAGAGAGGGACATCACTCATCCAGGCTGGAGTGCTACACAAACTCCACCACATCTTCATACAGAAGAAATCTGCTTAAAATTTAATTTCTCCAACCTTCTCCCAAAGTCATGATGTCATGAAGATGGTAGAAACTTCCACCCATCTCCAATAAACAATGTAATAGAAAACAGAACAGGATTTATCAAGTCTATCCTCCATACTGACCTCCAAGTTACTACTTTCCTCCATTGTCCTGAGCTAGATTATATGGTGACTTAAAAACACGATGTGCTTTGGGGTTTCTGATAAACCTGTGCTAAGGTTTTCTCTGTCAAAGTTCACCATGTGATGTGCAACCAAAGACAGCACTGACATAAATATAGAAGTTGGCAGCTCCCTGTAAGAGGCTCACAGTTGAGCCCTGCACCCACACAAGCTGATCTGAGTGATGGCAACTGCTGCTGTCCCCAGGCATCTTACCGTGACAGTGGCCAGCAAACCTTCTGGCACGTTGGCTACGATGATACCAATGAGGAAGATGACAGCCTCAAGCCAGGTGTACTCAAGGATCAGAGAGAGAATGAAGAAGGACACCCCCAGGAACACAGCCACACCCGTGATGAGGTGGATGAAGTGCTCAATCTCCTCGGCAATGGGGGTCTGGCCACCTTCCAGCCCAGAAGCAAGCGTGGCAATTCTACCCATCACAGTGCGATCCCCAGTGTACACCACAATGCCTCGTGCAGTTCCTTGAGAGAAAGGGTATGAGAACTGTGTCAGCCAGAGGCCAGAGAATGTGCTTGGTTTCAAAGAACACACACATGTAGATTCCTGTCCTTTATTTAAACAGAACCAGTTTTCTGGGTAGATGTCTGTTTTAAAGCAGAGTCTGGTGAAGGGACTGGTACACACTGCCAGGAGAGCAGAAGCCACACTGACCTATTGCTATCAGCACAAACCATTGTGTGGATGAAAGCTGAACTTCCTGGGCTTTCCTGGCAGCAGGTGAAGTCTCTCTGCTCTGTGCAGAGGAAAGCTATCAGAATGGAGCCAATGAAATGAGGAACTGTGCTCCACCCCTCTCTTTCTCTCCTTCTGTTAACACCCACAATAATACTAAGACATGCCAAAGAGTGCCTTAAATAGCCCACCTTCCACACAGTTGGTTGAGAAGAAGGCAATGTTCCTTGTCTCCAAGGGGTTCTCATTTGTGAAATCTGGGGACCGAGTCTGGGGTTCTGATTCACCAGTGAGTGAGGAGTTATCCACCTGTATGTGGCGAAAATAGCACCAGGTGATTCCCCCGTCTCACCATGGGCTGCTGTGCCCATGTCTACGGAGCTGAGCTAGCCAACAGAGGCCGCCTGGGTCACCTACCTTGCAGCCGTTTGCAGATATGATTCTGAGATCAGCAGGGATTCGGTCCCCACCTTTCACCTCCACCAGATCCCCGACGACGACATCCTCTGCGTTGATGCTCATTTTCTCTCCATTTCGAATCACGAGGGCTTGCTTCAGGAGGGAAGATGGTTGACACCATTAGAGGGAGCTCAACAAAGCAAGGGTAGAGTTCAAAAATAAGAAAACCAAGTCACAAATGCGCTTATCCCAAGTTACCTGGGTCTACAGCAAAGATATCACTCATGTTAATACAAAACAGTGCAGCTCAACAGTGACCCTAGAGCTGTTTCCACTAGATACCACCCTTGCTCTCTGAGACCGCTTAGACAACATCACTGAATACTTGGACGGCCTTAATGTCACATTAATTTATGTCATGAGAGCTGTCAATCTCCCAAAAGGGAAGGATGAAGCCACAGGTACCTGAGGGACCATGTTTTTGAAGGATTCCATGATCTTGGAGCTTTTTGCTTCTTGATAATAGGAGAAACAGCCAGTTATGATGACTACAGCAGAGAGCACCACCCCGAGGTACAGCTAGAAGGAAGCAGACAAGTTAGGCCCCAAAGGGAATAGTCAGGTAGCTCAGACTGAGTAAGAAACACATCTGGAGGGGTCACAGCTTCAGAAATAGGGAGCTCATGTTTTCACATTTATCTCTCTAGAGCCTGTGGGCAGGGGCTCAGACACAGAATCAGTGACAGATCCCTGGCCATTAACTTACTGAGCCTTTTCAAATATCCTAGTTGAGTCTATTTCTCCTGCTTCGTGAAAACAATGATATCTTTCCAAGAACTTCTAAAGAACAAACTTTTCTAGGCAAGTCCAGTACTCCTAAGTGCAGAGCTGAGCTGTGCCATCAACTAGTGAGAGGCACAGCCAGGCTAAGACTCTAGCAGAGCTGCTGTCACCCTCAGACAGATACCCTGTAGAATGACCCAGAGTGGAAAAGGAAGGGATAAACGTGACCCGGGGAGACCAGTCCAGTCTAGGAGGCGACAGCTCTACTGTAACTACACAACTCACATCGTCGTTTGGTGGCTCCTCTTCTGTAGCACTTCGGATGCCATAAGCCAAGAAACAAAGAATGGCTCCAATCCACAGTAACATGGAGAAGCCTCCAAATAGCTGCCGACAGAATTTGACCCATTCGGGAGTAGTGGGAGGGGGTGTGAGGGCGTTGGGGCCATCCCGGGCCAGGATCTCAGCGGCCCTTGCAGGTGTCAAGCCCTGAGGAGTAGAGAGGCGTACATCAGACAGAGCACGTCAGCATTTCTAAGTCATCACGCTCTTTTGACAACAAGAAATCCACGGAAGAAACAGGCTCTCGGCTGCAGAGCCAGGTGAAGCCCGGCTAACTCCCCCAAAATAAGCAGGGAATTCCAAAAGACAAGCAAACCCCATTCCCTTAGGAACCCATAATACCCTAAGCCCTCATTTAAAACTCCTTTTAAAAGGAACTGTGGAAAATCTGAATCAGGTTGGTTTTTCCCCTAAGTTTTATACTGGAAAAAAAAAAAAAAAAAGAATCTCTATTTTTAACTAACTGGTTTGGTTTGCAAGTTAGGAGCTTTGAAGTTTGTCTGTACATTGATTCTATAAGGGAGGGGGAGGGGAAAATCTAAAAACAGGAGAGCAGGAAAAATTTTCTGCAGGAATCTAAGTCTTACTGAGCTAACAGCCAAGTTGTGAGTACAGACCTTCATTCTCACAGTGGTAATGAAAACACTGGCCGGCAGCAAGGGGCTCAACCCACATGCATACTTCAGCTAACTCCTGGGAAACCTGTGAGTTTAACAGTGCTCACTGGAAAGGCCACTGCACAGCAGTCTGCATGGTCTAATGGGCCTGAAAACCTGTCTCAGAGGCAGACACAAGACTCACATTAGGGGCAAATAGGATTACTTCTGTACTACTAAAACATCAGGTTAAAAAGAGACAGAACACATTTCTGTCTAAAGGGTGCTCGGTATCTGTTATTTTTTAACACTGGTGGTAACTATTAAGTGTGAGAAAAGAAGAAATAGCATGAGAGAAAAATCAGTGAATTATCCAGTATCCCCTTCTGCTTCACGTGGCTGCTGTGGTACCCATTGTTAGTGCAATAAAACAACGACCTAGCAGCTGAGTCCCATCTACACCCCAAGCACTGGGCTGGAGCATGCTTAATTTAATGACCATCTCTTACAGGCTATGAACCCCAGTTTACAAAGTAAGGGGCCCACAGTGTCTGAGCTGACTGACTTGGGAGTCCCAGATAGCCCACTAACATAAGAATCTAATAAAAACAATAAATAATAGTGAAATGCTTAGAGAAGGTGGCCTGGCCCACAGTGAGCACAGGGTCTGAGTAGAGCAAGGCTCTCTCTGAGCACAGAGGCAGTTGTTTCAAAGGCCTCAGATTGTTCACAGAAACAGTGACATCCATCCAAGTCATTGTACTGATTGTGACTGTAACAGCAAATACCATCTTTTCTCAGACTATTTTTCATAGTGGTAGTAGAAAGAAAACTTAAAGATACAAAACACATTTTTGGGGTGGGGGGTGGGGGGAGGAAGAAGGTGTGTTTTGAGATTTGTACACAAGTTGTAAATATCCCACAGGGTAACGGAAGTTCTGACATACCACCATGAACCAGGCCAAGAAAAATACAAAGACGCTAATTGCTAAAAATCCAGCTAGCTGCTATATGTCTCTCAAGTTTTACAAACATAGACAAAGTGAAGGAGCCTGGCTTTGGAACCACCTTCAAAACCAGGTGCTCTAGAAAACAGAAACTAACGTCCACTCCAACAAGTTTTCAGGGAAGAAATGGCTACATAAAAGCACAGATTCTGTGCATGTCACACAGCCAATGGCGGCTGTCAGTACAATCCAAGCAAGGTCAGATGGAACAAACACCACAGGGAAAACTATGGTTTGCTATGGCAGGCTTCAAATGAGTACCTACTCGGCTCAAATCCGTCCCATATTTACGATGGAGTTCATCCAGGCTGAGTTTATGGTCGTCCTAAGGGAAAACAGAAAAAAAAAAAAAAAAAAATTATACACCCTAAAATCAAAAGGGAAAAAAACCACCTGCACTATTCATCCCTATTGAAACTTTCTTCCCACAACTGCCTAGGCTAAGCACCAACCTCACGACAGGAGAGTCAATGCTGGGTGACACAGGTCCATTATCACCTGCTGAACTGAGTCAGAGAAACCCAACACCTCTTGGATGTCTAGGGCAGCAGCTCTCAGCCTTCCCAATGCTGCGACCCTTTAATGCAGTTCTTCATGTTGTGGTGACCCCTGGCTATAAAGTTTTTTCACTGCTACTTCACAACTAATTTTGCTGCTATGAATCATAATGTAAATATCTGATATGTAACCTCTGTGAAAGGACCGCTTGACCCCCAAATGGATCGCAGCCCACAGGTTGAGAACCACTTGTCTACATGGGGACCTCATCTGTCCAGGTTGGCTATAGATGGGTTAAGTCACAAAAACCTCCTTAGCTGTTAGCGTGTCAGCATACTTCAGAGAAAAGCAGACTGTGGTACCAAGAACATTTCCATTGCTTATGGAGGGGAGACAAAGACCTCGTTTAACCCTTTAATAGCTTTCAGAATGAAGATTCTTCAGCATCAACCCTGTCAGTTCTCTGGCCTAGGCCGGGAGCAGAAGCACACACCCACAGGGGTACAGTGCAACCAATTCTTAAGAAAAACTACAAAACCAGTTTTCCTCCCAGCACTTACCATAGACACTTCCTTTTTGAGTTCATCCATGTCCCTTTCCTTCTTAGCCTTTTTACCCTTTTTGTCGCCATGCTCTGATACAGCTGCAGGCTCATACTTGTCTCGTCCAACCTACAGATGGGACAAGGGAGAAAGGAGAAGGGAGAGGGTGAGCTCTGTGCAGTACCTGGGAACTCAAGGTATGCAGTGTGTGTGTGTGGTGGAGGGATGGAAGCTACAGGGTCACAGTGGGAACAGTTACTGTGTTAATATTCAGCCCAACACAACCTAGGAGCTTACACTGTGCAGCACCTCAACAAAGCCATTGATGGTGGATTAGTGCCACCACCACTAAAAGCATCTTGTGTCCACCCTAGGGTATTAAGAACAATGGGGAAGTTGTAGCAAGGTTCAAATAGCCTTGCTAGGGCAACCTGCATTTGAGGTGAACAGTGGCTATAATGTTAAAATCCCTACTTTGCCATCTTCTGCCTTGTCCGCTGAAGGAATGAACCTATGCTTCCATTAGTAATGTTGACGCCAGTCCAGGGCCTAAGTTTGCACCCAGAATCAGACAGAGGAGAAGCTGAAGTCCTGAGCCCTATTGGCCACCAGTTAAAATAGTTTGAGAGAAGTCACCAACTCCTAAGGACGGATTTCTCTTTCTACAACATGATAAGGACAGACAACTCAGTCAGTACTTCTGAGATTTAATGACGACTCTGACATTATGATTAGATTCTTTTTTGCTGCAGAGCCATTATGCACAGTTTAAGTACCATTAATGTTCACATAAAGATACTGACCACATTTCATTTTTTCATC
This sequence comes from Arvicanthis niloticus, assembly GCF_011762505.2. Classification (NCBI taxonomy): domain Eukaryota; kingdom Metazoa; phylum Chordata; class Mammalia; order Rodentia; family Muridae; genus Arvicanthis; species Arvicanthis niloticus. The sequence continues at coordinate 80,668,127 of NC_047661.1, forward strand.
GAGAAACAAAACATCTAAAAATCCCTAAAAAAATTTAAATAAGCTACAAAAACAAAAAAGAAAGGAAAATGAAAGAAAGGGAGTCTCCACCCCAGTCTGTAACCTAAAATAAAATCTCCCAAAATGAAAGGCCCTGGAAATGTTTTGACACAAGCAGGATGCAGGAAAAGCGTGTGCGTTATCACATAATTCACAGGATCCACCTACGCCTCTCAAAACTGGAAGGAGTTTTAGAGAAAATGTTGATTCTATAGTTTAAATTTAGATCATTCCACTCCCTCACCCTGTTAGAGTGCTTGAGGCGATGTGCATGAAACCAGGACTTGGTACTCTAAAGTCAGTCCTTGGTGAGGGCTCTCCCCTGCAGGCCACCTCCCAGGGAGGGGCTGGGGCGGGGAGAGGCTGGTGCTAGCTAGCCCTTGCCTTACAATGAATACTTGGTGATGCTGTTGCTATTATTTTGTGGGTCTCTCCCCTAACTTTAAGCAGTACATTAACAACTATTCAAGCGATACCCAGGAACTCTCCCGTCTACATTGGGTTTTGTTGTCCCAAATGAAAATAAAACCGCAAAGCATGTATTTCAGCCATTTATAGTTAATAAGTAGCAAATAAAATACAGCATTCTCCTGACTTTGGAAGGAAAAAAAAAAAAGCCTGCTCAGATTAGTGGGTATTTGTGCCGCTATTCAACACCGTGTGACTTGACAAATGACTTCTTCCTTGAGAGCAGGGCACTTGAATCTTCATCTTATCTGCAGAGTGGAGCTGGGCAGATTGGAGGACAGTCAACATTCCTAACATTCTCTCTCTCTGCTCTGGAGTCAGTCTCTCTGAGTAGAGCTGTGTGCTGGAGTTAGGATGAGACACTGCTACATGCATTGAAGAAAGAGCAAACTAGAGGGCTCTGACCAGAGGCGAGCAGATTTCTCTACAGATCTGACGGAAAAGTACAATGCTGGAAAGCCATTACATAGATGCCAACTCACGGCTCCTTTACATATGTGGCCAGATTAAACTGATTTTTTTTTTCAAGATAGGATTTTTCTGTGTAACAAGCCCTTATTGTCCTGGACTCCCTTTGTAGATCAGTCTGGCCTCTGCCTCCTGAGTGCTGGGATCAAAGGCATGTACCACCACGCCAGCTTAAACAGATACTTTAAATACACTCGATACATTTTTAAGCAAGTTCAGTTTCATGGAAATATGCTTCCATAAGGAGCAGTGTTTTAATCCCCCAGCCTCACGGTCTGCGCGCTTCGGTTATTCTTAGACTTCTCACATTTTCCACTGCAAAAGGGAGAAGAGAGATATTGGCACAGGCCAGCCCTCCCTGGACACCTTCCAAAGTTTTATCAGCCACCACAAAGGCAGTGTGTGGCCTGTACCTTCACAGCTATTGAGAGTAAAGTTGAGGAATCCACATGTCCTTAGAGCCAAACCCCTGTATAAAGTCGTGCTATTTAAGCCACTTTTAAATGGGGACATCTGTAAAAGGGGCATGGAAAGTATTAATATATAAAATCACTTCTTCAAAATCTTAATTTTTTCAGTAGGCAATGTTTGTCTAAAAGAACTAGGCAGCTTATCTGGTCAGTTCTTGCCCACAAGTAAAACAATAATTTAATGTTAGTTCTTCCTGGTGCAGATCAAGAGATCCTTAGGTTCCTATGGGCACTAAGAACTGTAATTTCAAAGCTGAAAAAGTATGTGTTTGTGGTGTGGGGTAGGACAACATTTTCCTTATTTCTTTTAAAAACAAAGGTCACAGCAGGGAGTGGTGCGGTCTGCGGCTCCACTGACCTGCCCACTTGTTTGGGCTCCAGGCTCTGAACTTCTCCTTTCTCAGTTAGAAACTGAGATTGCTTCTTCACTCTGCCCCACAGAGCCAGAGTGACTAACTCAAGCAACTCCCTTTGAGAGCCTCTGAGCTAAAATCTGGAAGGGGCATTCAACAGGCTGTGCCATCCTCAAAAGGGCAGTTGGTTAAAGGGGTTAGTAAGCTAGGTTACTAATCTTTTCCATCCTAATTTAAGAACTAGGAAGTTACAGTGAGGCATGGCTGAGTGTCATTATTTCAACCTATGTGACCTACAGATTCCACCTTCCCAGAGATTCCCAAAGCTACTGTGTGCTTCGGACATGAGGAAGATACATTAGAGATGGAAAGAGAAAACGGTGAACAGGAAGAACAAAGGACAAAATTGATATGTAACAAGACTTCATGCTGGCCCTCACAATAAGGAACAAGAAATCCCCATGACCTTTTAGAGTGGAAAATGTTCCTTCCTCTCCTTCAGTTAATTCATCACTTACAGGAGGAAATGTGTTTGGGGAAGGTAGAAGACAGCTGCAAATTTACCAATAATTACAGTAACACTGAGGGCCACACACCTACACAGCTCACACACCACTCACACAGTCACACACATACTCTTTCTCACAGATACACTGTCACACACAAACAATTTCTCACACACTTTTATACAAACACACTCACGCACACCACAGTAAGATTTAACTAAGGAGCTTCCTCCCTAGTAGATCGCCACTCAAGGCTACACAGGCACCGCCTCTGCCCTGTGCCCTCTAGACCACTCACTAGCACCCAGGGGTGCCTCCTAAGGCTTCCACTCAACAGAAACACCTCTGGTTCTACAGCCAGAGCACTCAGGAGGCCCCTTCCAGACTCTGAAATGCCCTCTGATTTGCCCAAAGGGCACTTGGAAGCCTAAGAGCCCCACTCACATTAGCCAGGTCAGTGGATGGTGCTTTGAATTCTGGCCCATGCCATTATCCTAGCACTGCCACTTGCCAGCTACATGTCGTTCAACAGTCAGCCTTAGACACCTGCTTGGTTATAACCATTAACTTACCTAAGGCACTCTGATAGTTTGGCTGGCAGAATCTGAAAACAGAACACCTAACAAAACAGAACAACCCCCACATTGTTTCCAGAACTGAGAACAAAAGCTTTTGACTAGCAAGAGAGGCTACAAACATGGCAAAGTAGCTGCTCCAAATGTTGCTGATTCACAGCTGGCCAAGAGGGCTGGGGAGACGGCACCTTCAAACTCAATTTGGCAAACTCCAATTTGGCAGGGAAGTCAGACACAGCCTGATTCAGCTACAGAAGGCTCTGCCTAGTTTTGGCCAACTGTTAGTATAAAGTGGGTGAGTATCCCTCAATTTTCCTGGTTCTCATATCAAAACCTCAAACTCAGCTGTCTGTAAAGGTCCTCTGTACAGCGCTATGCAAAGGTCACTGTGATAACCCGGTCACGGCACACATCACTGACATTCCTTGCTTCCTATAGAGGTAGGTTTCAGAGACATGTTAAACAAAGTATCAATCTGGCCTAGTTTGCTACATTTCCAACTGATTCTCAGCCTAAATGGCTTCTTGTGGGTTCATCTTTTCTAGCTGGGGACCTAAGGGCTGTACCAAAGCCTGTGCTAGGTGAGAATTGGCAAACAGATGACAGTGGATAAGACAGTCATGGTCCTTTGGCTATTCTCCAGCCCACAGTGACACATTTGGAATAGTAATTCTCTGCAGAGGAGGTAACCAAGGGGCACCTCAACCCCATACCGTACCCTAGGTCCCTCTTCTCATTCCTGAAGACATGCATGCTGGGAAATGTACTCCTACAAAGCCAGAGCACTGGATCTTTTGTGAAACCAGTATCTAAAATTGGGCTGTACCCATCCGTCACAGGGAGGAGATCAACCGCAGCTCCAGCCACTGGGTTCCCTCATCCCATGGTAGCATCATCTAGCCTGCCTCCCTGGTGAATTCTTTAACAACCCCTGCCAGTCCACCCTTGCGGCCACAGAATGCACCATGACCATTTGAAAAAAATAAAAACTGCAAAGTATGTGAAGAATCACTATATTTTAGATTTTCTTCCTATTAAAATGTATATTTTTTCTTCTATTTACTAAAAAGTGCCAGCCCCATGGGACATTTGACCTCTGCAAGAGACCTGAATGAAAACGCTCTACTCATGCCTTAACACCCTCCACCTGCCCTCTCCCATAACCCCCTTCCCCCTTTCTAGCCCCATCACTCTGGTTTGAGAGAGAATAGCTTAAAAACTGGAGCCAGTATCCCAGAGGGAGCGTCAGTGTCGAGGAAGTCCTGATCACTCTTTACTAGGTGGGTTTGATGGAGCCTAGGTAGCAAGCGGACTGCTGGGCTGAAGAGGGCAAGGGTGCTGAAGGCCTGCAGAAACACAGCTTCGTGCCATGGAAGCATGACAGGGAGCATGCAAACAGACAGGATGTGCACCCTAACCGCCCCAAGGCTCTGAGTAACATCAGGATAACAGACTGGAAAGATAAACACCAGGGCCCACAGATCACAAACCGTTACAGTGATTACTAGTCCCCAAATAATGAAGGCCCCAAAGACAGAGCCTGAGCCACCATCAATCAACCTTTCAAATCACCAGCAGAGAATGAGACTGCTGTTACTAAATGGGGTTTGAGTAAACTCTGCTAAGAGACAATGCCCAGATACATTTCATTGTAAAGTCACAAACCAACTAGAAAATGAGGTCTATTGGTTTTTTTTTTTTTTTTTTTTTTTTAAATCTCTTTGGCTTAGGATCCATATGAAACCAAATCAGGGTGAAAGTGTGGTGTGTGTGTGTGTGTGTGTGTGTGTGTGTGTGTGTGTGTACACGCGTGTCCTCTTTTCTACTTCACAGAACCTGTTACCTTAAGCATCCAACAAACACATGTTAAGACCATCTTAGGGATTCCTGACACCAGATTTCAGCACAGCTAATGAGGTGAGTCATATGCAAAGAACACTCACTCTGACTCCAGCCAAAGAACACACTTCCTCTCACACTCTTAATTCAAGGCAAAGTGAGAACGTTCAGACCCAACTCTGCTCATCAGTCCCGTCTCAAATATACATGTAAACGAAGGATTGTTGGAAGATGTTGCACTGTAGCATTCCCTTTACTTCACGGTAGTACCCACTAGCCATCTTCTCAGAGTAATCTAGAATTAGACAGGGCTGGCAAAACAGTCTGCCCAGTGCTTTGTTATCCAAACCCAGCCACTCTGATTACTGTGAGCCCATCTGATCTGACACTCGGATTTCTTCTTCGGGCCTGCTGGCTGGCAGGAGGCCCTGGGCACCAATGTTCTAGCTGAGAAACTGCCGTCTCTCCCTATGACACTTTCAAGAAGTTAAAAATGACCACTGATCATGGTGAAAGTCTTCACTTTAAACGTGAATGGTAATGGAAAGTCTAAGATGCTACTGGATTTGCTTGTTGGGCAGTAATACAGTGCCCAGTCATGCCGATGAATACTTCCCTTTGAGGAGCAGTTAGCAGGATTTCTCATTTTTTCCCTATCGCTAATATTTCTCAGGGAGGGGAAAGGAAAATTATTCCAGAGCCTTGAAAGGGCCTGGGACTGAAGAGCAGCAGCTTATGAAGGTCTGTCCGTCTCCCAGGCCCAGTGACGTAGTAAGCCCCAGCAGTAGCAAGTACACTGATATGGCACTCACTCCAAAAAGCACATAGATGACTCTACTTGATCCTCAGGGCGAGGACTGTACATCTGGCCAGACCAGAAACCAGAGCTTTGAGGTTTTGCTTTTTCAAAAAACCTGCTTGTCTTCAAATGAAGCAAAAATTTAACTTAGTTCTTCATACAAAGTCCTTCAGGGCTGTTTAGTCAATGGTTCCCTCTCACTATTAAGGTACTCCTAAAAGAACAGTCTGTCGAGAAGAGAAAGTCACTTCTCTGTGCACTTGTTGCTAAGTAATCCTCAGGCGTTGGTTTTGAAGAGTTCAGGGATGGATCAGGGCAAGTGCCAAGTCTCTGCTTCAACACTGGGCCTGCTCTTTATTCCTAAATGTGATTTTAAGTTTTAGCCCTCAACTGGATAAACGCCCTACTAGATCTTTATAAAGCCTTTTTGGGTAGGGTGGGGGGTGTTTTTTATCATCTTGGGTTTATAAAGAGCAACCTCCCCATTTCTTACTCTTCCACCCCAAGGTGAGTCACCATTGTTACAAACTTGCCAGCAGAGAACGCTACAAATTACAATGGAGGCGGGGAACCTTCCAGGCAGGGAACTGTTTCACTCTTAGGCAGTATGACTGGCAGAGAAAAGGTGGAAACAATCTCACAGCTTCTTTCTGTTTTCCCGGACTTCCAGGATCAGCCCCAGTGTGTCCTGTAAGCGCCTTACTTGTTTCTGTCCAGGCTGGGCCACTTTCCCCTGGGAAGACTGCCTCACAGGGTTTTGAGTCTAAAGTACTAGCTTTATAGCAGCCAGTGGATATTTAGTCACACTTTTGAGTTTAGCTCCAAAAGGGCAGCTGATAATGTTACCCTACAACCAGGATTCCTGCTGACATGTGTGCCTTGTGTCACCTCCACCCAAGCCTCGGCGCCTCGTTCCCTGCCTGGTCTTTAAATCACTACCCATAAGCAAGGATTTCTTTTCTCAGCATCTAAGTTAATATTAAACCAAATCCAGAACTGAAATGAAAGGCTAGAGAGACCCTCCCTTCTCCCACCTTTTATAAACTTTAAACAAACAAACAAACCAAGTCTCCTGCATTTCAAAACAACTATGATGCCTGCCTTTGGTGTGCTAGACAGTTGTGGGTGGTAGCCTCATGAGGAGTTAAGCCAGTCACTGGCAAAAACACTGAATAAGAAAGAAGGAACAAAAATCCTATTTTATCCAGGAATGATTCAGCAAGCTGGGCCTTCATTTTTTCTTACCAAATGCTCAGGACCCCAGTTATGAAAGCCAGGAAGAATCATCTGGAAATATCACCCACACCTAGACCCTAGATGGCACTTGAGAAAAGGGGTGGGGGTGGGAAGATCACAATGACCTTAAAAATTAGCTGTCCTTAAGCTTCTTGGTTAACCAATTATCAACAGGGCTTTAGTCATCGCTCCACCCACATTTTAATCCCCATGTGGAAAAATCCCAACATTTCAGTAAGAAATATTCCTCTGGCCAGTTTGCCATTGAAAGTCATTGAGAAAGACCTGCACCCATACATGAATGCACACAGGCAACCTAACATCCAATTTATCAGAGCACTCCAAATACTAAGTACTCTAGACATCTGTTTGGGGAGGGGGGGTCGTCCATAAAACACTTAGGTTGAACTTAATGAAACTCTCAGTTGAACTGTTACTGTACCTCTTCAGTGCATATGTCCTAAGGCCTAAAGGCATAACTCTGACTTAACCGTCTTCCTGGATTATTTATTATTACAAACACCCCAATTTCTTGTGGAGGAAAACTTTGAGAGTTCTGCACACAAAACGCTGCTTCAGAGGCAGACGTTATGTGTAAGCTTGACAGCAACAGGTTGCTCAGCACCTGTTGTCACTAAACAACTGTTTGACCTTGAACAAGTCATTTCACCTTCCTAGGCTTCTGTCTGTCTTTGTACTCCCTAAAAGCTGCTCAAGGTCTCCAAATGACAAAGAGACTTTTTGAAGGGATGGGAGATAAAAGATGGGGCTTTAATGAACAAATGGTTTATAGGAACGGCTTAGATGGCATGTAGGATGGTGTGACACATAGATCCGGTTTCCATCATGGGAAGTGGAGGCCAGGAGGGAATCAGTCCTTTGCTAGGATGCTGCATAAGCTGACCAGCCCACACTGGGCACTGTCAGGGTCACTATTCTCTCTTCCTGGCCCACATCTTATAATCTCCTTCAAGTCTCCAAAGAATGTGCTTCCCTCTGCCTCCATCTCAGTATATACTAAGGTGCCTTAGGACCTGCAGAGTGTCTACAGCTTGTCTGCTTGGTCAGCCCTGAAGAGGGTGGACTGGACTCTCCCACCTGTATTCTCATGACTGGTGCTTTTTCAACCTAGGAACTGATATTTTCAGGGTTATTTTTGTAAGTTTTTATCTGCTGCTTTGAGGTCAGGAACTAACTCTTCCAAGGTGGATGGCAGTAATCAAGGTGGGAACTCAGCGCTGTTCGCGCCCCTAATTCCTCATTCTCTTCGGGGAACCGCTCTTGGGTGAGACAGCAGTGCAGGAAACTCACATGGCTTTTCTAACACCATCAACTGCCCAGTCTCCAGTCCTTTGTTAGATTGACAGTACCCTGCGGCCCTGGAGGGTCAGCCTGGCCCCTTTTAAGAATCGTGCCCTGACATAAACCCACACACCCCTCCCCACCGTTAAGACGACAACACCAGTTACCAAAGGCACATCCTGTTATGGACAGTGGCCCATTTTAAAGCTCTCAAAAGTATACCTTAAAGGCTATCTTTGGGCTGTGAAGTCACACCCTTTCTGGCACCAGCTTCGCTGGGCTGGTTCGGCCGAAGGGGAAGACAGTTTTTTTTTCCTTTGGGGGAGGGCGGTCGCCTCTGCGGGGAGCTGGCCGAGCCCCAGCGCCTCCAGGAGAAGGGAGTCTCGACCCGGAGGCTGCCCTCGCCGGCGCCGGGCCGCGGCAAGAACGGCCACCGCGAGGGGGCCCTGGCGGAGCTCCCCGGGGGAAGGGGAGGAGCGCTCCTTCCCCTGGGCACGGTGGGAGGAGGGAGAAAGGAAGCGCAAGGCGCGCGGTGAAGGCGACCGGAGGGCTCAGGCAGGGCAGGCGCCCGGCTAAGGGATGCCGCCCCGGGTGCTCCTCCTCCCAGACCACTGCCCGCGCTCAGCACCCGCCCCTCCATTGCCCAGAGCCCGGTCTCTAAGCTTCCTCCCGCGCCCGCGCCCCCGCCCGCGGCCCGGGCTCGCCAGACACTCACCCCCTTCCCCATGGTGGCGGCGTTGCGGGCCCCTCGCCGGGTCCTGTGGTTGGAGACTAGAAAGAGGAGAGAGCAGCTCCCGGCCGGGAGAGCGGAGCCGGGGGAGCCAAGAGGCGGGAACTAGGGCTGCCGCGGGAGGAAAGAGGGAGGACGGCCGGCGCCCCGGACCGAGGCCGCCGCTGCTGCCGCCGCTGCTGCTGCCGCCGCTGCCACGTGTCCGCCTCCTCCCGCCGAGGCTCCGCGCCCCAGACCCAGCCGCAGCTCGAGCCCGTGCCTCCTCCTCACTTCCTAAAATATGCAACCTGCGTGTGGCTCCGCCCACGCGTTCACGTCACCGTTACCGGAGCAACCTGACACCGGCTCCAGCTGGCTCCGCCTCCGCCTCTAACCCCTCCCCGCCGGGCTCCGACCGCACCACTGGCTGCCTGCTCGGAGCTCCCGGCAGGAGGGCGCCGGGGCCCAGGACGCGAGTGTCTGGGTCTCTGGAGGGCTACGGAGGAGCGCGCCCGCCTGCAGGACACCGGAGACTTGAGTGAGCAGCCTGCAGAGTAGGGTGCAGAAGGTCCGCAGTGGGTGCGGCGCAGTCTGGGCTAGCCCACTTGTTCAGCGTAGCTTTTCTAGAGCGTCGGGGGTCTCCAGGGGCCCGGGTTGGACAGCAGCTGCGCGACTCCGAGGGAGTCCTCTCTGCAGAATCTAGGCCCGCACCTATCTGCGGATAGTGCCTTCCCTTTGATTTCTTCGTCCCTGGGTCCTCTTACCACTTCTCACTCAACCACTAGAGAAATGATTCAGAACATATACACACACTCGCGCGCGTGCGCGCGTCATTTGCACTTCCCTTTCCTTATGACCCCAAATGACTATCACACACACACACACACACACACACACACACACACACACACACACAAAGAAGCCAGTAAGAAATTCATTCACAGCACTGTATGAATGGAATCTTCTTGCAGAAGAGGAGGGGCGGTTGTTAACCTGCTCGTCAGAGAGATTCTCCTTTTTATGGTAGAGAAACTTGAAACCTAAAAGAACACCCATCTTTAGTAAAAGAGGTGGCTGAAGCGTTTTGAAGAACGCTCTTCAGCTCCGCACCTCCCAACAGCAGAGCCCCACATTATTCACAGCATCCGTGATTACCCTGAGGGGCTCATCAGTCTCATTTCCAACCAGTCGCATCCCACTCTTGGTCTGGCAGAGTTGCAGGGTGGGGCTTCTCATTTCAGTGGCTAAGCAGGTACTGTGGTGGCTGAAACTTAACATTAGAAACAACAAAGTAATTATTATTATTATTATTATTATTATTATTATTTATTACCAGTGTCAGGAAAGCAAGCACTCTGGGAAAGCTTAGGATGCAGAGGAGAAACTAGGTATTTTCCATCTCTGGAAATACCTAGAAGAAGCAAGGAAAACATTAACTTCTTAGATCTAGACCAATCAACTTCAAGCGTCAATGCTTTGTAGGATGCAGGGCTTGCAAAAAAAAAAAAAAGGGGGGGGGGGTAAGGGACGGAGAAACACCCAAACAACTAGCCACGGTGTTACCAGTTCTTCCATAGAACAATTCTCAGCACTTCTTAGAAACAACTGTTGCTCATCCAACTGTTGCTTATGGCAGAAGGCAGCCTTTATCTCTTCCATGCATCCAGAGACTTGATTAAATCAGTTTGGGGCTTAGAGAGAAGAGGAACTATAAGCAAAATTTAAAATCACGATTCTAGGGGAAGACCCCCCAAATCCAGAGCAACAGTACCAGCCCTGTTCAACTGAAGGCCATAGAGTGTTAGCTAAACTTAAGAAAGTCCATTTCTGTGCCTGGCAGATCACTGTCACTGTGCGGGAGGCTTTGCTTGCTAAAGACTTTACTTTAAGATTTATTACCCATAGGTCCTGATCTAAATGGGAAAACACAACAACTACAATATACAAAGCACAAGCCTGAACTCTGGTCCTCCTTACTCATCCACTCACTCATCACGATAAACCTGATAGGTCAAGACGATGTCTTAACTCCACAGCTGCTTCCTTGCAGCTGTGGGGTGCTGATAGCCTCTCAGGAGACCCTGGGTTTCTAGTTGTATTCAAGGGTGAAGAGAGGGCAAAATAAGTATGACGTCTAATTAAACCCTGTATTTTACTCTTGACTTCATACAATAATTTTTAACCTGTCCTGGAGTTCTTACTTGGCTCCAAATGAAATAGTGAAACTGCCCCGATCCCCTGTGTGTGTGTGTGTGTGTGTGTGTGTGTGTCTGTGTGCATGTGTGTATGCAGGTGGCTTTGAATTTGGAAACTTAAACTATCTTTGAACTTCATACTTTGGTGTCTGAATACAGAACCAACTTTCCATGAAAAAGGGGATGGAAAGACTCCTTGCTTTGTTGAAATGCAGAGCTGTGGCTGTGGGTAGAGAACCAAGTAAAAGTGGTGGTGGCGCACGCCTTTAGTCCCAGCACTTGGGAGGCAAAGGCAGGCAGATTTCTGAGTTTGAGGCCAGCCTGGTCTACAGAGTGAGTTCCAGGACAGCCAGGGCTACACAAAGAAACCCTGTCTCCAAAAACCAACAAAACAAAACAAAACAAAACAAAAAGTCACCTATGGATCCCCAAAGCTTAAAAAAATAAAAAAGGTAGAGGCAGTCAGATCTGTGTGAGTTCGAGTCTACAGATCAATTTCTAGGACAGCCAGGGCCACACAGTGAAGTCCTGTCTCAAAAAAACAACAAAAAAAAAAAAAACAAAAGAAAAACAAAACAACACAACAACAACAAAACACCCAAACCAAGTAAATTCAAGGCATGGTTAAGACGGAAGTATGGCAGTCTCAGGTGTGAGAGGTACACCTTCCAAGGAAGGTGACTGAAAGTCTTTTCTTGAAAGGGATTTTCCCCCCTCCCCCCCCCCCCCCCCCCCCCCCCCCGCTGTTCTCAGGAGAGATTTCTGAATGAAATCTTAGAAATCAAAGATGCACATGCTCCTCTCTTTATGATGACCAAACTAGATTCAGGGAGTAATGAACACTAGACCTCCCTGCTTCTTAATCTAGCAACGCTTGAAAGCTGCTAGCTTGGAGCTTGGTTAAATGGATGGGCTCAGACTCGGCATTTGCAGACTTCAGGGCTGCCAGGTGTGGATGCCTCCAGGAGGAGGCTCTGATCCCAGCTAAGAAGGATTGACCCAATCACTGTGAACAGAGAGTCAGCAGATGTCTGAAAAATATGATGCAAGTCAGGGTTCTGAGCCAAGAACATTAGCACTTAGAGTGAACACTTGCAGAGTTGAATAAACACAACGTTGCAATTAAGGACTTTAGGAGATGGCTTGGAGCCCGCAGCTAATTAGCATTTTCTATAGGAAGCAAATATTTGGGCCATCAATGAGCTAGGAATTTGGGATGATGAGATTTTCCTTGGCCTTGCTTGCCCTAGAGTTAGCATGTAAACATTTATAAGTATCCCTCTTTATGTTTTACCCGTTCCCAGACTCCCCTCTTCTTCCTTCAAACTGAGTTTATCACTTGAAAAGTTCTTCCTAGCTCATTTCTACCCCTCCAAGGAAAATCCATCTCTTTCCTCCTGTTGGACAGCAGATAAATTGGTGCTTGCTTGATTTTTATTTTTAAAAATCACATCTCTTTTTTTTGGGGGGGGGGTGCAGGGCATGTTACAGAATACACAAGAACAACTTGCAGACGTTGGTTCTCTTCCCATTTTGTGGATCCCAAGGATTGAACTTCGGTTGTCAAGTTTGGCAGCAAGTACTTTTACCCACTGAGCCATTTTACCACCCCATTACTGCCTATTTTAAAAGCACAGTCCATGCACATAGCTGGCATCCCAATTGGCAGAGAAATAACTCCAGCTCCTGTAAGCTTTCTCCCCACATTCCATTTGCTACTGAGCTCTTAATTCCGTTTGAAAGCTGCTTGGTGCATCTTTTGAAAGCTCTTTGGTATAGCTTCATGTGCTAATGGCTATAGAAGACTTCACACTATACCTCTGGGAATGTTGAAAGTTCAGTGCACAATGGGTGACTGTCATAGATTATTGTCAACCACAACAGAGTCTAAGTTTTAGGTCCTTTACTAACCATCCTTTTAATGAAGCTGTTACTTAAATAATTTACCCTCATTAAGAGCAGCATTTAAAAATAAGGCAGTAATAAAGGTCGTTTAGCTGTTTCTTCTGTGTTCTACTTTGGTTCCTGAATTTACAAATCAGGATTCTGTTTTTTAGTGTAGTGAGAAGTTTGGTTTCTTTAAAAACACCAAAACGTTATAAGAATATGTTTTCATTTTAATCCCAGGTGTGCGATATGGACTGCTTCAGATTGTCTAGAATAGCTGACTACAGTTTGCCTTGTGCAGGGATGTGACTTTGCCAGTGGCATATAGTTTCTGTGACTGTGTGATGTTTGGGATTTTGGGAACTTTTTAGAGGGCATATAAATGCTAGGGCCCCAGTGGTGGTGGGTTATTGGTTGGTTGTTGGTTGCTGTTGGCTGGAGTTTAATAAATAGCCACGTACAAAGAAGAAGAAGAAATAAGAAGATACTAGGTATCTTGATGATCTCGAAGATCAAACTTGTCCCTAAGGAACTTTAATGCCTCTAATCAGCAGGGAGTAGTCTAATGCTAATGTCATTTCCTCTCCTTTCCATCTTTTTTCTCTCCTATCTAGTGTTAGGGCATTGAAAGACAGAAAACAAATGGAGAAGGGTGGAAAAGAAAAAAAAAACCTCAAAGTAGCAAAAAACCAGCTACATTCTAGCACTCACCACCCAAGACTTCTACTCCTTTCATCTCAACCCCCAACACTGTGAAACAGTATATCATCCTTGCAGTGGAAAACTCACTGTTTACTGGTTGGGGAACAGTCAAGAAAAAACAAATGGCAACAAGGAAGGAGTCTGGGACTTGGAAATACTCTGTTCTACAGTCTCACCTTCAGCCCTGCAGATGTGCAGCTTCAGGCAGGCTGAGCTTGGGCAAGCCCTGGGTCTAGGATAGGCAGCATGAGTGACTGACTTCTGGAGGGTAAAGCCATGAGGAAGCAAGTGCCATCTCTGGCCCAGATGCATTCACTTTTGGCCTGAAAATCTTCTATAAAAAAAACAATCAAAAGTGTTGAATGGAGGTTGGTCCTACTGAGAGCAACACTCTTCTAGAGGTGCCAAGATGCCAGAGCTGGGTGTCAGAGAACACACAAATTTTCTTTTTGGGAAAGAGCTACCTTAAGAAGAGAGAATACAAGGCCATCTTGGTGTCGTTTGATTCGTTTATAAAAGTCTGGAAGCTTTGTAATGGTCATAGAAGCAACAGAAAAGTAGGTCAGGTATGAAAATAGTAACCAGCTCAATTCCTAACAGCTTATGTTTAGCCAGGAGGCTGCCATTTCAGTGATGGATGACCCCCATGTGTGAACTCTTACAAGGAAATCCCTAGGATGTGTTCGCTCTTTTACTTCCTCTCTCATAAAGAGCCTTCCCCAACCCATAACTCTGGTGCTCCTATATTAGTTAATAGCGATAAGGGCCATTTTATAGAAAACAACAACCCCCTCAAAGCAAAAACAAAACAAAAAAAATCAAACATCCCCAGAATAACTATGACAGGATCTCCAGGCTTATTGCAGAGCCTGACACAATACCTGGTGTTAATGTGTGAAGACCAAAAGGAATTCTCTCTCCATCCTCCAAGAACTGAGCATGAAGCATGAAAGAAAGACACTGGAGGAGACAGTAACAGGGTGAGAAGAGCCAGATCTCAAGTTGCCAGAGCTCAGAGGAAGATGCAGCTGGCTCTGCCAAGAGACAGGAAACATCCCTGACTGGACCTTCAGACAGATTCAGGAGGATCAAAGAAACTCAAATCAAACACAGCACATGGGTAAAATCTTCAGGATATAAACCTGGCCTGTGAATGATGGGTTATCAATTCATAATGTTTGGAGCCTGGGTAAGGAGGGAGAGGAGCCAGGGTGACTTGGGGAGGCGGTATCAAACAACCTGTTGAGGATTTAGAAGTCATCCAGGGGCTTGAGCTCCATTCTGGAGGCCACAGGGAGATGTGGCAGGGTTTTGAGAAGGGGTGTGGCTTTGCAAAGATTTCTTTGGCAGGAAAGAAAGGGTGCTAGGTTTCCAGAGCCAGTCTGCTTATCAACTCTCCTCTAGCCCTGTCGAATTCTGAATCTCAAGACATCTGTTCCTCCCTATACCTTCCCAATGGCCTACTCAGTTTATTTTTAAAGCACATACAAGATCTCTTCATTTCCAGCATCATCCCCATTATCCACTACTTCCTCCCAACAGTGCCTTCCAAATTGCTGAGGATGGAAGAGAAACAGACTGGAGTTGAAGCTTACATTTCACAATCAGTTAACATACAACCCCCTAACCCAAAGATGGTTAATTTTCTGGGAAGACGGGGCATTTTTCTCCCTCTGGTACCTGATACGTGTTGTTAAATGAAACTCTCGAATAGACTAGAGGCTTTCTGTTGTTGTTGGCATTATCAGAAATCAGTGCTTAATGCAATTGCAGTGACTAAAGAAAATTTAAGCCACCTGGCAACCAATCTTACAATAAATATTGGCATTATAGGAGATAGAAAAAGAAAGAAGAGTCCAAATTAATGAATAATTTAGCTTCAATCACCCAAAGAGCTCAAGTTATATTTGTTCCTTGTGGTAATGAATCTTAGTGTTTTGCTTTCCTGAAAGGTTCCTGCCAGCTTGACATTTGATATTTGATTGCAGACATGGCAGCAGAGGTAGAGGTGGTGGAGACAGTGATGGTAGTGATGACAACTTGGGTGTTGCTCCAGATGCTGATGGGAGAGATGAAGATGATGGTAGAGATAACTATGGTGGTGGTGGTGGTGATGGAGATGATAGTGAAAGTGATGGAGGTGCTGATGGAGGTGACAGATGCAGATAATGGTGGTACAGATGGTGGTGACGCTCACAGTGGTAGTGGTGATCAAAACAGTAACAATTCTAAAGGTGTAAAGATATCTTGATTCCAAATACCTACTCAGCTTGGGAGATGTAAGGCCCCGAGAAGGATGAAGATCCACAGACATTGATGTAAAAGAGAAGGGAGTGAGAGTAGAATTCACTTCTGCTCTCCCTTTCTCCCTCCCTCCCTATCTCCAGCTCTCATCTAACAGGCAACTTAGCTGTTGACACACAGCCTGCTGGTTCCCCCAAGTCAGGTGGCATGGGGTCACCCCACACCCTGCCTGTCTGAATAGCTGGTTATTACAGAACCTGTCAAGAGCCAGGGGAATAAGGCCACCAAAATGTCACAGCTGCCGTCCAGACAAGACACCTTCAGAGTAAGAAGCCTGAAAACCCAGGGTCCTCACTGTAGGGGCTGATGTCGCACAGTCTCAGGGAGGAAAAGATTGTCCAATTGTCTCCACATGCAATTTAAAAACCTACTTTCCTTTTTCCTTTCCTTTTTTCTTTTTCCCAAAATGAAGATGCCATCTGCTAATAAAATTGCTAATTAGCTGGGGACAGCTGCTCTCTCCTCCTGAGAGCGGACCCAAGAGGGAGCTATGTTACAGGCAGGTCACTTCTGTTCCAGGAACCAGCAGCAGCCACACACCATGCCAGGCAGGCATCCTGCTTGGGGCTGGAGCTGCTGGGAGCCCGAACAGACCAGGGACACACTTCCCTCCCATAGCTCTAATCTCATAAACCAGAAGTGCTCAAACTCAATATATTCTCTTCACCCTCTCATTTTTCATAATGGAAAAAAAAAAAAAAGCCGCTGTTAAAGTTTTGAATTAAGAAGCAGTTGCCATCTGGGTAATTGAATTCTGCTTGAAGCAGGCCACCTGGTTCACATCAGCTGCTCTTGGCAGGTATGGAAGTATCAGCACAAACCCTGCCTTGACTTCTAAACACAGGCTCGCTCACATTCCACGGGCAGTGGAGAGACCTTAATTTCTAAGCAGTGACAGCCGCCTTATATCATGTTACCTCCATGCACAGGAGATTTCCCTGGCTGCAGACAGTTGAGAATTACAGCACAAATGGTTGGCCTTGTCGGTTTCTAGTCACATGCTACCTTTATAAACCCAAAACTGAACTGCCAGTTCCCTTTGACTTCCTGTTTGGACATCCATGTCAAAGACACACAAGCGACTTAAATCACCTTGCTCTCCTTGAAGAGTCAGAGGGTTGAGTGCTTGCTGTTTTCAAATAGTGGAGGAGGAAGGGCAGCCCTGGAAGAGTGTCAGACTACCCTACCTTGCTGCTTCCTATGGAGCTGCCCACCCCTGTTTTGCTTCTGAAGCATGCACAGCATGAGGGGGCTGCAGCCCACACTCCCCCTCCCATCTCAGAACCACACTCAGAGAATACAGGAATCAGAGCACTAACTGTGTGGCTTCCCAATGAAGGCTGTCTGGACCAAGAATGTCTTGTATTTACATGGAGTGACCTTGCTGATGTCATGAGGAAGGGTTGGTGAGGATAACAAGAGCAAGGAGCAGAGCTGCTGAGAACTTGGATGGCCACGAGCAAGTCTTGTTTCTTCTGTTCCCACAGTGCCTGCAGCAGAGATAGGTGCAGCCAGGTGGCTTGTGCAGACAACATCTGGTTTTTAGCTGGAAGAGGGCCTCTGCACTGGATAAAGAGCTTCCCACAGGTAGTTTGAAGTTTTACAAAGGAGTTTATGGAATAAGAATCTTACAGTGGGAATAACCACCCCAGCCTCCTTCTACTGGATGGGATAAGCTGAGGGGGTACAAGGGTTTCCTTGCCGCCTTCACAGAGCTGATTTTTAATTGCAAAGATTCCTAGCCCTTCTTCGCCTTTCCAGCCACCATATTGCTTCCTCCTCTGTAGGGCGACTAGAAAAGAATCAGCTTTGAGGACAGAAATGTTTTGCTTCTAAACAAAACAAAAAGAAAAAAAAGAGAGTTATCTAAAACATGCAATTTAAAAAAACCCAAATCCTTTAAAATGGAATTTTCCATGATGGCCTGGGTATTCATATAGTGCATCTTTAAAGCCTCATTTCTCTAGAGAGATGTATCTACTGGGGTGGTGGTGGTTTGCAGGGTGAGTTCAAGGCCAGCATGGGCTAAAGAGCCAGACCCTAATCTCAGAAATAGAAAACAAAGAGGAAACAAAACAAAAAGGTGAGCCAGGTGTGGTGGCTCATGCCTTTGACCCCAGCACAGGAGGCAGGCAGATCTCTGAGTTGGAGGCTAGCCTGGTCTACGTAGAGAGTTCCAGGGTGGCCAGGGCTACACAGAGAAACTCTATGTCTAAAAGAAAAAAAAAAAATCTGAGAAATTTCTTTCTTTCTTTCTTTCTTTCTTTCTTTCTTTCTTTCTTTCTTTTTCTCTTCCTTCCTTCCTTCCTTCCCCTCTCTCTCTCCCTCTCTCTCTCTCTCTCTCTCTCTCTTTCTTTCTTTCTTTCTTTCTTTCTTTCTTTCTTTCTTTCTTTCTTTCTCTCTATCTTTCTCACCCTGTTACACATATATGGAGCTACATCTAAATGCACACATAAATGCATACTATAGTTTTCAACTGTATAGCATTCAAAAAAGCATCTTTCTCATTTCAACTTGATGTCAAAGTAAAACTAAGTTTAAAAAAAAAAAAAAACTTTGCAGAGTTTCTAGGTTCAGGGACCCAAACCATTAGGACCAGGGTGGTGCATGCTTCCTAGAACTCCGGAGGCAGAAGCAGGGGGATCTCGGTGAGCTTGAGGCTAGCCTGGTCTACATACTCAGGAAGAGTTCTCTCTACAAGTATATTAACCCTGGGTCCCACCTCACACCTTCAGGGAGGTGCCTTACCCTGCTGAATGCTTTTGCTCCCTTCCATTTCAGAGGGAGCCAACAGGAGCCTCTGAGGAGAATATGGTGGGCAGTGGCTCGGGTGAGAGGTGATGGGGGATATGCTTGAAACATACATATGGAACTCGGGACGGAGAAGTTGGAGTTAGCTGAGGAGCCTGGTCTGGTCAGTACCGACTCCCAGCCAGCTGCTCTCTGATGCTCTGGAAGTCTTGGATCTCCCTTCTTAATCTAATAAAGGGTCACTTGCTTAAATTTAGAAAGCTGTCTTAATATTACTTCATCCATTGTATCTTGTCCTCAAGCATTGAAGTCCTCAGCTTTCCTTCTCAGACTGAGTTTTGCCCAGTCAACCTTCCTAACGAAGCTCCTCATGTGTGGTGACCCCGACCATAAGATTATTCATTGCTACTTCATAACTGTAATTTTGGCTACTGTTATCAATCGTAATGTAAATATCTGATATGAAGTTTGTCTGATATGGTGTCCCCAAAGGGGTCACAACCCACAGGTTTAGAACTGCTGATCTAGTCACCCACATTGTAAGCCTGGGAGAGACTGCTGTTTCTTTATGTTCCTTTCTCTTGCCAAGTGGACAGTATCAAGTCTCCATGTTCCTGCTGCCGTGGCTTCCATTAGCCTTGTCTCTTTCTCCCTTTATGCAGAATAGCCTCTTCTCTGGTCTGGAATCAGCTAAGACTCCATCTTCCCACACTGGGATCTATGAATGGTACCCAGAACATCAAATCCTATACTTTGGAATATAGGAGTTCTGGGGGGAGATACTGAGTTTGGATCCAACTACTAGATAAGGAACAAGGAAGCTGGAGGGACCCACGGGTCCCAGGACCCCAGACATGAGAGCTGCTTTGCTACCAGTGTAGCTGTTTTGTTTTAACATGGTTTGGGTATTCTTGTTAAAGGCTGTTTTTCTCATAGCATCCCACTAATAATAAAAGATTGGGTTATTGTAGGAGATTCATACTGTGACTGTGGCAGAGAGCTGTCCCACAGCCTCTGTGAACATTAAGAGAATAAGGTTCTCTCAGGAACTTCTTTTGGGGGTCATTGAGACATTGGGGAAATATAAAATACCCAACAATACTTGCTTCTCGCCGCAATACATTTCTGGAAGCCACATGGAAAATCCTAAAACTGATCTTCCCCGTGGGATCTGTGTTATAATTGGATGCTGCATTCTTGACCAAAGACTTGGCATCAGATAAATCACAGATACTAAATATGTCACAGAGGCAAAGATTCACAGTTTAAATCAGTAGTTCTCAAACTCAACTGAGCATCAGAATTGTCAAAGGAGATTGAATAAGAAATACTGATGCCTAGGTTCCATCTGGAACCAGCTGAAGCCAGATTTCCATGGTGGGTCCAGGTAACCATTTTTTTTTTCTTGTTAGAGGATTGTATTTTTATTTATCAAGAACTGAGAACAAATAAAGGGAAAAGTGTCCCTGGTACATAAACTGTTAGAAGAACCACATGGAAAAACATGACAGGAAAAAAACAGAAGGAAACTGATGCCACCACATTTAATGTTTAAAAACTGCAACAAATAAAAACAATTTGGATGAGAAAAGAAAGGGACAAGTTAATTTTGATTCTCTAAGGAGAAAGTCAGACCCACCTCCACCCCATTTGATGAACAGTGAACTATTGCTTTCTGTATCCATGGTCCAAGGATGAACTCTACAGTGTACCAATTCCCAAAGCTGATGAGTCGTTATTGTATGTCCACGAGAAGTCCCCGGTAAATCAGTCTTGGTATCTAGGGTTTGTCTAGGAGTCTTTGAAAAAGAATAGGCACAGACCCTGTTTGAGGAGTCTCAAGGAGACAGGAGTGTGGCGTTACTGGAGTAACATCTAGTAGTCTGGAAGCATGGGAATTCTGCTTCTGCAGATACAGCAGCAATTGTATCTGAAAGTGTCCTAGCCAGATAAACCATTAAACGCTGGCAAGCATCTCAGGCTTCTTCCCTTCTCCTGGCTAAAGCTTAGAGGGTGTCACAAGCGAGCCCAGTCTCTGCCTTCCTGGAGGTACAGTCAGGGCAAAGAGGAAGTCCTTCCAGAGGCTGAGTGTCCACCCATCTCTGCCAGTGCATGGAATGTGGGGCGGGAGATCTGCACTGTCAGGGCAGGAGCAGTTTCCCTTTCAGATTCCAGCTCTTGAAACTCATTGTGAAACTCTGTGATCACAGGCAGAGCATTTTTACAATGCCCCAACGCCTCAGTATTTCCCTTTAAAACAGAAGGGCAAAATTCACACACACACACACACACACACACACACACACACACACACACACACCACCTACCTCAAAACATGTGTTAAACACAAATTTTTCCCATAAAACTATCTCAGCATTCTTGTTAACATTTTTGAACTTTAAGGGTGACATTTACTGACCAGAATTCAGAAATGGTGGAGAAGCTGTTACAAATGAGAAGACATAAAATTCACCAGTAATTATGCCCAGAAGCCCATAATCACTTTAAATATAATGAAAAACATTCTCTATCTTTAATTTCCTAGGCTTTTAAAAATAGAAGACCTTAATAGTGAACATTTCTGAATGTCATCATAAAATATGGCTTAAAATATACAGACTTGTGTACCCAGACTATTCAATTTTTTGACAACATCATAGTTTATATATTTGTATATTTGTAACAAGGGATATACTATGAATTTTTTTTAACGCAGGAGAAGAAATAATACAAGACCTTTTAAATATATGTAAAATATATATTCATTATATATATATATATATATATATATATATATATATTACCGTTGGAGTTTTTGTTTCTTTGGGAGGGGGTTAAGAAGAGATCTCTCCAGGTAGCCCACACTGGGCTGGAAGTCATTCTGCATACTAGGCTAGCCTTGGACTTGTGGGAAATCTGTCTCAGTTCGCTGAATCCTGGGATTATTCGAGTGGGCCACCAAACTTGGCTGAAGGTTGTTATTTTGTTGTTGTTGTTTAATGCAAATAACAGTTGGAAACAAAGTCAGAAGCACAGAAAATAAGATTTAACAACAACAACAACAAAAACAAGGCAATTTTCTTTTTAAAGGTCAGTTCATTTGCTTACAGGGAAACAGAGAGCATACAGTAATTGCTGTAACTACATTCCCATTGACTTCTTAGTGGTAATTTTTATCTTTGACACCCCCTACTGGTTTGCCTGATGATTTTAGGGTTACTGGTTTTTTTTTTTTGTTGTTGTTG
The DNA here is from genome assembly GCF_011762505.2 of Arvicanthis niloticus. Lineage (NCBI taxonomy): Eukaryota > Metazoa > Chordata > Mammalia > Rodentia > Muridae > Arvicanthis > Arvicanthis niloticus. The sequence continues at coordinate 80,689,975 of NC_047661.1, forward strand.
TTGTTTGTCTTAAAAGTTCTTTTCAAAAATTTTTTATTAGTTGTCTGCCACCTTTCTACTCCCTGGCTTCTTAATTCTCCCTGAACAAACCAAACCAAACCTAGAACCTGATTTAATGGCACAAGTCTGCCATCCTAGCACCCCAGAGGGTGAAGCAGGAGGATATAGAGTTCAAGGTCACCTTGGGCTACTTGATAACTTGAAGAGCCTGTCAATAATAATTATTATATGACAATAACTGAGAGGTAGCAGTCATGAGAACAAAACACTTGCATATTTCTTCACATAAATCCCTCTCCCACAGCCCTCCCCGCACATGCAATAAACAGACTTTTACAGAGCTTCTTAACCTGCAGTATGACTCATTCATCCAAGGTCACCACCACGGGCCTTACATCTCTCCATACTTCGGGGTAGTTATCTAAACATAGATCAGAAACCTGTGGATTCACCGGGTGTTAAATCAGGGCAGGGACGCCAGATGAATAAAGTTCCAGGAAGATGGGGTGAGATAGACCTTAACCTAGAGGTTGTTTCTCCCACCAAAGCATTTGATAGCAGGCTCCAACTGTGACTTTAATTCCATTACAGAGGTCACTATTTGATGAGATGAAACAAGAAACTGCTGTGTGGTACTTAACTCTTAGCTGTCAGTCTAGTAGATTTTAGAATCACCTACAATACAAACCTCTGGGCAGATCTGTAAGGAAAGTTCCAGAGGGGCTTCACTGAGGCCCAGTTCAGTGAGCTGGAGCTGATTCAAAAGGAGAAACCAAGCTGAGTGCCAGCGTCTGTTTCTCTTTGCTTCTGACTGTAGATGCTCTGTGGTTGGCTGCCTTCCTCTCTGTGATAGACTGCACCCTTGAACCCGCCTAAAGAAACACTTCTTTTTTTTCAGTCAAGTTCACTGGGCATTTTGTCACAGCAAAGAGGAAAGTGACTAACACAAGTTGTTACCCGATTTTCGCTAGATCCGGGCTCCCTTTGTTAATTAACATGACATGGGACTGAATGTCTGCTCTGCTCTACTACTGATCTGGAATGATGATGCTGGAACAAGGAAGGTATAGGAACAAGACACAGTTGGTTCCTGCTCTTACACAGTTTCCAGCCCCGAAGAGATGATCAACAACACACAAACATGAATGAGCAGGATAATACATGATGATAGCTCTTAGCCCAGTGAGGACCATAAAGCAGAGGATCCCAGGGCCAAGGAGAGTATGCCTGCCCGGTGGTCAGGGAGGGCAGCTTTTGAGGAAGTACTAGACACTGTCCCTGAGGCCTGTGCTTTGAATCTTCTTGGCCCATTTCTTAGTAGCATGGCTCTCATGACTTGATCTTTGTGCCTTTCCTCTGCATTTCAGCTGTGGGACCCAGGAAGGCTTCTCAGAGACTCCCACAGCAAGCCATATGCTCTCCTACTACTTATAAACCTGCACTCTATAATGGTCCTTCATCCTGGCATCTTCATTATAGACAGTAGGATAAAGTTGGCATTGAGAGTGATTCCTATTTGCTTCAGCCACAGTAATCTCTTTATTTTCTAAGATTTCAGTTATGCATGGTCCATCATCATTGGAAAAATACTGAAAGGAAAATTCTAGAAATAAGTAATTTATTAATTTAGAGAACTTATAGTATATTGCTTTATGGTTCTATTTTGTTATTAGTTGTTGGTAATCTTTTACTGTGTCTGCTTTATACATTATTCTTCATCATTAATATTTGTTTATAGGAGAAAAGAGTGTATATAGGATTTGATGCTGTCTGGGTTTCAAACATCCAGTGGGGGGTCTTGGAATGCATTGTCTTGGATAAGAGGGTCATGTATCTTTTAATATGCATAAGGTTTACATTTCAGTACAGCTAACTTCATTTTACTATTTGAGATTCTGCTGAAATTATCTCTTTGCAGAGGAAGAGTATCTCACCACCCACATCAGCTTCCTTCTTCACCCAGAACAGAGTCCCAGAAAATAAAGTTCCTTAGACTGTTCTAGAAAGTTCAGAGACAGAGATGAGAACTTTGCTCTTTAGTCATGAATCATGAATGCAAGTGTTATCTGTATACAGCATTATCAATTGTCTTTGAGATCCCTGGCTAGAGTAAGCTAGTCATGATTTATAATCATTAGAGATAAGTTGGGAGTCTTCAATTCATCTCTTTATTGTAGCTAATTTGGGTATCTGTTGCCTTCAGATTCAAATAGCCATTACTGGTTCTCCTTGCCAAGCTCTATGCAAGACATATCTCCTTAGGGTTTTGTGATGGCTTATGACTCTGCGTTAGAGATAGAGAAGGAGAGGCTCAGGTGGATTAGGGGCTCAAAGTCAAAGGTAGAGGGAGAAACACGTGCAAGTCTTCTGACCCCAATACATGGGCTTGCAGGCTGGGGCTCTCTACCTTTTTTTTTACACACAGCATTGACTCACATCTTGAGGAAACTGAGGTCAAATGTAATGTGCAGGTATTCATCTTTGTAAAGATTTGTTTCGTTGGGACCACTGGTCACAAATGAAATGTACAGTGGAAGTGTTTGTGGCATATGTTAAATATGATTACAGACTAGAGGGTGGATGCCTCATGTCTTGACTCCTCTCACCTCTAATACAACTCTGAAGAGAACACAGAAATCCAAATAGAGTGTATGGCATTCATAAAGTTACGTATGTGTAATCACACACGATACTTTTATTGTCTATAAAAATTATTTATAATGGCAACAAGTGCCAAATTTTTAGCACTATACCAATAAAACACAGGACTGTAGCTCCATTATTAATTAAAGGAAAGAAAAAAAAAGATGTACACAAGTGATTGGGGAAATACAGTATTACTCTGGTGGCATTTGTCCTTAGATTGGTTTATAGATTTCATTACAATTCAAATCAAAATCATGACAGGAATTTATGGGATTGGGCTAAACTCATTTTAAGTTTTCTATGAAAGTAATAAAGGCTTTTGAGTAATCAGCTCTGAAAAAGAAAAACAGGAATGGGAACACTCAACTAATGAATGAGACATTCGAGAAGGATGCTGTAAGGACAGTGTGAGGTTCAGGTGCAGAACAAACAATAGACCAATGGAGAATCTCTAAAGCAAGATCACATGAAAAGCAAGTAGCTGCCCAGGCTGCAGGGCACTGGCATAACTCAACACAGCAGCTGTTCTTCATCAGAGCAGCTGTGATCATGAATAGCAGGAACCCTACACGATTGGGCCTGTTGACCACCAATGTCCCCTCACAGGAGGGAAAGGTGGAGAGGACATGGGGAAGCTCATTACACCTTCACTTGAGACTCCAGCTTTTCCTTCCTGGACCTCCCAGCCAGTCGTATGTAACTCTGTTCCACTTGCACATGGTCTCATGGTCTTGGGAGTATATAGTCTGTGGCAGGCTAGTGGAAGGGGCGACTCCATATATGCAGCAGTGGGGAAGTCTCATCATTGACATTGGGAGTGGTTGTATGGCTACCTTTGGGTCATCAATATACCTATAAATAATTCTTCACCCATGCTCTGTAAGTAAAAATGTAGTTATTAACTCTCCAAGTTGGATTTCAGTGGAATGGAGATTAGGTTTGTCATCCATCTGTTTCCCCAGTGGAAGGGTTGACAAAACAATGAGAAACAGATTGATAAGCATGGCAGATGGACAGTGTGGTGGTTTGAACGAGGATGGCTCTCATAGGCTCATGTATTTGAATGTCTGGTTCCCAGTTGGTAGGTAAGCTGTTTAGGAAGGATTGTGACATGAAATATGGCCTTGGTAGAGGAGGGGTGACACTAGGGGTGGGTTTTGAGGCTTTAAAAGCCCACAGCAGGCCCCAGTCTCACTTTTTCTGCCTCTTGCCTAGGGATCAGGATGTAAGCACTCAACTACTGCTCCAGCGCCAGGCCTGCCTGCCTGCCTGCCTGCTGCAAGTTCTCTGCCGTGATCATGGGCAAATTCTTTGAAACTGTAAGCAAGCCCCCAAATAAATGCCTCTCTTTATAAGTTGCCTTGTCCACAGTGTTTCTTCAAAGCAACAGAGCAGTAACCAAGAGGCTATTTGGAATATGCTTTGGAGAAAATCTTATATGGAGAAAAATACACAGTCGAAGTCCTATCTTGATCTATTAACAAACAGCCTCAAGATGGATTAATGTCAAAATACAAAAGGAACACTCTAAAGCCAATGGGAGATACTATTGGGATATCTGTCTGCCCTTGGATGGCAGAGAAAGTTTTAAGTAAAACCTCAAATCTTTCAAAAAACAAATGGTTGAATTTCAACTATAATCAAAAGCAGAAGACTTGAGTCCAGTGAAGGATATCCTAGACAAAGTGGACAGTGACAAATGGCTGGTGACACTCTGAAAAATAGCTGCAAGGCATGAAAACTTTAAAGTATCTGTAGCAGCATGCACAGAGAATTAATGGCAATTGGCAATAAGATAGGAAAATGAAAAAATTTTAAAAGGACGGTAAGAGCTGAGGAGAGAGCTCAGTGAAATGCTTTCTGTGTAGGCACAAGGACCAGGAGTTTGATCTGCAGAGCACGCGTGGAGACACTGGCCCTGGCGGTGAGGGATTGTAACCCCAGTGCAGGGAAGACAGATACAGGTGGTTGGACAGCCGAGCCGAATCGGCAAGTTCTAGCCACTGCAAGGCCTTGTTTCAATAAAAACAAGGTGTACAGCACCTAAAGAATGATACCTAGGATTGACTTCTGGTGCGCTCACATACGAGCGTGCACACACACACACACACACACACACACACACACACACCCCACACACACACAGGAGAGTAGACAAGCATAGACAATTTGCATATCCTATGAAGAGATGAAATTCACCATGACCAGCAATCACAGGGCAATGCCACAGGGCACTATTGAGAGGAGGCCATATCACCACGTGAGCCTGGCAGAGTCTATGCAGCCAGCCAGGAGTAAGTGTTGCAGAGTAGAAGATGAAAAAACACTGAACACTGCTCTTCTAGACGGGAAGCAGCACAACAGATTTTACAGAAATTACATGTCCATGGGCCTATAATTCAGCAATCACTTTCTTGTAGACATATCCCAGAGGAACTGGTCACTAGCAGAAACTGCACATTTCCTCTTTGTGGGAAATATCTCTGACACCTAGAGCACTGCAGATACAGTATATTTACAGAGATGTTCACAAAGTGATATTTCAAGCAAGGCAAGCATGCATTCCGAAGTATATAGATAAATACTTCTGGCGTGTGATGGAATAGAAATCAGCATGCAGAAATATAAACTAGATTTACATGTAGCACATGGGTAGTTTTCATAAACAATGTTTGAATAAGAAATCAAACAGGACTTATAGCCCCATTTGATTTACATATTTTAAAACATAGACATACACACAGTCCCTTATGAATGCACATTTGCCTAAACAAACACAGGCAAGCTGGGCCGGAAGACTGAAATACACTAGACTTGGAGTTGTAGCAGAGAGCACCCTAGGGACTGAAGATGGCAGGTGCCATATCTAGGTTCAGTTGTTCCCTTGACACTCTTAGGAATAGAGAGCCTCAGTTGAGGAGCTGTCTCCATCAGAGTGGCCTGTGGCATGTCTTTGGGGACATTTTTTATCGCTAATTGTTGTAGGAGGGCTAGTTGATGTAGAGATGGCACCATCTCTAGGGAGCTGGGCTTGGGATCAGTAGGAGAGGTAGCTGAATGTGAGCCCAGGATCAAGTGGTAAGAAGCAGTCGTCCCCCATGGCCTCTGCTTCAGTTTCTACCTTCGATGTCCTGTATCCAGCTCCTGTCCTGGGTTCCCTGGATGATGAACTATAACCCATAAGCCAAACAAACCCTTTCCTCACCATGTTGCTTTTGGTAATATTGTTTATTGCAGCAACAGAAAAGCAAACCAAGCTAGCTGAGAAAAAGGGCAGAAATAAAATGGAAGTCTGCACCAACTAAGAAGCATATGCTGAGGAATGTCAAAGAATAGAATGACTCCAAGTTTACGAAAACCTCAGGGACTTCAAGAAAGAGATAGCTTATGAATGCACTATGGGTAAAGAAATTCATGCGCACGAGGCTGGAGAGCCCAATGGTTAAGAGCACTTGTTCTTGCAGAGGATCTGGATTTGGTTCCCAGCACCCATATAATGATGTAACCCCATTGCTGGGGGTGGGACACGACTGATGCCACCTTCTGGCCTTCACAGGTACTGCATATAAATGGTACACATACACTCATACAGGCAAAATGCCCATACACACAAATAAATCTAAAAAAAATTTTAAAAGACATTCATGCATAAAGTAACAATAAATTACTACAATTGCAAGAAGAATTTTCCACTGAGAATGAAATTGGATCAAAATGTGATGAAGAAGTTGGGAGTAGATATGATCAGGATGCATTGTATATGTGACTGAAACTGACAAAGACAAAATACAAGCTATTTTTAGATGATAGAAAGGCATGTCTTCCATTTGATCACTTATCCACATGCTTGCTCTCTACATTAATAAAAAATTATATTAAAAGTGGCTCCCACTCTGAGGCCAAGTTGATGGTAGTGATCACCTGAAACGATTTTCAATTTGTTAAAACTGTGCCCTGTGTTGAAAAAAAAAATGAGGCTACAAAGTTGTCTGGGCCTCCAACATTTATTTTAATTTTTGAAACACTTAAAAAGAAACAGATTTTCATGTATCATAATTGAGTGCTTGTGTAACTTATGGAAAATAGTTTCACTTAGATTCAGAAAAGACAAAAAATATAATAGTGAAAAATCTACACTTTAGGGGCTAGAAATGACTCATTGGTTAAGGGCTCCTGCTGCTACTCCAGAGGACCCGAGTTAGGTTCCCAGAACCCATCCTAGGCTGCTCCCAACGGCCTGTTAATCCAGCTCTAGGAGATCTGATGCCATCTTCTGGTCTCTGAAGGTATTTACACACATACTCACGCACACGCGAGTGTGTGAGCACACACACACACACACACACACACACATGCGCGCGCACACAGAAATAATTTTTTTTTTAAATCCATCTCTTGGATATTTCTGACATGCAGAAGTAGATTATCTGAGCAAGAAGAGATGACATATTAGTTTATAGCTGATAATATTGGGTCTAAACAGACGGCATGAAATTCAGTAGGAATTTCATTAACTAAACATTAACTCTAGCGCTTAGCTTCAACAAAATCAATGCCCCAGTTGAGAATGAGAGAGGCCAGCTTCACAGTGGTCAACGAGAACAGGATTGCAGGCTAGTGAGTTGGGTGATGGTTTTGTTTTAGTCAATGGTGCAATGTGGCTGATAAAAGTTCTGACAGCATCAGTGAGATGCAGAATGGGTGCACAGGCAACCTCCCTTACTGCAGCCAGTTGGTCAAAGGTCATCTGGATGATTACATACAATAATGGATATCAAAATCTTTTTATTTCTTAGTGTTGGGGTTGGTTGTTTTTTATTTTAGTTTCAAGTCAGGGTTTCATGTGTCACCTTAAACTCCCTATTCAGTTAAGGATAACCTTGGATTTCTTACCCCTGCTTTCTCCACTTCCTAAGTGTGAGGATTATAGGTATGGATGCAGAATCAAACTGTTTCTATGGGCAGGCTTTGTGCTACATGGGTGCTCTACCACCTGAATTACATCTCTAGCCTGCTTTGGATGGTTATAAAATTGATGCATTTTGCCAATTAACACAAGATGTTCACTGTCATCAACCACTGGGAGCTGCAAACCAATGCATAATTAAATACCACCCCCTCCCCAAACTAGAAGCACTGGGATAATGAAGGGCTGGGTAGGATGGTGATAGCTCATTTGGTAAAAGTGCTTGCCACACAAGCATGAGGTTTTGGATTTGATGCCTAGAATCCGTACGATAGTATGGGCTTGTAATCACAATGCTGAATACTGGAAACAGGAAGATCCCTGGGGCTTGCTGGCTAGCCAACTAGCCTGATTAACCAGTTCCAAGACAAGGGAGAGACTCTGTTTAAAAACATGCTAAGGGCATGGAGCTCTTGAAATGCTGTGATTACCCATATAAAATGGAGTGGCATTTGGCAGTGCTTAAAAAGTCCAGCACAGGCTTACTACATGACTAAGCAGTTGTACTCCTAAATTAGATTGTACTGATATTCACGGTTCCATCAATATGCTAAGATAGATGAATTCAATGAATTTTATGGTGTAAAATTTGTGTCATTGCTGTGAAGAGGGAAGTACCTGACAGAGGCAATTTAAGGAAGGGGGCGTGGGGTGTTATCTGGACTCACAGTTCCAGGGTGCAGTCCATCACGGTGGGGAAGACTTGAGGCAGGACCTGTGAGGCTGGTTCTCACTGCATCTGCAGTCGGGAAGTAGAGCCAGAAGACGGTTTGCTTTGTCCTTTATATTCAGTTCCAGGACCCCAGCCCACTGGATGGCACAACCCACACCAAGGATAGGGCTTCCTGCCCCCATTATCCCATCTAGAAGCTCCCTCCCTCACTGATCTTCCCACCCAGATTTAGTGATTCTGCATCTTGTCAAGTTGATAATCAACATTACACATCGTGATGTTCATCAGAAAAAGTCAGGAGAAGAAAATAAAAACAAACAATGAAGAAAACATAAACAAACAAAAATATCCCATCATTCAGAAATAAACTATAGTCCCCACAGGGGAAGATGCCTTAGATTGACTGGCAAGGGCGGTGCTACAGAGCAAGGGAGAGAAACAATGTTTCACTGAGCCGTCCTTTGTTTTCCCATTATAAAGCAGAGTTGGCTTGAAGTTAACGGAACCAGTATTATAGGACTGAGGCTTCTGGAACCTACTACTCAGGTCTGTAGTTCCTATGTAAGATCCTGGCTGGTTCTACAAACACCCAGTGCTTCTGTGTTCTCCTTTACTCAAACAGTGGAGTTCTTGACGCACAGAGAGCATTCATCAAGTACTTTAGTAGATTACTAATTCATAGTGAACCCCTCCACACCCCTGAGACATCTTTAGGCATTGTCTTAGTATGGATTTTACTGCTGTAAAGAGACCTCAGGACTATGGCAACAATTATAAAGGAAAACATTTCACTAGGGCTGGCTTATAGTTTCAGAGGGTTAGTCTATTATCATCATGGTGGGAAGCACCATGCATACAGGCATAACATGCATACAGGCAGACATGGTACTGGAGCCAGACCAGCTGAGAGTTCTACAGCTTGATGTGCAGGCAGCAAGAGGAGGACTGTCCTACTGGGTATGGTTTGATTATATATGAGAACTCAAAGCCTACCTCCACAGTGACACACTTCCTCCAACAAGGCCACACCTACTCCAAAAGACCACACCTCCTAATAGTGCCATTCACAAGCATTCAAACACATAAGTCTATGGAGGCCATAACTATTCAAACCACCACAGGCATACAGAGTGGGAAGACTAGGATAATGACAAAGCCTAGACCTTGACACTTTTAAACAATGGTTACGGTCACTGGGAAAGAAGTGTGTCTCTGTGTGTGTGTGTGTGTGTGTGTGTGTCACTATGTTTTAACAAAATACATAACCACAAGGATTCACCAGTATATTGTACAAGGAACTATAATAGAGTTGAAGTGTTTTGGTAGGTTGGATAATGGCTCCCCAAAAGGTATCAGAACCCCCAAACCTAGGGATATGTTACTTTACATGCCAAAATTATTAAAATGATGTGATTAGCCAAAGGATCCCTCAAATATAGGATAATCCTAGATTATCAAGGTTGATCAAATGTAATTATTATTAAAAGACCCCAAAGGAGGGCAGGAGAGATGGACACAGAGAAGAAGACATGGAAACAAAAGCAAAGCAGACAGACTGAAAGGGAAGGGGTGGGGAGACAGACACGTGGGAACGAAGGAGAGAGGAAAGATACTTTGTGGCAGAATAAGATGGAGAAAGAGGCCAGAAGCCAGTGAAGCCACCAGTCTTTGAAAGTTGGAAAGGAGAAGAAAATCAATCCTTCCCAGAGCCTCCCAGAGCACCCCTGGACTTCTGGGCTTCTGACTTCCATAATGTGTAATAACAAATTTGCCATTTAAGCCATTCAGTTGGTGCAATTTGTTTTCTGAAGTAATAGAAAAGTAGTATAAATTATACAGCAAACATCAGACAAAAGAAACTGAAAACTGTTGCTGGAGGGAAAAGATACTCTTTCCCCTTGGTCTTCCTCAGTGTAGTGAACATATGTACGTAACCTGAAACGTACTGTGTTAATCTATTTTCAGTGTTCAGATCTGTGGTTCCATCATCATTATTATTTTACATTTATTTATCATGTCTGTGATGTGGGAGTGAGCTCAAGCTCGGGGAGGTCAGAAGATGGGTTTTCCTGGACAGTGTGACAATTTTTTCTTTTTTTGATTTTTAAGGGAAACTGCCACACAGTTTGCCAGCTCGTCGTATCACTTTGCACACCTACCAACAGTGCACAAGATTTCTGTAGCCTGTGCATTCTCACCAACAGTTTTTGGGCTCTTTTTTGTTTTCTCTCAGTAGCTGTGGCAACGGTTATCAGATAGCATCTCATTGGCATATGGACTTCTATTTACTTACTGGTTAGTGCTGTTGAGCACCTTTCAAGGGCTTGCTGGCCATCAGTGCATCTTCTTTGGAGAAATGTCCTAGTTTGCCTTCGGTTGCTGTGATAGGCACCATGACTAAAAGCAACTTGGGGAGAAGAGGGCTTATGTCATCTCACAGCTTACAGTTTATTATGAAGAAAAGCCAGGGGAGGAACTCAAGTCAAGAGGCTGGAAAGAGGGACTGACACAGAGGCCATGGGGAACAATGTTTACTGGCTTGTTCCCATTGTCTTTCTCAGCCTGTTTTTCAATACAACTCGGGCCCACTAGCTCAGGGGTGGTACCAATCACAGTGGGCTAAGCCCACGAACAGCAACCATTAGTCAAAAAACTGCCCTCCAAACTTGCCCAGTGGCCAATCAGGTGGAGACATTTTAATTGATATTTCCTTGTCCTAGCTGTCTCTAGCTTGTGGAAAGTTGGCAGACAAATACACAATATCAGTAAAGCCTGAGGGGCACAGGGCCATGAGCATCTTTCCCTCATTTTCTTTGTGTGGAGACAAAGCTTCCCCGTGTAGCCCAAGGCTAGTCTGGAACACTTTGCCACCTGTAGGCCACCTTGGCAATGCATTTGGGAGCTTCCTGCCTCAGCTTCCAGAATCCTGGGATTAGAGGCATGTACAACCATGCCTAGCTCTTTGTCTATTCCTTAATTGGGTATTTTAGTATTGTTGGATTTTAGAAGTCCTTTAAATGTTAATCCTTTATTAATATTGTCTTTTGATGTGCAGTTTTAAAAATTGAATGGGGTTTTCTGGGTGTGGTGGTGTACACCTTTAATCTCAGCATTTGGGAGGCAGAGGTAGGCAGATCTCTGTGAGTTCAAGGCCAGACTGATCTACACCTTGAGTTCCAAGCTATCCAGGGCTACATAGTAAAACCCTGTCTAAAAACCAAAAGTGTTCAAGAAGTCTCTTTAACAATATTTATTTGTTTTTATTTTATGTGTATGAGTATTTTGCCTGCATGTTTGTGTGTGTGTGCAGTGCCCAAGGGAGCCAGAAAAGGGCTTCAGATCCCTTAGGGTGGGAGTTAGAGGGGAGTGTGAGTCACCACGTGGGTGATGGGAATGAAACTCAGATCTTGTACAAGAGCAGCCATTGCTCTCAATGGCTGACTCATGTTTCCAGCTTAAGAAGTTTCATCTTTCTACTAGATTACATTAAAAAAAAAAATCACTGCTCCACTCATTGCTGTGAAGCTTTTGACTCATTTTTTCTTTTTTTCAGTTTTATTTATTTATTTTCATTTCACATGCATCAGTGTTTTGCCTACCATGTATGTCCATATGTATGTGTGAGAGTGTCGGATCCTCTGGAACTGGAGTTACGGACAGTTGTGAACTGCCATGTGGGTGCTGGGAATCGAACCAGGATCCTCTGGAAGATCCTGCTAATCTGGAGCCAATGCTCTTAAGCACTGAGCCAACTCTTCAGCCCCAGACTCATTATTTCTTATAGATGTATTATGGTTTAATTTTTTGTTACATCTGTCTGTCTGTCTGTCTGTCTGTTTGTCTGTCCATCATTTATCTATCTTGTGTGTGTGTGCACATGCACACATGTGTACATCATTGGATCAGAGGACAACTTGTGAGAGTGAACTCCTCTCACTATATGAATCTTAAGGACCACACTCAGGTCATCAGGCTTGGCAGCAGGTTCCTTATCCATGGAGCTATCTTGCTGGCCTCTTATGAGGTTTTAAGTTCTACAGTTAGGTCTTTGATTCATTTAGAGCAAAAAAATTTTTTTATGTAGTATCAGGCAAGAGTTCACTTTTATTCTTTCATCTGTGGAAATCCAGTTTTCCTGATACCAGTTGTTGGGGGGAAAAAAAGGTCTTTTCCCATCGAATGGTTTGGTTCAGTCTTAGGCACTTTCCTGTTGCTGTGATAAGACATGATGATCAAGGCAACTTATGAAAGAAAAAATTACACTGGGGGCTCATGGTTCCAGAGGGTGAGTCTATGGCCATCAAGCTGAGAAACATTGGGTCATGTTCCTCAGGCAGACATGACGCTGGAGGAGTAGTTGAAAGCCTACTTCTTACCCACAAGCATGAGGCAGAGGTCCAGCTAACTGAGAATGAGGGGAGTATTTTGAAACCTCAAAACCCACTTCCCCCAATAAGGCCACACCTCCTTATCCTTCCCAAACTGTTCTACCAACTAGGAACTGAGCATTCAAATATATTATCCTATGGGGGCCATTCTCACTTTAACTCCTATAGGTACCCTTGTCAAAAATCATTGGACCAGGCTACTGAGATGGCTCAGTGGTTAAGAGCACTTACTGTTCTTTCCGAAGACCCAAGTTCAGTTCCCAGCACCCACATGAAGGCTCAAAGCCATTTGTAACTTAAGCTTCAGGGGATCCAATACTCTCTTCTGGCCTCTGTGGGTTTCAGGTATGTTCAATGACACACATGTGGAGGTTGACCACATCGTAGGAAAACTGGTTGTCTCCTTCTAAAATGTGGGTCCCAGGTATTGAGCTCAGGCTTTGCAGCAAGCACTTTTACCCACTGAGCTGTTGTGGCAGGCCATGTAATTTCACTATCAGTACAGACATACAACTGTTTTTGTTTTGTTTGTATGTTGACTTTGTGTCCTGCTAGTTAGTTGAATTCATTGGTTAGGGATGATCATGGTTGAGTCTTTATGGTTTTCCCCATAGATTATATACTCTGTGAAAGGAGATACTTCTATTTATTCCTTCTAAATTTGGATGCCTTTCATTTCATTTCTTGGATTTCATGAACTATATTCAAAAGAAATGGCAAACAATGAACCTTTTGATCTTGTTCCTGAAGGAAAAAGTCCAGCCTTTGATTCCTGAATGTGGGGCTTGCTCTGAGTTCTCTTTCTATATAAGGTTTCTCTTACATTGACATAGTCTCCTCCAAATCCTAGTTTGTTGAATGTTTTAATCATTAGATTCATTTTGTTTATATTTTTCTTCCTTGAAATCACTAGATATCTCTTTTCCCCATCTATTAATGTGGTATGTATATTGATTTTTATAGGTTGAAACATCCTTGTATTCCATAAACAATCTCATTTGGTCAGTGTGTGTATGCTGGTAAGTACAATTACTAGTCCTTTAGTGGGAAATAAAGCATTGTGTTTAATGAGGACATTGGTCTACAGATTTCATGCGCATGTGCTTGTCTTGCTTTCAAATCAGTGCCAGTGGTCTGTTATCACTTCTTTTATTACTGTGATGAAATACCTAAAATCTACTCATATGTAAGATTGGTAGCTATCTGTGAAAGGAGTGTGCCCAGCTGTGCTGCCTCTGCTGCCTCAAACTCCTGCTGCCATCAAACTGTAAACCCAAATAAACCTGCCCGTTTGTTTGTTTGCTTGTTTGTTTTTTGAGACAGGGTTTCTCTGTGTAGTCCTGGCTGTCCTGGAACTCACTCTGTAGACCAGGCTGGCCTCGAACTCAGAAATTCGCCTGCCTCTGCCTCCCAAGTACTGGGATTAAAGGCGTGTGCCACCACTGCCCAGGCGAAACCTGCCCTTTCATAATTACTTAAAAAAAAAAAAAACCTTTTTGTTGATTCTTTATGAATTTCACATCATACATCCCAGTCCCACTCATCTCCTTGTCTCCTCACATCCACCTTCCGCCCTTGCAATCCCCCCCAAATAACACACACACACACACACACACACCCCAAAGCATAGAAAACATCTCTTTGTGATTGCAGGTGTGTCCCACCATGTATCCCTCTGTCCACACATCTTCATTTGCAAATTTTCTTTGGTCTGATTTGAGGTCTCCGGCTTCTGTGACACCATCAACATGGAGTCCTCACTCGGACTCCTTCCAGTTACCTTGTTACCTGGTGTCATGGAGATCCTGCAGCTTTGGATCAGCAGGACCGGCCTTTATACATGCTCCAGGAATAGATGATACAGATTTTGAGATGAGCCAACTCAAAATCCTGGATATGGGCATGGGTGATAGCTGAGCTGGTCAGCCCATGAGTTCTCTTATCTGCATCACCAGGGCAAGCTCTCCTGCACTGCTGTGGCTAGGCTACCCAGAGCCACAGTAGATAAAAGGCAGGGTCAGCTCTCCTGCTCTCATGCCTTTGGAGCTGACTCACTCACACCTATGCCTCTAGAGCCAGCTCCAATGTGCTGCCCAGCTGAAGTATGGGGCCCAAGAGCTACAGCTGGCAAAGGGTGGGCTAGCTCTTCTGCTCTCAAGCCCTCTGGGCAAGCTCACCTGTCTTCACCACCAGGGCCTGCTCCACTGTGGAGCAGAACCTGCTCTCCCTCCTACTACAAACAGTGACAAGCGTGGAAGTTCACCTTCTCTCATGACCCAGGGGCCAACTTTCTCAACTACTGTAGACAGTGAGGTGCGAGGGGGTGGGGAGGGCATCACCCCTGGAACCATGCCACCATGGCAGACGAATGGTAGGGTGGTAGGGCTAGCTCAGCCTCACTCTTGCCCTCAAGGCTTCCTCACCTATGCTCCTTCCACCAGGGCCAGTTCCACTCTGCTGCCCAGGAGAGGTGCATGGGCTGCCTCTCCCTCCTCTCTGGTGGGAGGTGGGGCCAGTTCTGCACAGCCCTTGGACATCCATGTGGTCCCAAGTGGCTGCCAAGATCAGGTATGTCCCTACTGTCTCTAGTGGTAATATGAGCCACAGATATCAACACATTCCTCTGCTGCTGCATGCTCATAGACCCAACTATGACCCTCAGTGGCGGCACGGTACAAGTCTTTATCATGGCCTCAGGTGGCAGGGCTGACTACTCACAACAGGCTATTCCTCTACTCCCTCCTGTCTCCAGTTCCATTCCCTTCACAATGCTCAAGCTGTTCCACTTCTCTCTCCCATCTGTCCACCAGACTGCACATTGTAGTGGCTTTCCCTGAAGGTGGGCCATGCGGCTGGGAGGCCTCTGGATGACCTCTTCTGTCCATGCTGCATGGAATGGAGGTAAGCAGGCCTCTAGGTGTCTATAGTCGAGTGGTGGCGGGTGTCCTCCCCCTCCTGTGTGGAGGGAGGCCCTTTGTGTGTCTGTGGTCCACCCTGCCCCCTGTGGAGGCAGGTCTCTGGATGTTCCAGACTTTACTTTTAACCTCCATTGCCATCAGCATAGCCCTGGGATACTGTTGATGACCTCCTTGTCACCGACCTCAACACAGCGGCCAGAGGTCCCAGCACAAGGCAAGTCAGTTCTTAAGTTACTTCCTGTTGGGTATATGACCACAGCAACAATAAAAATAACTAGTATAATGTGGCAGTAGCTTTAGTTCAGGCCTCTGCTCTGGGCCCTGAACTATAAAGACAGTTTGTCACTAGGCTTATCCAACTGTATCCACTCGATTCCACAAGTGTTTTTACTTAATCTAAATAGAAAGTCAGGCTCTGACTTCCAAGAAGCCCTTTCCTCTCCAGAAGTATCTCAAGTAGTCAGCACAGCAGTGGACACATTGTCTCTGCATCTCTCTTCCTGATGTTCACCAAAGCCCAATCTAGACTTTGCTATAATTCTGTATCCAATCCGTCTTCACACATACCAGTGTCACCTCTCATCTCTCCAGATGTTTCCCTGTAATTTATGATTTCAAGATTCTGTTCAGTTCTTTGATGAACGTCTGTTTTCGTGGCCTAATTCTCTGGTTGCTTTTGTTAAAGATGTCTTCAGTTTGTCTTTGAAATTTTGTGAATTGGAAGATTTAATGACTTTTAAGGAGAGCATTAAAAATAAAGACCATACTTAGGGGAAAATGTATTGGCTATTTAAATGAGAATACAGCAGAGTAAGAGAAGGGTTCTGGTGACTGCCCTAGAGGCCACACTTGACTTTTCACACTACAGTATGGCAGCCAGCAAGCTTACTTTTTCCCTCTAGGTGGGTTTTTGGTCCTATAAAGGCAGCTGCCACAACTTGCATCTTCTTGTCCCGGCTCCACAGATGGAGCTGGGCATCCGTGTCTCAGGAGCACTTGCTGTGTGCTGATTCCCTCTCAGTAAGGGCACTTATCTACTGGTATCATAGGCACAGCGGTTCCATGGCGCAAACCTGCAGTCCTCTCAGAAGCCCGTGAGAACACTCTACTCCCTTTTAGAATTAAGGGGAAAATGAACATTGTTTACTACAGTGGATGCATCTCTTTGGTCTTTAGCAGTCCAGTCACAAGTTACAGTCTTTTAATATTGTCTTTGTTTTTTATGAAAGAAGAGGCAAGGAAAGCAGAAGAGGCTAGGACTCATGAAAGTGCTAGCATAGCTGGGTCTCAGTGGAGCTTTTCACTGTTGGTGAAGCAGGAGGCTCTGAATAGCCTTTTAGTTCATGCTTAAAGAGTTCAGAAAACTTTGCATTGTCTGTCTTGTCCTGTCTCATTTGACTCTGAGACAAGAGGAGCCCTGAGGCTGTTCAGGCTGGTTGAACTGAAGACAAGTTTAAATTTAAGAGGCTCTGACTTCAAACATGGAAGATAAAATGAAAAAAGAAAGCAGACAGCCGGCTCCAGGCTCCAATTCCATCCCAATCAAGTGTTTATTTCAAAGGACTATTTAAAGTACCTGGTGCATGAGAAACACAAAACTCTTTTTTTTTTTTTTTAAACCTGCAGGGACATGACAAAAAGTCCAAAATGAGACTTTTCCTTCTCAAAGCATTAGCTATCTTGTAAAGGCTGAAGGAGGAGCTATGCAGGGAGGACAGCTCTATTTTGCCTTGTCCCAGGGTCATGAATGACACATGATGCTATGCTACCTGAACTTCCTACAAGTTGTAAGCTGTAAGCATTTTCCCAGTGAATTGGGCAAAGACACATAAATGCAGTCTCGAAGCGAGCAAGCTCTCAAGGGCCTTGCGTACCAAGCTAGGTGGATGTGTGGTGGTGGGTCAGGGTGGATGAAGCAGACTGGGGAGGTAGAATGATGTTGCTAGGCAACCAGCTTCAGGGTCTTTGTAAATGTAGGAGCATTTTGTTTTCGGCAGCCCCTGGCAGACATCATCTTCCTCTGTCCCTCTCCCCTTTCCCCTTTGCCCAGAACTAAGATCTAGACTCCAGTTCTCAGACAGATCCTGGGTGGACAATAGAGACGCTGGTTAGGGCACAGAAAGACAACTTCAGGACAGCATAGATCTGGTGGAAACCCAACCTTTCCATTCAAAACCAGGATTATGGGCAAGTTTATTTAATCCCTCTGACACTCCAGTTTCTTGGATGTAAAATTGAGGACATAAATCTTTTATAGGAATGGTGTGAATATCTGAGAAAATGTATGCAAAGGACCGCATCTGGTACCAGGAATATAGAAGCGGCTCAGAGGCAGAGTGGGAAGAGCGTGGGCTCGGGTTCCAGATTGCCTGTGTCCTCAACTCAGCTCTGCCACTTCGCTGTGGGACCACAGACACAGCCTTTAGACTTTCAGTCTTTGTGGTGTTTTCTTCTAGGAAATGGGGGCTAATAACGGTACTTACCTGTTGGGGCTATTTCGAAGATTAAATGCAGTATAATGCAGCATGCACAGTCAGTACTCTGTAGACATCAACAGCTATTTGCAACACTACACGTTGTTGAACAGGGGAGGGTTCTAGAAGAGCTCAGACTCATGAACTCCTTTTCTAAGGACTTTCCAGCTTGGTAGAAAAGGTAGTGCAAGAAATTGAGACTTTGTGGCGCTATGGGGAGTAGTGAACAGAGAGTTTAGTAGAATCTGGATTCTTCAGTGAATAGTGAGACTTTGGACAAGTTACTTAAACTCCTTTGGCTATAAGAAACCATTTTACAAGAGGGGTATACCAAGGGTGATTAATTAGTGCCAACAGCATGGCTTCAGGCCTTGCTCAAGATCTTATCAAGCTGAAGCTTCAGTTTCTGCGTGGGACTCAGGGTCCCCTTAGAGCCCGTATGTTACTAGCAGGATTCATTTCCTTGTGGCTATGGGGCTGAGGTGTCTGTTTCCTTACAGGCTAATCAGCTAGTTTGGCGTTCCTGGTACTCTCAGCTCCAAGAGCTAGCCATATTGTTCACCTCATGGTTCCTTCTGTCTTCAAGCAAGCAATGTTAAATTGCTTCTTCTGGCACCTCATGCTTCTTCTGGCACCAGCAGAGGAAACTCTCTGTAAAGAGTCCATGTGCTTAGGACCTGACTATCAGGTAATCTTTTGTGAAGTCCATTTATTGGGAACCTTAATGACACAGGTAGAATCTTTTAGAGAAGGACCAGCATCCATTCTGGAATAAGTAGAAGGAGGGTGAAGAATCTTGGCAGGCAGATACCCTACAGACCCCCTTTCACATCCTCATGCTGATCTATTTAAGCCACTGTAAGAAAACACCTCTCTAGAGTAACTGGTAAGCAACTGATCGGCATAGCTCTGGAGGATTCTGAGATCCAGGTGGCAGCATTCAGTGTGGTAGGCCCCACTCTCTACCTCATACGTCAGGCAGGCTTATCACCCAGTTGCCTCCCAAAGGCCCCACATCCTAATAATGTCACAGTAGCGATTTGGTTTCAACATATGAGTCTTGGGAGGGTATGAATGATCAGTTCCCCAATCTTCCCTAGATTCTAATTCTATCCCTTGGGTTCTGTGACCCAGACATCTGTGTATCCAGATTCCAGCAGAATTCCTGGTAAATATATCTTTCTATTATGCTTGAATATGTTCATAAAAAAAGGAGAACACAAGATCATTCTCTTCCTTTCTTTTTGGATACAATTACCAGACTGGTGAAGAAGAGTATTGTTATTAGCAGAGCACAGTATGATCTTGGAGCTAAATGTACAAACGAGCCTGGAACAATCTCTCGATCACAGCGGGAATCCACACGGTTGTTCATCAAGCTCAATCTCTGTGCCTTCTTCACCATGCAGAATAATTTTTTCATTACCTGGTGGGCAGACTTGACAAAAGGCTGACTCAGTGTATTTGTGGATCCCATAAGAGGTTCTTAATTAACTCATCAATGTTGCCACGCACCTCTCTTGTTTTAGGCTTCAGCAGGACTTTGTGTCACTTACCATTTTCAGGAGGGCCCATCTTTTGTTTCAGCTTGTCAGAAACCTGTAGAAGCATGGACTCCACGTTTAAACTCTCTCATCTAACTAGAAAATCCTTGCAAATATAATGGACATTTTTTTTTCTCCAATTAGTTCATTAAAAATGTTGCACGAGGCAGGGTCAATTTCAAAAAGCCCTAAGGTGTGCAACTTCTTTCACGTTGAAGACAACAGTTTAAACAGCATTTTTCAAATAAGGATTGCTTAACTTGTGATGAAGTGGCCCTCACCATTATTTCTCTAAACACATTATGAAAGACTAAGGGAAATGCTTGTCTGGACAGAAGCAAGTTAGCACAAAGCCATTCAGTCAAACTCCAGCGTATGAGATGCAAATCTGTTGTAATCAGGTCTTTACGTATGTCAGGAAAATCCTCAGATTTTATTGATCTCCCTCTAATATTATCTGAGTAATTAAAATCTAAACTGACTCTCCCATTGGTCTGTAACTGGCAAATACTTCCCACTTCTAGATGTCTGGACTGCAGAGCAAAAGCGAATGACAGGCTCTGGGTTGAAGGGACCGTTGCTGAGGTGCCTGGGTCTTCTCCATCAGTTGTTTACACTTCAAGTTTCCCCAGCTTTCCTGATCCATTACACTTTGGGTAAACTGAAGTTTCCTTGTCGATAAAAGATTGTGGACTCTATGAATTGGTGTTGCTAGTTAGCTCCTACCGTTTTCCTCTTATGGGAGATTGGAAGTCCCCAAATCCCTTAACCTGTCACAACAGGAGAACAGATCTGTACTTTGTAGGTTCCTAGGTCTGTGAACTTAAATAAAAAGAAAAAGAGTGAGAAATGTTTTCTCTTTGGTGTCTTCAAAGGGTGGGCGGGGGACAATGCCCCATGTCTCTCTGTATTCTCTCCAAACACAACAACCAGTTTCTTGACCCGGAGACTGTAACAGAAGTCACAGGAGGGGTTGGGGAAGTGGGTCAGTGGGTAAAGTTTTTGCTACCTAAGCATGTGGACCTGAGTTCAGATCCCCAGCACCCATGTAAGAAGCCAGGCACAAGTGCATGTGTCTGTAAGCCCACTGTTGTCAAGACAGACACAGGGAGACCCTAGAGCTCGGTAGCTGGCCTGTCTAGCTGAACTGATGAGCTCCAGACTCAATCTGAAAAATTAAAGTGGGGTGCCATTGAGGAACACCACCAGTATCAACTCTGGCACACACGCACACTTGCACCTACCCACATGTACACCCCTGAATAAAGCCCCAAGTCTGCACACACTCCAGAAAGAAGTCTCAGTGTCCCATTTTGAAGAAGATACAAATGTCACTGTGGTTCTGTCTTGGTTGTTGATTGACTCTGAACAGTCATATCAGGACAAGGGAGCTGGCCTAGAAGCAGTCCGTAGACACGCCTCCATGGTGAGGAATTAAGACCAATGAGAAACTTTGACAAGCTATCTCAGGGGTTCTGGACACGGACCTTCTAATCCTGGGCAAGCTTTCAGATGGCTCTAGCTCCAGATGATATATTTATCAAAACCTCAGCAGAGACCCTGTGATCACAGCACCTAACTACTCAAGGGTTCCCAATCCTTAAAGGATTCATGAGACAACAATGGTGGATGTTTTGAGCTGGTAAATTTTGGTGTAATTAGTTACGCATCACTCAATAGCTTCCTTACCCAGAGATGACAGCTAAATGATTGGATTTCTATAAGAGAAGTGGATAAGAGCTGTTTCCAGAAAACAGTGGAAGACTGATGAATTTCCCAGACTAAAGCCTTGCAGGAGACGGCTCTTCATAAAATCCATACAGGGATATAATAAAGAATGAATGTTCTCATTTTACTCTCCTGTTCCCCTCCCAGCAGCAACGGCTGATGTCACATCGGGTTTTATTTCAGTTCTTTTTCTCAGCAATTATAGCCACACAGGCACAATTACAAGTCCTGATTTATGCATGTACTCTTTGGCAAATTTTATTTTGCTATTTCGCAATACATCATAGCTTCCTTCCCATGCCAACAGACCTGGCTCCAGGGTAATTGCTCTAAAAGGTACATTGTATCCCAGTGTGGGGCTCTGTGATCTATCTGAGAATGACTTCATCTGCATCAGTCTATAGCGTCTTACTACTTAGTGTGTTTATCTATCTAGTTTACTACTAGATAAACTAGATAATGAGGTACTCCTAGATAACTAGTTAGTTACTAGTTAGTGTGTTTTTGTTATTGCACATGATGCCACAATAAACATTTTAGGAGACCCCTACAGACACTTCTGGGGGATAGATTTCTAGATGTGAAATTGAGGATAAAGAGGCGTGTCTATTAAAAGGGTTGATAGTTGATGTGTAATTGCCCTTTACCAATGTTGGTTTACTTCTTTTTCTACCAACCTTCTCACACCCTAACGCCACATCAGTGCTATTCTGGGCCCGTTGTTGTTGTTATTATTATTTGTGGGATGAACATGTAACTTGCCTCCATCAGCATATTCATGATGGATAAGAAACCCTCTTCATCTGGATTGTTATTCCCTAAGTAAAAAGCCATCTTTTTGGATGTTTTAACAAGTTTTTATAAGAATAGTTTTGAGTTAACCATGGTGCATCTGGATGGTTTTATGGGTTTATATTGTTTGAAGTCATTATGTTTCTAGAATTTGCGACTTCATATCTCTTGTCAAATCTGAGACATTTTTGGTTATTATTTCCCAGTCATTTCTTATTATTCATTTCCTTCCTTTGCTGGGACTCCAGTGACAGACACTAGAGACGCTGGCATTATCTCTCTGACCCAAAAGGATCTTTTTTCTCTACCTTTTCATCTCATTTACGCTGGGCACTTTTTATTGGTCTACTTGGGGAGTTGTATGATTTCAGTTCTATTTTTGGCTCCAAAACTCACATTTGGATCGTCTTTATAATCTCTGTCTCTCTGTTGAGACTGTCCATCTCCCCACCCTTCCTTCTTGGAATAGTGTATACAAGCTTTAAGGTCTTTATCATAAGTTACAGAACCTGAATCTTCTTTGCATTCCCACGGCAGCTCAAGTGAGCTGAGACATCATAGTTCTGCACAGACTCAAGGATGAAACTAATACAAAGCATCCTTCACAAATGTTGACGGCTTTAAAAAATACTTTATTTTCATTGTGATGTGATGGCGCTTGTGATGGTCAGAGGACTGCTTTGTAGCCTGCCTGCCTTCCTTCCTTCTTCCCTTCCTTCCTTCCTTCCTTCCTTCCTTCCTTCCTTCCTTCCTTCCTTCCTTCCTTCTTCCCTCTCTCCCTCCCTCTCTCCCTCCCTCCCTTCCTTCCATCTTTATGGAGGCACTGGGGATCTAACTCAGGTCACCAGGCCTTCAAAGCTAACCCTTTACCTAACGAATCATCTTGAATTAAGGTTGTAGAGGGAATTAGGGTTGTTTATGTGCTGATTTTTAACTCACATTTTGTTTATTTACTCAGTGTCTGTGTGTCTGTCTTTCTCTCTGTGAGTGAGTGTGTGTGTGTGTGTGTGTGTGTGTACACATGTAGGCACCCATGTGGGCCCCAGCACTTGTGTGGAGGTCAGAGGACAATTTGTGGAGGCCATTTCTCTCCTTCCACTCTGGATCCAGACACTGAACTCGGGTTGTCCGGCTTCTGTGGCAAGCGCCTTTACCACAGAGCTATCACACCAGCACACCTCAAACAGTTAAAACTATCGAAAATACCCTTGGCTGTGGGTAGAAAGGGATGCGACACCGTGAGGGTCAAGGGGATGTTATATTGCTGGTTTTGAACATGGAGGAAGAGAGTTCATAAGATGGAGAAGTGGGGGGGTATCCCTAGAGACTGGGCAAGACAAGGAGACAGATTCTCCTGAGAGCTTCCAACAGGAGCCAGCTCCACCAGGACATGGCCTTTGCCTGGCAAAGCTGTTTTTAGATGTTTGATGTACAAATCCTTAAAATAAGCATGTACCCTATCATAAGCTCCTGCCATGCTGTCTTAGGTTAAAATGTTTCTCCTTCTGAGAAACCTTTAGATGGATGTGACTAGGCAAATGGAGTTTTCTCAGGTGTGAGGGCATCTTGCTCATCGAATATGTGTACCCAGCTTTGAGGAAGGTTTCTTAGATTAGGCTCCTACTGTCACCCAGAGAAGACCCAAAATCACTGCCTGAGTTCAAAGCCCACTGAGCATATATCCAGGGAGACTCTTCATCTCTTCCTGGATGCATTTCATATCCTCTTCCCCATTGCTCACTGCAGAAGTTCAGCACCCCATCCCCACCCAACTCCCATCACCAGTCCCACCCTCACCCCATCCCCACCAAACTCCCCCGACCAGCCCCTTGCTCTCTTTGGTTTCAGCCTCTTTGCTTGTGCTGATTCTGTGGCAAGATAATCTCTTCAAAACTCCTATTAGTAAGTTAGTTAAGTGCAATTTATTCCCACCAGACAGGAAAAGGTGGGGTCAGGGTACTCTTTGGGTATTGATCATGCCTGCAGAAGCCTTCCTCATCTGCTTGTCACTTGGTTGGGGCCTGGAACTCTACAGTCCTTATGAATCAGCTGCAGGTTCTGAAATGGGGCAGACCTTTTGCATTTTTCATCTATTTGCAGGATAGCCTGATGCCACCTGGGAAGCCGATGCCTGAGATGGTGATTAGCAAGCAGGCTTGTGCTGAGAAGAGCTTGTGAAACAGTGAGACATGCTTCAACGGATACTGGAGAGGAGGGAGCTTGGTCATGGTGTGGTCTCTCTCTGAAGCAGAAACATTATTCTAGAGTTGCCTAGAGTCTAGGTGAAGAAGGCCAGGCCTTTATCAACCAACTCCAAGAGCTGGTCACAGGCTGCCCAGGAAAGTGATGGGAACTTGAACATGTGATACCTGGAGCCAACACACTTCTTGTCCAAGGTGACAATGGAGACTCTGCAGGCAACACGGCTAGCCACTGGAGGAGCATCTGGTTGTGCCATGGTAGGTGTGCCCATATAGATCCTTTACTGGCTTCTCTCCAGTATGTGCCTCAGCTTGGAGCCCTCTTCTTTACCTTCCTGCTCAGAGGAGCCTCACAGACCCTTCTCACTGTCTCAGCCTGGTTGTCAGCTATTATTGACTTGAGATTCCAAGCACATGATGAAGGGTTTCAAGGCTAGAGTTTCAGCATAGAAGAGGTTCCAGCTAATACTCCCTCACAGATTCCTGCTGCAGCAGACATTCCAGTGCCAAGAGAAAAATCCCATCCAAGCTCCAGGAGAGAACTGGAATCTGGAAAGACAGAGGTTTTCTTTCTTTCAGTGGACAAAGGCTTTGACAGGCATTTATGGATACTGTGTTAGAAGGAAAAACATAAATAATGGAAAAGCCAATTTATAGAAGAGTAAAGACAGGAAGGGCCTAGGACAAACTGCTTAGTGATCTAGACATGTATTCCACTGGCTGTGTGATAGGAGATTTAAACACTGCTAAATGTGCATTTCACTCCAGAAGATTCTCACGCTTTAGTAAAAACAACTACACACTAGACAGTTCACATACCTAGCGACTACTGAAGAATGGTCTAGAAATATTGGAAAATGAGGAGGAAGGGGCCAGGAATTCCTAAGGCTTGGCGTCTGTAGCCACGTTTCCTATTTAAACATTCTAGATACCTGGGCTGGGGTTGTTGCTTCATGGCAGAGCACTTGCCTAGCATGCAAGAATCCATACAGCAATGGCAGTGTTACTCAACAAAACCACTAGGAAGAGGAAGCCAGCAGCTGTTAGATAGTGGTCTGGAAGTTCCCTAAGCGATGGCATCATGGGATTGTGAGGCTGCTGCCTGTCACTCCTCCGTACTTCACACTTCCCTGCCCATGCTGAATGCTGACGTTTAGGGAACAAACATTTCTCTATGAGGTAGAGTTTCACACGGACAGCAATGGCAAACCCACTCGGGGTTATGAAATGTGGATTCCAAATGACACAGGGCCTGGAGAAGAGCCTGTGGCAGTGCTGACCCAGAGGCTGGGACTGGAGAGTTTAACCAAAGCAAGCATAGGAATAAAAGGCCTGGGAAGATACACTGTGCTTTCACTGGACTAAGGTTGATGCCAAATTATGATTAGGGATAGAGGATTAAATGCCCAGGCATCGAGAGCTCTGAGATGAACAAGCTGATGTACAAGCTGAAGAAAGTACAGGGACACCAGATACAGCTGTGCTGCTCGTAGAGTGGTCTGGAGAACTGAGGACATTGATGATTACTGTAATACTTTCTCCTGCTCCAGGCTACACCAGAATTTTCCATATTGTCTGTGTCTAGATATAAGAGTGGGAATGGTATCAGATGTCCCTGGGAAGGAAGGGCTGTACTGAACTGCATGGGACCACCTGGGGCATTTTATATGGCTGGCCGGGTAGAGCCGCCTCCTGCAGGCAGACATGGTTCTGGAGATGCTTCTGCACCTAAGCAACCTCCTGTTGCTTTCTTCTAATGGCTCATGCACAGAACAGAGACTGATACAAATAGGGGTTCCCAGATATTACACAGCACCAAGTGAAATATTCTACCCAAGGGAAAGAACCACATCCCAGAGAGTGAAGGAGGCCAAGCCCTGACTCACCATAGAAATAAGACGTAGTTGGGTGGCAGTTTCTAACTTCAAGGAAAGTTTGTTAAAGACACAGGATGCTTTAAGGAGAAGTGAAACATCTCATCCTGCAAGGAAGCTCCTTAAGTTCAGGAAATAAATCATTTAATAACTTTAGGAAGTCCTAAAACTGACCAGATACACTGGGCCCTCCCTCCCCAAACACATGCAAGTGTTTATACATAAGTTCATAGACTGCTGAGAGACGCTGGCTCTATTGGCTAGAAGACTTCCGACCAAGCTGCCTGAAAACTATAAGAGATCAGCTGAGTTATCTGGAGAGGACAGTCTCCAGCCTGCTGAGCTGCCTGCAGCCTGTGAGGACACTCCAGGTTCTCAGCTTTGTGAGCTGTCACCCATGCTGGGGAGGCTTTGGTGACGCAGCTGTCTCTAATCATTTCTGCTTCTGCCATACCCCTGTCGGTAACTCCTACAAACTCATTGGTTCACCAAGTTGGACTTCGGTGGTCTCCTT
This sequence comes from Arvicanthis niloticus, assembly GCF_011762505.2. Taxonomy (NCBI): domain Eukaryota; kingdom Metazoa; phylum Chordata; class Mammalia; order Rodentia; family Muridae; genus Arvicanthis; species Arvicanthis niloticus. The sequence goes on from NC_047661.1 coordinate 80,716,693, forward strand.
ACTTTACTCTGTTGTCAATTCCCTACCTGGGGTGAGTAGATAATTTATTCATGTCTCTCAAGAAATCATGTCATACAATAGTATACAGATGAGATAAACATCCTGGCCAAAAAGGAGAGTGTGCAGGGTTGAGAAAAATAGACATCTCAGTTCTGTAACAAATTCCTCTCACGACTGGAGGCCCTATGACTACCCCCACACTCTCCCTCCTTCACAGGATGGCTTCAGGCTACTTACTGGCCTATTGGTGTCTACAGGGAAGAGGAAAGATGTCAAATGTACCAGGGAAACTACCATATACTTTATGCTAATGTATTTAGATGGTCATAATATTCTACAGGAATTGATGTGCTTACAGCATCACAATTCTTTCCTTCTTTCTGTCATCTGTCTGTCTGTCTGTCTGTCTATCCATCCACCTATTAGAACTGCTTTCAGTATTACAATGGCTAAGCTTATTTATCAGTCTGACCCAACTTGGGAAGAGGGAACTTCAATTGAGAAATTGCCTCCATCAGATTGGCCTTTGGGCAAGCTTGTGGGGCATTTTCTTGATTGCTAATCAATGTGGGAAGGCCCAGCCCACCGTGGGCAGTGCCATCTCTAGACAAGTGGGCTTGAGCTGTGCAAGAAAGCTAGCTGAGAGCGACGGAGGGAGTAAGCCTGTGGGCAGCATTCTTCTGAGGTTTCTGCTTCAAGATCTGGCCCTGAGCTCCTGCCCTGGCTTCCCTGCACTATGGACTATAAACAGTAAATTAAAATTAACCCTCTCCTCCCCTAGTTATTTTTGGTCATGATGTTCATCCTAGCAACAGATGACAAACTAGAATAAGCACATATGAATTATTTTCAACTCATATATAGGTGTATACACACACACAAATTTGTGATTCATCAAATCACTCACGATCCTCTATTGGGAAGTTGAGAGATCAGGACCACCAGATGTAGGCTTCTGCTTTTCTGCATAGTTCTGACCAAAGCCTAAATGGAGCCTGGTGTCTGAAAGATTCTTGCTGCCTAGTTTATCACAGGAAAGTCAGAGTAAAGATGTGCTTTTACTCGTGGTTAGGGACTTTTTAAAAGTTCTACCTGACACGGAAACTTTGATTTCTAGTAGTTTTTAATCCTCTCTGCACATGTAAACTTCTAGAAAAATTCCCTAGAAAATGCCCCTGCCTGCAACCCCAGCCCACACCATACTCATGAGAACTGCTCCAAGTACAGGTGACATTGGACTTCTATGTCTCTGAGTAGTTTCTCACAGGGCTGAAATCCAGCAAGTTCCCCACACTGCGTTTTCCAACCCAGAACAAGCCTGAGGCTCTGGTCTTCTGCTTGCTGTCTTTGGCTTTGCAGATATAAGCTAACCTTCCCTGATTGTCACCAAAGCCCAACAAATGAGAGAGACCCTTGAGAGCTTGGGAGGACTTGTGTATGGCAAATGCATGCAGGACATAGGCCAGACAGGCTTTCAGTGTTGGCTGCATCTAAAGGATTCTGATGATATTGTTTCAAATGCAGCATAAGCCGAACAGCAGACCTGGGAGATGTTAAGAAGCTGCTTTGTAGTTGGTTTGTGAGGTCATAGCCAAGGCCTCAGAGCTGTAAAGGCGGGACTTGCTGCAGATTGACAGCTTTAGGATGGGAAGAAAATCTCTGTCCTCATTTGATCCACCTTTTCCTTTTTTGTGGTGTGTGTGGGCGTGTGTGTGTGTGTGTGTGTGTGTGTGTGTGTGTGTAGGGGGTAGGTGGGGGGTGCTTGAATGGGAATTAAAGTTCATTAGCTACTCTGGGTTGTGACATTTGCCACTGTCTCCAAAACACTTAGAAGACAGCTATACCATTTAATCAGGGTTTATTTTTACTTTATTTTATTTTTTAATTTAATTTTATTTTTTGAAACAGGGTTTCTCTGTGTGGTCCTAGCTATCCTAGAACTCTGTAGACCAAGCCGGCCTCAGACTTGGAGATCTGCCTGCCTCTGCCTCCCAAGTGTTGGGATTAAAGGCGTGTGCCACCACTGCCCAGCTCAGGGTTTATTTTAAATATATTTTTTATCTCTTTGTAACAAAAAAGTCAAGAAACCAGTAAAGTTTATGTTTCCTAAATCTCTCCCAATTAAAAAAAATCTCTCTTCCTTCTCCCCCATTTTAAGGAGAGCGAGGCAATCTAGAGAATCTATGCTTGCATGTTAATTATAGGCTCCCCAGTGACATGTGTGACCTTGACTTTAGTAGTTCTGGAGTGCTGAGTATGGAACCGTAAGTGGGTTGTTGATACAATGTGCTAAGAAGCAGGACAGCCTTTCCCACAGCAGAACATATTAATTTGTTTTTGGTGTGAGTACTAAGGGCGCATTCATTCTGCAGGAGATTAATTTAGACGGGCCATATAATTGGACATCACTGGCATTATTCATGGTGGCTGACAGTGAACGAGAGACAGCATCCATGAGCACAGCTCGACCAAGCTCTTGTTGGTTCGAGGTTTCTATAATGAAGCTTTGAGAGAACAGCAGCAGCCTATCCCTGGGAGCAGAGCTACTGGTTTACCTAAAGGATCACTTTAGCCGTGGCCCAGGAACCTCATAATACAATCAGGACAAATACTGGCTAAGTTGCCAGCCATCCTGGTCTCCTCCGACATCTTCTCTCAAACTTATGTGTACAGGGATAGGGAGCTGGGGGCAGGGCAGACACTTAGTGATGCTGATCAACTCAGTTTGTTCAACTGAGCTCAGGGGAGTGAAGGGGCTCATTCCTAGAGGAGACCTGGCAATTGGCAGGTGCCGGGCTCTGAAGGGCACCAAGCCTACCCACTAGTCATGTTACCTGGGAGGCTGGATTTTTCTACCCCAAGGCCCCGTGTAGATTTTCCTTGAGAAAATGTTATATAGCAACAAATAAATTAAAGAAGGTTTCAACCCCAGTGATGTTGATTCCTACCTCATTCAAACGGAAAATTTAACCAGCATCCCTCCGTTCCTCAGGACACTTGCTCTTTCCCACTTCTAGAGTGGGTGATAGAGAACCGTAAGAAAGGGACCCCAGGCTTATGTGGTGGTATACAGACAGCTTCAATCCCAGCATTTAGTGGGGCAGAGGCCGGGCCATCTCTGTGAATTCAAGGCCAGCCTGGTCTACATATCAAATTCTAGGCCAGGATTACATATCAGGAGACTTTGCCTCAAAAACAAACAAAAAGAAAACAAAAACTAAAAAGAAAAAAAAAAAGAAGGAAGAAAGAAAAAAGAAAGGAAGGAAGAAAGAAATCCTGCCTTTCACATTGCACAGGGTTTCCAAATTTCGCTGTTGACTGACAGATGGATGACCACGCCCACCCAGATTACTTTAGGCGCCTACACCACAAAGTGGGAGGAGCCAAGAGTCAATTTGAGCTCGCCGTGCCCCCTCTTCTTCTTAGCTCTGGGGCCAGAGATGGTCTTTGTCCCACTTCTCTCTTTTCACGGAACACTGCTTCAAGAAGTTGAGAAGTCGTTTCTTTAGGTTTAAAATTAAAGCCTTAACATGTCAATTGGTAATTAAAATAGGGACAAATTCATCTGGAAAGTTCATGGACTCAACCGGTGAGAATAATATGTTCCAGCTTTAGGTACTAGGGCCCCGAATTCCATGGCTCCGGGCATGCCCAGGTGTTTACCGCTGGCTGCACAAATCGTTTCCAACCAGAGGACTTTTTGCACTGTTACTTCTCTGTGTCAGCAGTCCGGCAGCCTTAAATTTGTTCTCTGTTTCTTGGCCGCCCCCTCCAGTGGTAATAAAGATCTGCCATCAGATGAGATTTCCATCCGTACACTGTGTTTCCATTCCATCTGATTGAACATTTCCTGCGCTTGCCAAGCCCTTACAGTCTTGTTAGAGCTGCGGTCGGTAGTCACCTTTCCGAACCTCCAACTTCGGTCTCTGTGAAATCAGGATGGGGCTATTCTCCCAAGTGGTAAGCCATAGTTTTCTTCCCGAGAAAATCCTCTGTAGATGAGCAAGCCCCTGACATAGGTGCTCTGTCTTTTACAAAATATGGCGTATGGATGGATAAGAGAAGAAAGAGTCTCAGTATGAACTCTTGCTAAAAATTCATCTTTTAGGTTGGGCGGTGGTGAGTGGTGGCACATGACTTTAATCCCAGCACTCGGGAGGCAGAGGCAGGTGGATCTTTGTGAGTTAGAGGCCAGCCTAACCTACAAAGCCAGTTCCAGGACAGCCAGGGCTACACAGAGAAACCCTGTCTCAGAAAAAAAAAAAAATGGTTATCTTTTCATGGATGAGAGGAAGAAAATAGAAATTACCTTCGAATTTACCAGCAGTTTTGATCTTTGCAAAAATTGAATTTCTAGACATTTTTCCAGTGGGGAGACCCTTGGCTGGTCTGCAATGTGATTTTCCTTCATCCCTGTAGACTAACGCCCCACTGTTCCTCCACTGTCCTGTTTCACATAGAAATGGTGCAGGATCCTTTTTTCCTTTTCTATAATCCTTAATATCCCAGTCTTCTCTAGGCCATTCCTTGGAGTTTGAGCTGTTCCCCAGTGGGCCAGACTATACAGAAGCCAGTAGAAGGAAAGGTGAGAGTTCAGAGCTGTCTGGAGGAGGTTCCTGCTTGTCCCTGGAGGTTTGGCTGAACCCCAGATGATAGGTCTGGCAGTACAAAATGAGATCCAGGTTGGTGTCTTGTTTATCTGACGTAAGAGGACTGTGGACTGCATTCATTTTAATGATGATTCATGGTTCAGCATCTTCCACTCTATGGATGATTTCTGAGCTAGGGCAAATTCAACACATTTGCTTATGAAGAAAACTGTTCAGAGAAGAACTCTTCCTTGAGAGTAAGTAGTTGTCCCTCCACTTCCTTCTCCAGAGACAGTGACAGTTGAGGGATGGGAGGAACAGTGCTGTAGTGACATTCTCCCTGCATTGTTATCAGCCAGGACATGTGCTTGCAACAGCCTGTGACCTGTTGTTGTTATTTGCTCCCATGACTTAAGAGAGCCAAGTGCTGTGCTGGGTAGGTCTCTGTTGCTGCAGTTGGCTATGGCTGCACTGACAATCACTTATACTACAATTGGCTTGTGTGTAGATGTTATGGAAAGAGGCACATAGACCATGCCCACTTCAGCTTTATTAGGGATTGCTTTTGAACATTCTTCTGCAGAATTGTATCTTCAGGGCTCTCCTGACCTAGCTCATCTAGTCCTGTGAATATAACTTGTGATATATATATATATATATATATATATATATATATATATATATATATATATGTTGTTACGGTCTGCTACATTTATGTTTCCAGATTTCTGTAGTTCATTTATCTAACTACCCTTTGATGTCCCTTTGTGATGTGTCATAGAGACCTCAAGTATAGCAGGTTTATATATTGTCTGTCCCATCAGCTTATGTTTTTGAGACACTTCTATGGGTTGCATATCAGCACATCCACATCAACTTGGGCATCGGCCTTTAGCCCTTCTCCCCATGTCGTTACCACCTCTTACTGACTAGCTTTAAGATCACCAGTGGCCCGGGCCATTCCTCTGGCCTACTAAACCAGAATCCCTGTGGGTGTGTCCAGCAGTCTGTGGTTTGGTGGTTTCCCCGAGTGATTCTGGGATACAGGAAGTCTAAGGAACCCCCTACCACTGAGCTTTGACAGACTGCACAGGTGGTGACTAAGAGCAGGGCTGGGGTCTCAGCCCAGGGAAAGCCCTTCCTCTCAAGTACTTCGAAATCATCTCACTGTCTCCCAGGAATGGTAAAAATACTATCGTAAGATGGACAGCAGCTGGAGGGTTAGCTATGTAAGGCTCTGTGGACACAGGCACATGCATTGCTAAGCTTTAGGGAAATCTCCTGAACTTCCACAGGCACATACCTAATACACACATACACACAGAGGAGGGGGACAGATAAATAAATAAATGTGTTTCAGAAAGTGTCACTAGGCTGGCCGCAGAGCTTGGTAACAGAGTACTTCCCTAGCATACAGGAAGCCTTGAGTTCTACCCCTACAGTACTGTGATGGGTATGGTAGGCAATGGCTTCTTACTGAGAGAGGTGACTGACAGGAGGATGCTGTAGAATGTCTGAGGAGTCCTCAATTCCCCCACTGCTATGAAAAACACCACCAATGACTGCCAAGTACCATGTTTCAGACAGGGACACTGAAACATAAATTGTTCTTTGTCCCAGCTTCTACTCTGGGGGTACTAACAACTGTTTTTGTAGAATTTGGAATGAAGCAGGGGGGACCTCTCCCAACTTAGTAACCTCTAACAATAAGACTCAAGCAGAATTTGGGGAGTTTCCTTTTATCCATATTTAAGCCCCAAGTCAAAGTAGCAATAGCATCTCTGGCAGTAGTAAAATATGCCTATCACTAATGTCACATTCCAACTATTAATATACGGAAATACCTGTCATACTCATCATTATGTCAATATTTTGGTACTTATGAAGTCTGCCTCTAGACTGCATTGCTTATGCACTCATGAAGCAGAAGGGTTATGATAGCATCAGTTGTAAATATTCAGAGGAATTTTGACATTGTTTCAACTGTATTTTGATAAAATTTGTTCCTTCTGTAATCTTATCTATATTATTTATACATTAAAAACTTTAGATTAAGATATTGTCCATAGGTTCTGCTAGTTGCTAAAGAGATTCATGACATTAAACAAACAAACAGCTCTGGGGATGGCCAGGCTAGGTAGAATTCAGACCCATGAGGTTGGCAGGGTTGGACAGAATTTATACCCAGCTGCCCTGGTGCTAATACCTATTTTCTTCATGCTACCTGCCAACTGGGTCTATTTTGGCCCAAGGCTAGCAGTAAATTGACGGTCATTCTGTCAGTTCTCAGAACTGTAGCCAAGCAGGGCTCAGGCCATCAGGCGAGTGGGAAGGAAAGGCTATGCTGGTTTTAATTCAAACTCTGGCTCAGTCCTTCTGCTGAATCCAAACTGCCTTAGCCATTTGAAATAACCTCTAAGTTCTTTATCCCATTACCTCTGATAGGGAAGATTTCAAAAATCATTATCTGCATTTCTAATATTTATTGCATGCCAATAATCTTGGTTTCTATCTAAGTACCTGAAGAGAGCTCAGTAAATATTTATGGGGCAGTTGCCCTGTCCAGTGAGTCAGGCTGTGGGGCTATGGAAGGAAGAGACTAAGGTTCTGATTTAGGTGGACACAATGTAACAGGAGAAGAATGTAGGCAGAGCCTATATTTGGACATTGTGCTTAGCATAAACCAGAGAGCAGATGGAAATCAGTGGTGGGGTGGATTCACTCTGACAGATGGGATGGGGAAGCCTGAGGAAGGGAAGAAACCGCTGGGACCAGGAGGAATGTAGGGCGTGTGGATTTGAGGGGATAGGATGGAGCCGTGGCCCTTGGGCTGACAGAGAGGATCTGGAAGAATCCTCTCTGTGGTCCAGTATGTACATTCATGTTGCTGGAGGAAGTAGGGGAAGATTTGTCAGGAAATGCCAAGCACAAGCACAGAAGTATTACCCATGGGGACTAATGAAGCTTTCTCCCAGGGTGCACTGCAGTAAGGGACAGGCTTGGATGAATCTTCTGGAAAGGTGTATAGGTCAACTGTGTGTCCTTGATAATTAACCTAGTTGCTAGGTAATGAGCTCTTCCTTCCCTCCCTCCCTTCCTCTCTCCCTCCTTCCTTTTTCTTTTTCTGTTTAGGTTTATATATGGGAAACAGTAAGGCTTAATGGCACAACCTTGGCAAGAGACCCTCAGGGTTGGAATCTCATTCAACATTGCCTTTCCCAGCTGTGCGGCAGGGAAATTTCTCTGTACTTTGTTTGTTCCCATCTGTAAATTAGGAGTGCAAATACCTATCTCATAGGATTGAAAGAATTAAATGAAATGCTAGCTATAGACACCCAGGGTGGGGCGTGCAGTACTTAGCACACTTGCAGCACCTAGTATAGTGTCTGCAGCATTTGATACAGAGCCTATAGGACCCAACACAGAACCCACAGCATTTAGTTCAGGGCCTACAGCACTTAGCACAGGCCTGTAGTGTTCATTACAGTGCTTACAGCATTTATCATGATGCCTGCATTGCTCAGCACAGGGCTTATGTACTCAGCACAGGGTTTGCAGCACTCCTCAGCATGGTGCCTGCCGCACTCAGCACAGGATTTAGGATGCCCGGTGTGGTCCAGCAACTGTTATTTATTCACGATATTTTGTATCATCTTTGTATTTCTCAAACCCTCAAATCTTTCTCAAACCCCCAAGTCAAGACCCCCTAGGTACGATCTCTTTGAGCTTTACTGTGTGTGTTGCCTCACCGTGCCTCCAGTATTTTATTGAATCCTTACAGATATGGCAAGCAAGACACAGTAAGTTGAATGGCAGATCAAGATCACTTTCTAGCCACAGAGGAAAGCCAAGGTTGTAGGTGAAATTTGCAGGCTGATTCTTCATTCCACTACTGGGGACATTAGCATCAAGGAACAATTAGGTAAGTAACGGACAGTCTGTTCTCTGGGTCCTTAACAGATTAGTCTTTATCAGCAGTTCGACCACATAAAATATTTTATGAGTTTGCCTTGCAGTGGTGAAATGTCAGGCTTTGAGTATTGAGGTGACTTGTGAATGCAGGCTGGTTTTACTTGCTAATGTCTTTCTTGAGTTGTCTTTCATCAGCAGATTTTCCAGATTTGGGCACTGAAGATGAATCTTCAGGACTGACCAGACCAGGATCAACTCTGAATACATTGTTCGGGGAACTGCTTAACTTTTAGGAACCTTTAATACATCTAGGGTGCTAATCCTAAGGCAGAGGTCATAAAAGAGAAAACAGATGTGGGTAGACTACTGAGTCCACACCACATTCACCAAGCACGAGTTCTCTTTTCTTGTCTTGTTCTTCTCGTCTTCTCTGATACCCAAAGAAGAAAAGCATAGCACGAAAATATTTATTTTATTGGAGGTTTAAATGCAAGTAGAAGATGTTCTAGCTGCTGGGCATGATAGTGCATGACACATGTTTATGATCCCAGCACACAGAAGGCTGAGGTACTGCATGGTGGGTTAGTAACCAACCTGCTGTACGTAGTGTGACTCTGTCTTGACAAAAGAAAATGAGTTCTGACAACAGTCTACTGTGAGTGTTGCATAAATGGGCCCAAACTGAGCCGTGTCACCTACGCATCTAAAATGTGCCCTGGAAAGTGAGGTTTCTCTCTAACTCTGTCTGTCTGTCTGTCTGTCTCTGTTTCTTTGTCTCTGCCTCTCTTCTCTCTCTCTGTCTCTGTCTCTCTCTCTTTCCCTTCGTGTGTGTGTGTGTGTGTGTGTGTGTGTGTGTGTGTAAGGGAATATCTGACAATAACTAACTTCCAGACTTCATACCCCAAGAGACACATATGAACCTGAATTTCAGAGGGGCTCCCATTTCACTGGGAGGTGAAGTAGAGAGGCCCTGACTGGGTGGCTATGGTGATAGCGCTACTGTTGATCAATATTTAAACAGAGGCTCCTGAACAGGTACACACACATAGAGGAGCACAGGTGCTGGGTGGATCTGCATCTCCTTCCTGGGGCTCAATTGCAAACATCCGTCAGAGAACAGGTTCGTGCAAACGAGGCACTGGTAGCCAACTGACCTGAACCCAACGTCTTCTCTGTATTCCACAGACTTAGAGCTAAGTGACAGCACCATGTGCTCAGACAGACGGTGTGTTTAGTTGTGTACAGGGACTGGCTAGAGAGACCAGGACACTGTTCACTTTCTTTTCAAGGACTGGCTACTCCCAATTGCTCTTCCTTTAGTATTTAGAGTGAATTCCAAATCTCTCTCGTACTTTTCATGAGTGAACGTACTTTGCATGAGTTCCTGTCATCGTGGACCGTTCGCTTTCTGCTAACACATGTAGATAACCGGTAATAACCAGACTGCATGCCTGCCGCCTTTCCACCGCAGACATTCATTTCTAAGTAACGACCTTTGTGGTGACTGGTGTATCCGAAGACCTGGATCCTAATCATACTTTCTCCTCTAGGTCAAATAAAACTAATAGAAGATGGATTGAGCCTTCCTTTCTGCTTCTACACTTGTTAAATGGAAATTAGGATCCTTGCTCCATTTACCCCCAAAGATTTGGTAAAGATAAAATAAGACTGCACAAATGAGGTAGTTAAAAAACCGAAAAGGGATACAGAATGACGGGCAGTGGATGCTTGCAACAGCCAAGCTCAGTTGCTTTGGACTCCACTCGTGCAGAATTCATGAGCACTCAGAGGGGGCATACAGAAGTTCACCTCTGCCCTGTTACAGAAAGGGATTTATTAAATAATTGAACACCATGAAATAATAGATGAGGGATATGTTTAACCTACTTATGAGAATGATCCGGCTTCACACACTTAAGAGTGGTCATTTACAAATTAAAAATTCATGAGTCACTCCTGTGTTCTCTTCAGCAAGCCCTGGAATACCTTGGTTTAGCTACACTTGGCTGTGCAAATCAGAATCAAAAACTGAACGGACTTCCAGTGAACCATACCCCAGCTTTTCAGCCTGGGTTTCAAGTATGGCTCTGTGGTACAGCACTCGCCAGCCATGCACAAGGCCCTGGCTTCAATCCCTAGCACCTTGAAAACACACACACACACACACACACACACACACACACACACACACACGATTAAGACATAGACATGGTGGGACTGACTCCACATCAGGAAGATGTCTGGATTATCATTCTATCAGACAACCAAAACCAAGATGGAAATATAGTGTCTGCTGTCAGTGCAGGCTGTACTGTAGGTCAGCTTGGAGAAGAACTAAACTTTACCCTCACTTTTCCCCCATAAGGAGCCTGGGGTGACCAACAAAAATCATTCATGACTCTTGATATGGAAAATGCTTGTAAACCCATAGAAACTAAGAGGTTCAAATTTTGTTCTCTTTAAGAATGTCTACGAAACTGCTCAAGTCATTAAGAGTTTGTATATCTTACAAGCTACATCTGAAAGATGTCACTTTGAAGACAGTGTGGGGTCGGGCAGGGTGGTGTGGCATGTGCCTTTAATCCCAGGATGATGGAGGCAGAGATAGGTGGATCTCTGAGTTTGAGGCTAGCCTGGTCTACGTGGTGAAAGCTTGACTCAAAGTGAAAATAACAGAGAAGCTATACGTGGCATTCAGACGGTATAATGGTGGAGTTGCTGGGTGTGCTCAGAGTGCTGAGATTTTACTGCACGTACTAAAAATAAAGAGAGGCATCCTGAACTTAAGCATCTAGGTGCTGATTCTCCATCTTTCCATAGATCCAGCTCACCAAGGTGTCCAACATACAGCACCGTTCTTAACAGAGACCACGGTTAGATCAGCCCATACATGAGATGCCCTGTCACATGGAGAGAACACTCAGGTTTGAATAGGAATGGCCCTCATAGGCTCATGTATTTGAATGCTTGGTCATTAGGAAGTGGCACTACTTGACAAAGAGTAGGAGGTAGCCTTGCTGGAGAAAATGTGTCACTGTGGGTGGCTTTCAAGGTTTCAAATGCTCAAACCAGGCCCATTCTCTCTCCTTCCTGCTGCCTTCAGATCCAACTGTAGAACTCTCTGATACCTCTCCAGCACCATGCCTGCCTGCACACCGCTGTGTCCCCACCATGATGATAATGGACTAAACCTCTGAAACTATAAGCCAGCCCCAATTCAATGCTTTCTTTCTTTTCTTTCTTTCTTTCTTTCTTTCTTTCTTTCTTTCTTTCTTTCTTTCTTTCTTTTTTTAAATATAAGAGTCACTGTAGTCATGGTGTCTTGAAACAAAAATATACGACATGAAAACAAATTCAAAATAAAAGAAATATAAATAAAAGGGGTTTTGTTGTTGTCATTTGCTTTTTTTTATATTAATGTTCCTGGGGCTGGAGTGATGGCTCAGCAGTTAAGAGTGTTAACTGCTCTTGCAGAGGACCCAGGTTTAGTTCTCTGGCCCATGTCATCAAGTAGCTCACAACCACTTCTAACTTTGGTTCCAGGGGTCCGACATCCTCTCTTGGCCTCCACTGATGCCTTTACTCAAGTGTATACACTCATCCACAGACACAGACACATAAACATAATTGAAAATGACAAATCATTTTTAAATGGGCTGTTCCCGTTTCCTCCTAAACAGATCCCCCTCTTCTCTATGTGTGATCTCTTACAGAGCTGCAGATCCACCAGCAATGAGGAAAGCAAACATGGGCTTTAATATCGCTCCTCTTCCTCCTTCCTTCCCAGGCCAGCGAGAAGATTGGGGGTAGGAATGCTGAAGCTTTAGTACAACAAAGAGTTGATTAAACCATCACGTACACAGATCAATATTCATGAAGACTGGGAGGAGAATCAGAAGAAACTAATGTTCTAGAGGTGACAGATAGCACGAGTACTACCAAGAATGTTTTATGAACTGCCTGGCATAACAATGCACGTTTTCCCTTAAGAACATTTTGCTGCAGATTCTTTTTATGTGTGCTGGGGACGGGTGTGCACATACCATGAGTGCATATGCAGGCCAGAGGACAGCTTGCCTGGCTTGGCTCTCTTTTACCATGTAGGTTTTGGAGATAAAATTCAGGTCATCATCCTTGGCGGCAAGCATGTTTTCCTGCTGAGCCATCTCCCTGGCCCTTGACTGTCTTTTCAGCTGATTACAGCCCTACTTGAAAGAGAAGGCAACTTAATGTTTTCACATGGTGGATCAGAATTTCTTTTTAAGGATACAGATCCACAAAGGGTAGAAGAGGTACCAGGTCTCCTAGAATTTGAGTTCCAGTTACTATATGGAATAACCATCCATATATATGCTGAGGACCAGACTCAGGACTGTGGGGAAGAAATCTCGCGGGGGGGGGGGGGGGAGAGTCCGGCTGTGGGGTCCAGGGCATGCTTCCCACACCACAGGCCAGGGGTCCCACATTCACACAGCTGCCGTGGGCTGGAGGCTGCGGCAGCGGCTGCGGTTCGAGGTTCCAAAGGCTAGGAATCTGGCAGCGAGACCAGGCGACACATAGAGTCCGGTTTTCCAAAGCTTTATTGCTCCCCCAAAAGCCAGGCTCACCTGGCCTTTTATAGGGAGGGGGAAGAGGGGAGGGAATAACTTAATCAGCTACACCTCTGGCCTTTAGATAACTCATTAATATTTAAATCTCTGGAGGTGGAGACTTGTTAATCACGCCCTCTACCTGTGTCCTACATGATTGATGGGCTCAGGTTACATGGAGTTACCTCATCCAAGGCCCAACACAGGACCTCTGCAAGAACAGGTTGTTGCTCTTAGCCACCAAGTCATCTCTCTAGCTCCAGATTTTTTTTTTTTTTATTAATGATTTATTGTGTTTTAGCACCTCATCTTTTCACTGGTCAAAGTCATATTTACCTTTATGATGATATTCAAATTTGAAAATCTTTTCATACAAGTAGGAATTCCCATCAATTGTGTTGGTCACAACACTCATCATTAGGAGCTGTAGGGTCAGGGCTGGGGCTCAGTGGTCAAGCGCTTGCCTTGGGTTTGATTGCTAACACAGTAAAACAACAGAAGCTATTCATTCTGTATGTATTCATAACTGCACTTTCACGTTTCTTTTTGATAAGAAGGGCCTCTTGGTCTGATGGGGCGTGGACAGAACAGGAATTTCATCCTGCTGGTCTTGAGAGAACTTTCCATTTATTTTCTGGCTCCATACATTTCTGACTTGATTTTTCCTTGTGCTTCCAGTGTATCTAGTGATGGGTGCTATGGGGTACATTTCATTTTCACAGGACCTCAGGCACAGAGTGTACCAGCGGGTGGCCGAGTTGGTGCAATGGGCAAAAGGAGTGTTCTAGAAAGCTATCCCTCCTCTGGATGACTTGCAATAATGGGATGTGTGCAGAAATGGTTGTGACCCACACGAACACATCTCCATACACGCAAACACAAATGTAGTTCTCTTCCCCGGCAGGACTCTGTATTATCACCTCTCCTAGAGAAAGACATGTGACTAGTGTGGGAATTGGGGGACACCTGACCAGGTACAGTTAAAATAATTTACTTTTCAAATTCAAAATAGAGTTGGTGAACCCGAGAGTGTATTTACAGATGGCATTTACAGATGCTCTTGGTCACTTAGGAAGAACACACAAGTGAGGGTCCCTGAGACCAAGCTTCAGAGACCTCATGGTGAAAGGGGGTCTCTATTCCCCAGAAGAGAAAGAGTTGCAGCTCTTGGCACTGCAGAAGCAGCTATGTGGCTCATGGCCACAGGAAAGGCCAGGGCTGTTGTCTAACAAATGCACCGAGGCATCTACAAGTGTGGTCAACTGAGGATCAACCTTTTCATGAGCAGGTTTAAGCAGAGGTGGCTGCAGTCCTGCCCCATTGCTCTGGGCTTGCTGTCACTGATGCTAATTGGGAGTAACTGTGCTCTTTGCTCTTTACAACCCAGCGTTTAAGTGCTGAGACATTCACAAGAAAACAACCCTTGACTCCCTTGAAATGACATCACCAGGAAGCATCCATTCTGTCACGATTAAAACAGCTTTAGGTCTAGACTCAGGATGCTGAATACAAGCTGATGTATACACAGCATAAATACTTGACATCAACTGGGATCAGAGGAATGTGCCACTGTGTCGGGCTGGGTATGCCAGTTCCTATGAATGTTTGGGATATGAACAGTAGAGACAATGGGAGAAAGGAAGACTGAAATTTCTGTCTAGAGGAGAGAGCCCTTTGAAAATAAAGCTAAGCTCAGAAGCTAAAAGGAGGTTGGGTAGTGAGATGGAAGTGATAGATAGGGTCCAGATTAATGCGCTAAGAGCCCTGAGTGTGGCCAGGCCTGAAGCACTATTCGGCTTCTGCTGAACATGAGTACATTTTGTCCCTGACATGCTAAAGTCAGTTCCGCTGACTTTCTGCTCACTGCAGTGGGAAGAATGCTGATTGATGTAGCAGAGAATCAAACCAAGGCAAGAGGGAGATTTGAATCTGTTACCATGGTAACCACAGCCGGGTCAAGTGAAGAAAACTATGTGGGAGATGGAAAGTGGCTGGGACTCCGGTTAGTGGCTTGGTGCAGCAGACACAGACTGGTCAGGGATATGCTCACACTGGGGACACATTGATCAGGGTTTTAGTACTAGCTCACCTGCATACTATTTTCATAAACCTGAGGTCACTGAACTTCATGGGTCTTAGCTTTCCTATCTACGGAATGAGGAAAGCATGCTTACCTGGCCAGTAAGCATGTGATGTATGTGGACTTCCCAACACACGATGCCTTCTGAACATCAGCTGATCCTTCCAGGCACCACAGCAATAGGTATCAGACGTCTGCAGTTTGAAACGACTGCATTTATTACTAGCACTCTTGGGATTTCCCCCTCCTCACCACCTTTTCATGTTATCTTCTTTCTTGCTATTTGTCCTGGAAGATGCCGTTGGAACTGTAATGACTTCCATCACGGAGCACACACTTCACTCTCAGGTTTTCCACCTTTAATCAAGACAGTAATGATTCAGAGCAGGGCAGACTCTGCTATGGTTTGAATGTGTCCACACAAACGCCTATGGGTTGGAAATTTGACCCTCAATTTCATTCATGAGTGGTGTGCAAGTTTGGTGTCAACTTGACACAAGCTAAAGTCATTTGAGTGGAAGGAACCTTCCTTAAAGAAATAGCCGCCAGAAGGTCCAGCTATAGGGCATTTTCTTAATTAGTGACTGATGAGGAAGAACACAGCCCATTGTGGGTGGAGCCATCCCTGAGCTGGTGGTCCTGGGTTGTATAAAAAAGCAGACTGAGCAAGCCTTGGGGAACAAGTCAGTAAGCAGCACCCCTCTATGACCTCTGCATCAGCTCCTGCCTCCATGTTCCTGCCCTGCTTGAGTTCCTGTCCTGACTTCCTTTGGTGATGGAATATAATGTGGAAGCATAAGCCAAAAACAACTTTTCCTCCCCAACTTGTTTTTGGTCATGATGTTTCAACACAGTGACCCTCAACAAGACAAGTATTTGGATGTGGAGCCTGTAGGAAGGATGTGGTTAGAATTAGATGAGGTCATTTGTGTGAGGTCCCCAGGATGGCCTTGACGGCTGAGTATGATGAGAACAGAGCCAATCTAGTCTGCTTGCTATGTATCACCTGATGAGGCCCTCACCTGAAGCGGATCAGATACCAGTGTCACCCTCTAGAACTGTGTGTGCGTGTGTGTGTGCGTGTGCATGTTTGAATATGTGGTGGCACCTGGCTTTGCAAGGCTAAAAAGAAAGCCCGTGCAGTTGTGTGCATGTGTGTGAAGGCTGGGAGTTGATGTTGGATGTCTTTCCCCACTGCTCTCCACTTTACTTACAGAGGTAAGGTCTCTGGAACTGGAGCCTGCCAATTCCAGCTAATCTTCCTAACTAGCTTGCCCGAGGAAATCTGCCCCTGCCTCCAGAGCGTGTTGAGATTACAGCTGGCTGCCATGCCCGCTCAGCTTTTACAGCGTGTTGAGCGGATCTGAGTTCCCATCCCTCTGCTTATGGGGCAAGTACTTATTCACTGAGTCATCTTCCCATCCCAACTTTTATTCTTTATAAATTAACTAGTCTCCTTTATTTTGTTATAGCAACAGAAAGAAGCTAAGATACAGCATGTCACTGGTCAGCAGGCATGAACTTAGAGATCCAGCATCTGTCTACACCATTAGTATAAGCCAGGCCAGGATGGTGTGTGATACAATTCATGGTGAATGGGAATCCCCACTGGAATTGTTCACTATAGAGTTTTTATTTATCAGAAAAATTATGACAGGCATACTATTGTTTTGGACTTTAAACTATAGTTATTTGTGTAACTGAAGAAGCTGCCAAGCATCTCAATTGGTAACGGTGTGACCAGCCCAGCCAGTGCCCCACCCGAGGATATCTGCAGTTGAAGTCCATCCTGGAATCTATGTGGGATAATGTTTCTGGATTTTACACAGCCTGGTCCCAGACTGAGACTTCAGAAAATGTTCAGATTAAATAAAAGACACATAGCTTTAGAATTATGGAGCTAGGAATGAGAGTCATGTGAACTGAGCTTTCTTCTTAGGAAAGTTCTCAGACTAAGCCCATCCTTTGCCACTGTCATCCTTGTGAGAAGTACCGATCCCCATTTCATAATAAGAGTGTTGGAGACTCAGGGGAGAAATTGAAGCAGTTTATTTTACAACCTTGCAAAGTTGGGTGTCAGCCTAGAAAAAAGGCAAAATGGCTGATGGACTGATTTGGCACAAAATGGCATTTTTATATTTTAATTGCACTTCTCCACCTCCTGAATTCTTCATTGGCCAAGTTCTTCAGGGAGGCATAATCTTGCTGGTGCCCACTATTGTGCCTCACCCAGATTCCCCATCTTATTGGTTCAGGGTGCAAAGCCTTATCTAGTGTGTCTCCTAGGGCTCAAGATTCCCTTCTTTTCTGGTATGTGGGCTAAGTCATCTAGCCTGCCCAAAACTTTTCAACCCCTGGATGAACTGAGCATGCCTAGACAAGCAGGCACCAGCTGCCAGCTAGGGAAGACAGGAGCCGAGTTTCTCCTGCTTCTCTGTAAGTCTCTGGTGAGTTCTAAAAGGTACCTCATACCACAGGGGATGATAATGTAATAAATAAATCATTGTGGTTAGCGTTAGTCTCTATAGTCTACGTACTTTATCTTGTATTTGTTTGTAAAACTCAGAATTGGTTTTTGTTTATTCATTTAAGAAATTTAAAGGATCCAGAGAAATGGCTCAGCTGGCAAATGTTTACCATGAAAGCATAAGGACCTGGATCATGGTCCCCAGCATCCACATAAAAAACTCTACACATTTAAGCATGTGTTTGTAATAGCAGTACTTGGAGGTAGAGATCTGAGGACCCAGGACCAGCTAGTCTAACTGAATCAGTGAGTTCCAGGTTGGCTTACTGAGAGAGGGATGGAAAAGGATAAAGGGGTACATCCAACACTGTTTACACACACAAATGCACACACACAAATGCACACACACACACACACACAATGAGGAAAAAGAAATTTGCAGCCACAGAATTCCCTTCTCACTTGAAGGTGTTCTCAAGTAGAATTAAACAAGATTTAAAATAAGCCCCTATGTATTTATCATGTATGTGTGTGCTTGTGTGCATGTGTGCCCTAGCATGTGTGATGGTGCTAATAATCTTGGTTGGCAACTTGACTACGTCAGGGATCAACTAAAACCCAAGTAGCTAGGCATGCCTCTGAGTAATTGTCTTGATTGGATCATTTGAGGTAGAAAGACCCACCCTAAATTTGGGCCACACCTTCTGGTGGCAGCCCACATATAAGGAAATGGAGGGAGGAAGATTTTGCTTGCCCATGTGGGCAAGCTCATCTATCCTGCCCCTGACGTGTTCCCTCGCTGGTGTTAGAACCTAATGCAGCATGTGTGTGGAAGTTGCAGGGTAACTTTTGGGAGTCAGTTCTCTCCTTTCCCCACGTGGATTCCAGGGTTTGGACCAGGTTCTCAGGCTTGGCATTGGGTACCTTTAACTACTGAAAAATTATGCCATCTTAAGACTAATATTTTAAAAAAATTCTCTAGTTACATATTTAGTTAAAAAGTCATTTAAATATATTCTGGACCTACCACTTACAGAGTGCTTGATAGAAGAGGCCCCGTTCCTGTACATAGTTTAGGCAGAATCCTGGGAGAGGAGGCAGGTGGGCCATGGGAATAATAACACATAGTGATGCCAGCTGTGAAGAGACACCATAACCAAGGCAACTCTTTTTTTCGAGACAGGGTTTCTCTGTGTAGCCCTGGCTGTCCTGGAACTCACTCTGTAGACCAGGCTGGCCTCGAACTCAGAAATCCACCTGCCTCTGCCTCCCAAGTGCTGGGATTAAAGGTGTGCACCACCACTGCCCGGCCCAAGGCAACTCTTATAAAGAAAAGCATTTTAATTGGGGCTGGCTTACAGTTTCAGCGGTTTAGTCCATTATCATCATGGTGGGAAGCATGGCAGCAGGCAGGCAGACATGGTGCTTGAGAAGTCTAGAGTTCTACATCTTGATCCAAAGGCAGTCAGGAGGAGACCATCTTCTGCAGGCAGCCAGGAGAAGGGTCTCTGGCACTGAAGAGAGCTTAGGCATAGTACCTCAAAGCCCACCCCCATAGTGACAGACTTCCTCCAAAAAGGCCACACCTACTTTAACATGGCCACACCTCCTAATAGTGCCATATCCCATGCATGGGCCAAGCATATTCAAACCACCAAATTTGCCTTGCTACAAAGGGTTTCAGCATCCAGATAATTGCATTATACTCTGGGGGTGCAAAATGAATAACATGGTGTCTGACCCTCAGAAGCTTGTAGTCTAAACCACATAGATAAAGGTAATGTCAGCCATTAAATATGTATTTTAATTTTTTTCTAGTAGTCACATTTAAAAAAAATAGAAAACAATTTTAATTTTGTCTTTGACTTTGCCCAGTATATCTGAAATATCTTTTCAGTAAAAATGATCCTGATATCTTACACTTTCGTCACACTAGGTATTCATAGCATCTAGGATGTATCTTTGATTCATAACATATCTGTTTTCAGATTAGACAGTTCAAACGCTCATTGATGATCATGTCTGGCAGCTACCATGTGGGACAGGGCAGCACCTCAAGGAAGAGAAGCTTATAAACAAATCACTCTGGAGCAACTTTGGGAGATCCCCATGGGTGGGATACATGGGAGAGAAGAGAAGGGGAGAGTCGATGTGGGAACAGAGGCAGTGGGCGTGCCCAGGGAGAGCCAGTCTGGACAGTAAACTAAGAGACCTGAACACGGGCTCAGGAGGACTGGGCAACCTAAGCAGAGCTCAGCAAGATCTTAGAAACCTGGAAAGCATAGACTTAAAAAGTAAAAAGTCAGGGCTGGAGAGACAACTTAGGGGTTAAGAGCAGGCACCACTCTTCCAGAGGACCCAAGTTCTGTTCTCAGTACCCATGTCAGGTAGCTCAAAACTACCCGTGACTCCAGTTCCAGGAGATGCAATGCCTTTGGCCTCTGTGGGCTCCTAGACTCCTATGCATACCCCCACATACCCCCATATATAATTAAAATTAAAAATAATAAACCTTTTTTGTTTTTTTCTTTTGTTGTTGTTTTTTGTTTTTGGAGGCAGGGTTTCTCTGTATAGCCTTGGTTGTCCTTGAACTCAGAGATCTGCCTGCTTCGGCTTCCAAAGTGCTGAGATTAAAGGCCCCATATCACCACCAATGCATCTTTTTTATTTTATTTTTTTTTAATACAATGAAAAGTCTTAGCAGGTAGAATAAGACTGAAGTAGGAGAGAAATTAGAGAGAAGGGGCTAGAAACTTTGCCCTTAAAGGTGAACCTTGGTGGTGCAAACCTGAAATCCTGCACTTGGAAGATAGAGGATGGAGGATCAATCCCAGGCTGGTCTCTGCTACAGTATGAGTTCAAGGTTATCTTGGGTTGCCTGAGGCCTTGTCTCAAAAACAAACAAAAGGTAAGCTTCGAAATGGTTCAGAAAAACAGGCCAGTTTGCAAGATGGTTGCCCAGTTAGCAGTGGGCAGGGTCGGTGTGGCACTGCGGTGTCACATTCTCGTTAGCTCTTTCTCCACACTTGCACAAGGAAACGTATGTCTGATCTAACTGGAGAGTACGACATGAGACTGTTCAGAAGCATCAAAGAGTACCTGAGTCTTGCTAACTGCATGTTAGACCTTCTTTCTGGAAGTTTCTCTTCCTGGGCACTAACACCATTGAAATGATATCTATGCCTGCCAATCAGAAAGGGACAACCTGGGTGCTCAACAAGAGTCCAGGCTGTAGTTATCTGAACTAAAGAACTAAACATAAACTACTGTGAGACCTTGGACCAGACACCTCCTGTCTGTGGCCATCCCTACTCTGTGAAAGCTGGAAGATGACAAAGTGACAGAGGTGCCTGCCTTCAGCAAATTGCTACACACTGTCCTGGCCCCCAAACCCCAGAACACACGGGAACCTGACCACTCAGCACCCCCCTCAATCTTCCCAAGTGCCTCCTTGCTGAAGCTTAAAGAAAACTGGTTTCAGATCTTACAAACTCACTGGCTCCCTTACTTGGTTGCTGGTCCTTTAAGAAACACAATATTGGCAACAAGGGTTATGCTTAGAACAACTCCTGGGAACTGGTTGATCCAGTCAAGTGAGAAGCTGGGGGCACCTTCTGCAAGGGCCAGCCTCTCCCTACCTGGTTGTTGTTCCCTTCCTGGGCAGCTGCTCCTACCAGCCAAGAGTCAGATGGGGTCACGGGAGAAGTCTGAACCAGCTGAAGCTGCCTGGGACAGCTCTGTGGATCCTCGCCTTGGCCAGGCTCACTGGGGCTTTAATAATGCAATAAAACCCAGCTTCTAAGGCACACAAAGGCTTTTGGAAAGCAAGTGATAAAAGGGACTTTGTTCTGATCCGGCTGAGAACAGTATACATCCATAGGTGTTCCCACAGACACTGGTCCCTTGGCGGAGGCTGTTGTTGGTCCCTGCTCCCCACGTCTTGCTGCTTGCCTGGGAGCTATGGGTGGCTTAGAATGAAAACAGCCCCCAGAAGGTAGGCTTTAAAAGGTGCACAATGACAAGGGCAGGCTGGAGAGCCAGGTGTGTTTTCTGCTGCTCTCCCCGCTTCTCTCCGATTGTGGGATTGTTGGCCCCGTAGGAAGCCATGTCCACTTTATCAGAAAGTCATTTTGGGCTCAGTGTGACCCTTAATGCAGCCAGAGTGTGGATGGCTGCAAAGACAAAGCCATTTTTCCTCTTTCTTGTACTGCAATGAAGCCTGCATCTGCATCATGCCTGCTGGAGAGGCAGCCAGGGCCACACACCACAGGGAAGTCCCAAGATTTACATTTCTTGCCTTGGGACCCTGTGTGACCCAACATCCCTTTCTCCCCTTGCAGTCACCTAGTTCACAGACTTGGCTTTCTGCAGCTGCTCTCTTCACAGTCAGGCCCTCTATTTTATCTTTTTGTATAGCCCAAACTGGGAGCTCGGTGGTAGACGGCTTTGATTCTGATGCACGCCCCACCCCATCTCTAATACCACAGAGCAAGAAACAGGATGCTGAGGGTGGGGGTGCTTGGCTCATAGAGTGCTTGCTGTTGGACCTGAGTTCAGATCCCCACTGTCTGTGTAAAAGCTGGGTAGGCATATCCAGCAGAGGCAGGTGGAGCCCCAGCACCCATAATCCAACCAATTTCAGTGAGAGACTCCATCTCAAAAAATAATGTGGAGCCGGGCAGTGGTGGCGCACGCTTTTAATCCCAGCACTTGGGAGGCAGAGGCAGAGGCAGGCAGATTTCTGAGTTCGAGGCCAGCCTGATCTACAGAGTGAGTTCCAGGACAGCCAGGGCTACACAGAGAAACCCTGTCTCAAAAAACCAAAATAATAAAATAATAATAATAATAATAATAATAATAATAATAATAATAATAATAATGTAGAGAACAATGGAGAAATGGAGAAAGTCACCTTCTGGCTTTCATATGCATGTACAGGCACATGAGTGCATGCACACACACATACTGTTCACCTGGTATATATCCCTCCACACACATATATGAAACAGGAGCCAGAGAACGAACTGATAGGGTCAAGGAAACATAAATGGCGCCATACCGGGGGACCTGAATCTTGTGCTCATTGCTCTGAATTCAGCAAGAGAATACTTTATTCATTACCCATTAGGGTGGGCCGTAAACTGTGAGAAGAGTCGATCTTAATCTAAACTGCTGTGTTAAAAAGGAACCCTGTAGTGGCAGTTCAGCAAAGTGTATGGCTTTGGTGCTATTTGTTTGTGTGTGTACATAAGTGTGTGATATACAACAACAAGATATTGAAATATATTTACACATTGTGGAATTAGCTAATTAAACATACATTGCTTCATACAGGTATCATTTTTATGAGAACATGCAACATCCACAACCGCTCATCTTTCCAGACTGTAAGATAGTGCAGACCATTCAGCATCCTTCTTGAACTTGTTCTTTCTAATTCTATGTACCTTTGGCCTGCACCCCAACCCACAGTCCTTCCCTCTAACCTTTGGTCTGTACCCTACCCCCACTCCCAGTCCTTTCCTCTAACCTTTGGCCTACACACTACCCCCACTTCCAGTCTTTCTCTACCCTTTGACCTGTACCCACCCTGCCTCCCCAGTCCTCCCTCTAACCATTCACATCTCTGGCCATCACCATTCGGCTCCGCCCATGAATCAACTCTTTGTGTGCCATGTATGAGTGAGATTGGGACAGGTTTGTTTTGTTGTGTCTGTCTTAGTTCACTTAGAATAATTTCTTCTGGATTATCACAAATTCAGGACGTGGGCTTTTATGTCTTAGTGGTGTTCTGTGGTTTACATGTACCACGGTTCTGCTGTTGATTTGTCTGCTAACAGACACTTAGTTGCCCCTAAATCTTGTCTGTCAACAGTTGACAGGGCTGTGGTAAGTGCAGGTGTCACTTTCACATTAATTTTCCTCCCTGTGGTAGCTACACAGTAACATGGTAATAGGCAACACAGTTGCTTTTCCTGTATTTTGGAGGATTTCTACACAGATTTCCATAATGGCTGTACTCATTTGCAGACCTGCCTGCAGTATGGACGAATTCTCTTGACCTCACTAGGACACCACCCCACCTTCTTTAATCCCTGCTGTGGGTTGGGAAATGCAAACTCCCTCTTATATCTTCCTGGAAGTGTCAAGAGCGCCTCTGTTTCCCATGATGGCTCTGCCATTAGACTCAGGGCCCAAGGGTTGTTGAAATGTGTCTTCATGTTGACAAGGCCTGGAAATGACAGTAGCTACTGAAGCTTGTGGAACAGAACGAGATAGCTCTCATGGGTCTACATGCGGCATCTAAGAGGCCAACAGCCTTTGTCCTGTCCAACCCACTGCCCATCCCAAGATACTGGAACGGCTTCCAGACAGCTGAGGAGTTCTGTCAGTTCTCACAGCAGCCTGCTGGGTTGATGCCTTTGGCTTCTTCCTAGCTTCTGGGCATTCTGGGTGGAATCTCCCCTCAGTCAGTCTGGCATGTAGTTCTGCTTCCTGCAATGGGCTGCTCTCTCACTTAGTCATACGTGTTCAGCCCATCACTGTTGGCTATGGACAAGCGTGTTCTACTGTTGAAACGAAATGTCTTCCACACCTTCAGGATTTCATACACTACACAGATGACATCTTTCTGTTCCAAACAGCCGAGGTTTCCTATAGCCTATGGTATCAAGCTTAAAGTCTTGATGCTGTTACTCAAAGTTTTATTTTTTAGCCTTATCCTATATTCATTCATTTATATATCAAATACTAGTTTGACCTAACATTAACAAAGACCTGACCTGTGACAGTCATTTTTATCTCCTACTTTAAGAAGGCCTCTTTGAGCCCTCTCGTTCCTCCTGGCACCATCCTGATTG
The DNA here is from genome assembly GCF_011762505.2 of Arvicanthis niloticus. Lineage (NCBI taxonomy): Eukaryota > Metazoa > Chordata > Mammalia > Rodentia > Muridae > Arvicanthis > Arvicanthis niloticus. The sequence continues at coordinate 80,741,190 of NC_047661.1, forward strand.
ACCTGGCCTCCTGGAAGGCTTTTCTCTTCTTTGTCAAACTGAATCTGCTTCAGTTTAGCCCTTAACTGTCAATCGGTTACCAGGAAGATTGGAGTGAGGTGTGGCTGTCAGACCACATGCAGGCTTGGAGTGCAGCTGGCAAGACATCAAGTTCCCAGCAGACCCAGTACAGGCTGCCTCGTGCCTCTTATTCTTTTCCTTATGCACGGCCCCTGGCTGAGCGTCTGCTCCTCTCCTCCCTAGCTAATTTTGCCCACCCCACAGTTTCTGTTTCCTAACAACATTGGCTTTTGTGTGGCTTCAGCTAGCCTTAGACTCTCTAGTCTCACGTTTACCTCAGAAAACACCTGCTCTCAGTCTTTGGGCATCTGCCTGTGGTGGTGTTTCTATCATTTGGCTTCCCAAAGAGAATTCGATCTTCATAGTTCCTCTTTGTAGGCTGGTCTAAGTTATGGGTCTCAGGCTGCCCAGGAGTGAACCATGCCTATGGCTTAGTCATTTAACCATGGCTGCTTGAAGTTGGCCGAGGTTTGTCTGTGGGGTCTAGAGTTGTGAGAGACTTTCTTGTCTCCATGTGAGCAGCTTTGTGTGTGTGACTCTGTTAAAAAAGCTTTTAAAGCCTGTGATGGAGATCACACCCCGTCTCCATTTCTCTTCTCATTCTTTTCTCACTGGTTTGCTGTCCACAATATTGTATTCTTAATTATTCATGTTTGGATTTGTCTTTTTAAACTTAGATATTTACCCAAACAGATGCACAAATCACAGCACAGAAACACACACACAAAGCAAAGCGACGTGACTCATTCAAAAGATCATCGCTCCTCAGTTATTGAACCCAAAGATACTAAGATGGATAAAATTGCCAGATGAAGAATGCCAAAGCACACTTGTGAAAATGAACAGTGACTCAAGAGGATACAAATGAGTAAATGAATAAAACAGGAAAATACATTAAGGACCTGAAAAGGAAAACTGACTATGTAGATGACAAAGCCAGCAAAGAACAAGATTTTTGACAAACCAACAAGCAAACAAACAGAGATGTTGGAATACAAAGCTCAGGGACTCAAATCAAAGACAGGAAATAACCAGTGACAGCTGTCAATCACCAGGAGACTGGACCACGCCCAGAAAAACCAGAGCTGAAAGACAAGGTCAGGAGAAATACTTCATCTATAAACTGACAAATAAAGAAGTAAGCCTTGCCATAGACACCCAAATCTTGGACACAGTCAAGAGAGCAACTCTAAGAATGTGTGTGTGTGTGTGGGGGGGGTGTTAGAAAAAAAGAGCTGAGATAAAAGCAAAGGCATGAAAAGTCAATGAAACTATGGCAGTAAAGTCTCCAACTTTGGACATCTAAGCACCTGAGACACTTAGATAGGCATGACCCAAGGGGAACCTGCTGCCTGGTACATTATAGTAGAATAACAAAAACTACAAAACAAAGAATCAGAATTAAAATGGGAAGAAGAAAAATGATAACTCAACATTCAGGAAAAATATGACAGGTTAATGAAAAGAAAACAATAATACTTGGGAGTTAGACATCAGACAGCTCAGCAGGAATCCTAAGACTCAGGAAAGCCTATGACAGTGTTTCAAATAAATAAATGCCAATGTAATTGATATTAGCTTTCTAGTTAAAAATTCAACCTGGCTCATATTGAATGTATATCTAAAAACTTACTGTTTGGTTGAGAAGTGCCCTCCACAGTCTTGGGCATTTGAATACTTGGTGCCTGATTGGTGGTGGTGCTTGGGGAGGTTTAGGTGGTACTCAGCCTTGCTGGAGGAAGTACATCACTGGGGGTAGATTTGAAATGAAAATCCTACAAGCACATCTGGTTCACTCTCTCTGCTTCATGCTTGTGGCTGAGATATAAGCGCTCAGCATGGCTGCTGTTTGCTTGGCATGCCTCCACCCTGATGTGACAGAGTTATCCTTCTGGAGCCAAAAACCAAGTAAACTCTTTCTATTAGTTGCTATGGTTGTGGTGTTTTATCATAGCAACAGAAAAGCAACCAATACAAGATTTATGTATTATATCACACACACACATAAACAAACATGCACACATACACACATATATCACATCACATATATATCACATATATATATATATATATATATATATATACATATATATGGCATAAAAGAAGAAGGGAGATTATATGGAAGATGGAGTCTATAAAGAGTAGGCAGAGAAGCAAGAGAGAGAGAGGGTGATGGGGAAAGAAAGAAAATACCCCAGTGTCTTTCATGCAGACTCTATCAACTATACATATGTAAAATACTTGAAAATAGGACAGTGGTTCTCAACCTGTGGGTTGTGACCCCTTTTGGGGGGAAGGTGAATGACCCTTTCACAGGAATTATCTAAGATCACTGGAAAACACAGATATGTACATCATGACTCATGACAGCAGTCAAAGTACAGTTATGAAGTAATAACGAAAGTAATTTTGTGGTTAGGGGTCAGCACAGCATGAAGAACTGTATCAAAGGGTCTTAGAAAGGTTGAGAAGCAGTGAAACAGAAAATCACACATTTTCCATATGAAAGCAGGGGCGAGTATTTGGGGGTGGGGAGACCAAAAAGAAGGGTAGCTGGGTCAGGGGAGGGGTGGGTAATTATAAACAAAGTATAATGATGTTCACGTATGAAAATATCACAAAATAACCCATTGTTTTGCATAGTTACTGAAGGCTAATAAAAAAAAAAACAATAATACTTGTAAGTTAGACATCAGTGGAAACCCAGATTATCCAACAACCACAGGAAACACATTCCTGTCAACTCCAAAGAACACATGTCCTGCTTCAAAATACGCCTCAATACGCTCACAAAAGAGAGAAGCCATTCAAAATATTCTCATGGATTACAATGGAATGAAACTGAAAGTCAGTCATAGAAGGAATCTTGGGAAATTCATAAACATGTAGAGATTTAGCAAGACATTCCTAATTACCCAGTGGATTTAATAAAGAACTCAGAAAGGATGCCGGAAAATAACTCACAGAGAAATGAAAGCCAAGGCACGACATTCTGAACCTTGTGGGCATAACTAACACAGTGTAGAGAGATTCCTTAAGTCTGTAAAGCATATATTATAAAGATGAGAAAAGGGCTCAAATCAATACCCAGGAAGGGCTGGCAAGATGGCTCCATGGCTAAAGTTGCTTGCCACCAAGCCTAACAACCTGTGAGTTCAGTTCCTGGAACCCACATGGTGGAAAGAAAGAACTGACTCCTACAAATTGTCTTCTGATCTCCACACATGAGTTACATCCTCACTTGGACTTGAGGTGGGAGTGACCCTAAAGAAGAGTGAGAAGATAAAGTTGAAATCAGGATTCTCTGTTTTGACCTTGAGTGAGTGACCTTGCTTCTCTGAGCATCAGGTTGCTGAGAACATGAATGACTTCAGCCTCAGCCCTGAAAGGGTCCTGGCAGCAAACCCGATGTAAAAGTGAATGTTTACTAAGCACAAATGTTTAGTCTTCACAACCAGGCTCTCTCCAGCTCAGTGGCAGAAGAGAAAGGTTGTGGCATGAGATAGTGGCATCATCCCAGGACACAAACTCACAGGAGCTGGTAGCTCCAGTCTTTCTGTGGTTGTTGCCTTTAGCTGCCTGGGGAGGATGGAGCTGAATTCAGGACCTAAGAGTTGTGATTGTTTGCATTGCCTTCCTTTTGAGGTTTGTTACTTGCACAGATCATTATTCCCCTTTTATGCTTTTGTTTACTTAGGTGTGTGATGCTTTGTGTGTGGAGGCCCGCCATGCTCAGTCTTTGGCAAACATAAATCGTTGGGAATCAAAGTCTTGATTACACTATCAAGTGTCCCCCAACTGTCCTCTTAGAATTGACACAACACAGACATGATTCCTAATGTCAGGCCAGACCTGGCTATAAATTTCCCTTTCGCCATTTGCTTGGTATGAGACTGAGCCAGTCACATCCCATCTCTGAGCCTGTTTATTCATGTGTAAAACAGATTTCTGACTTTACCGAGCCTATGTGTAGCTAAAAGGAGACAAGTCTCAGCTCATGGCACTTCACATAATAAGAAGTTAATTTAACTCTTGCAACTGAAAAAAAGAGGCAGGTCTTAGTCAAGGTGTAGCACACAGTAAGAAGTTAATAAATCTAAGTCTTACAGATGAGTCTGGTCAATGCGTGATACAGGTCAGATTCCCAACTGAAGGTGGTGGAGACAGAAACCACCAGTTCTTAGGCTCTCACCCACTCAAAGTGTCTCCATAGACCTAACGCTCGATCCTCACAAGTCTGAAACACAGTATTAATTCATACTTGTATGAGATAAAACGGGCTTGGAGAGATTAGATAACGTGTGAGACCCACATTGGAATCTAGGTCTGACTGAGTCTCACGTCAGGATGCTTGTTTCATGTGCTCTTAGGATATTGCATCCTCTTCCCTGACCCCTTCTTGTATCAGGCCCATAAAAAATAGGCTTGCCCATTACCAAGTAACTTTGCCTGTCAAATTCAACTCCTCTCCCGCCCCAGCTACCACCCTCTGCACGTGCGTGTCTACTTTCCACTGTGGAAGTGATCTCAGCGTTGCATATGGTTGGACCAGGTAAAGAGTCTCCCAGGCTTACTTACCCAGCTTTCAATCATCACTTCAAATGTCTCCTGTCACTTCTGAGTTCTCCAAGACGAGTTGGCTTTTGTCTTTGCTTTTCCCTATCCTCATTCAGACCTCCTATTTAGACGCCACTATCTCCAGACTGCCACCCTATTCGTCTATTTGTCTTCCAGGGTTAATTTAATTTATATTTTCCCCATCTCTAAATTTCCAGCGACAGTTAATAAATGTTTAGGAGACCCGGAGAGGTAGCTCGGCTGCTAGAGCACCTGCCGCTTTCTGCAAAAGATTTGAGTTTGGTTTCCAGCACTCACGTGATGGCTTACAATTGTTCATAACTCCAGTTCCAGGAAATCTGACGTCCTCTTCTGACCCCACCCCCCCCATGAAAAAAAAATCAAATTTAAAATGTAGGATTATGCTGTAAGTTGGAAATCAGTCATATTGAAATACTGTTATTCATTTACTTACTATCTTAGGGTTTCTACTGCTGGGATAAAACAGAATTCATAGATAGTATAAGTGCCAACCATGAGTGACTCTGGTGATCAGCCCTACCTGGAACATCTATACTGACATCTCCCTTCTCTATATGCACCACCAAGGCTCACGGAACATCTTAGAAGGTAGTCAGGGGTGGGGAGACTGTAAAGCTGCAGGCTGGAGAGCAAGGCTGTGAAATGCTTCTTCTGGACATGACTTGGCCACCACACTCACCAACTAATAGCAATTGTGGTTAAGCCAGCCATAGTTTCAGAATGGATAGGAAAGAGAAATCCCCCACCCTTAGCAGAGAAGTTATGGGTAGTTAATAGCTGGTAGGGAAGAGAGGGTAATTTCTCTCTGTGAGTGCAGCCTCTGGTAGGTTGCCCATTGTGATGCTTTTATGTGTACATGTGGATGTATATGCTCGGCCCAGGGAGTGGCACTATTAGGAGGTGTGGACCAGTTGGAGTAGGTGTGTTACTGTGTGTGGGCTTTAAGACCCTCATCCTAGCTGCCTGGAAGCCAGTATTCTGTTAGCAGCCTTCAGATGAAGCTCTCTCAGCTCTGTCTGCACATTGCCTGCCATGTTCCTGCCCTGATGATATTGATAATAATGTACCTTGGTGATGTTGACTGAACCTCTGAATCTGTAAGCCAGCCCCAATTTAATGTTGTTCTTCTAAGAGTCTGTTCACAGCAGTAAAACTCTAAGTAAGACACCCATGTTCCAGGGCATAGCCAAGCACATACGGGTGATGCTAACCAGATGCAGTGGCTTGTTAAAAAGAGGGCGGGGCATGAAGTTAGAGGGAGACAATGATCAAAAAAGCAACTTGAGGAGGAAGGGTTAACTTCATCTTATACTTGGGTAATAGTCCACCATGGAGGGACGTCAGGGCAGGCGCTCAAGGTAGGAACCTGGAGGCAGGAACTGAAGCAGAGAACATGGAGAAACACTGCTTACTGACTTGCTCCCCATGGCTCACTCAGCCTGCTTTCTTTTACACCCCAGGACCACCTGCCCAGAGATGGCACCACCCACAGGGAGTTGGACCCTCCTACATCAATCACTAAAAACAAAAACAAAACAAAACAAAAAAATGCCCCACAGACCCCCCTGCAGGCCAATCTGATGGAGGCATATTTTTTTTTCATTTGAGATTCATTCTTTCCAAATTACTCTAGCTTGTGTAAATCTGACTGACAAACAAGCAAACCATCTACCAAAATATGTATTTATTTATTTGCAGTGCTGGGGATGAAACTCAGGGTCTCTATTCTGCTAGCGAACTGCTCTGCCATTGAATTTCACCCCAGCAGAAGGAATGAAAATTTTAATGAACTAGGTAAAGGAGTATATTGCTGTTCATGAACACATTAAATAGTAAGGTAGGTCTCATGACTACCCTTAGCCGAATGGCCTTGATAAATACATTAAAGCATGCTGGCTGGCTTGCTTCTGATGATGTCAGATAGGCTTCCAAGAGTTTATATTAAGGGTTGACATGACCATTTTCAGTTTGGAAATATGTTTAAAGGCATGAGGGAGGACATGTCTGGGGAGAGGTCCCTGGGAGGTAGAGGTAGGGAGACACTGGCTGTCTCAGGACTCCATGTAAATGAGGGCTATGGAAGGAATGAGGGGCAATGAAAGGAGAGTTGCTAAGCCTCAGTCTGGCTGGTCATGGGTGCAGAGTGTTGGGAAGTGGGTGAAGGCTGGGATCCAGTGAGGAGCTATTAACAGTATTGGGTTTGGGATGCAGGGTCAGTATACTAGCCAGCAGGAGCACGCAGGATCAGAAGTGCAAGAGAAAGAACTGTGCTTTTGCTGGGGAAGTAATTTACTGACGAGTGGGGTGAGCTCTGTAGAAAAGGCTGGGTAAGGTAAGAAGCCAGGAAGTGCTAAGAACATTCTTTTTGTTCTTCACAGGATGGCTCAGTTGAGATCACAAGAAAGAGGAAGCCATCGCTTCCCTCCTGTGACTCGCACATTCCCTTCCGAGTGTTGCCTCTGGGTTTCATAATTTCTCTGTGGAACCTGGATTTCTTTATATTTTTGGTATCTCCCCCTTTCCTGTGTTCCTTTAGCTTTTTATTTTCTTTTAAGTTGTCAGCAATGACTAGAAGCCTTTTATGAGGGAAGTCTGAGTATCTCGCTGAGGCAGGACCTGGTAAACCAAGGCCTGTTCTTTCAGTGAGGTGTCTGGTGTGCTCAGCCCCAGTAGCCAGTTTCATGCTGGGAGACTTTCTGCCTTGGGACTCTTTGGGCTAGAAGGTCACTTCTGTTTATCCCAGAAGCTAAAGGACTTAGCATTTAAAAGTGATAGCACAGTTCTTAACAGGAGCTTCTCAAAACCCACTTTGGATATGTTTGACGGTGTCTACTGATGTCATGCCTATGTATGTCCATTGACCTAGTGACTCCACTTCTACTACACAAAAAGGTCAGTTCTTATAATTGCATTATTGGTAATACATTATTGATAAATAAATATATAAATTTAAGATATCCCAGGTGCCCTCTGTTAGTTGAATGGGTAGAGTAGGGTATAGTCACATAATAGGATATTATACAACAAGGGGAACCAAACATCTCCAACTACACAACAACAGAATGTTCAATGAGAGAAGCCAAACTAAATAGCATCCTTACTACATGAATCCTGCCACTCACATAAAAGGGCAAGAGCTTTTACATGGAACCAGATGTGAAGGGCCTTTGGGGTTTTTGCTACATACTGTTAACTTATCTGGCGTCTGCTTCCTTGAATGTGTTCTGCTCATGAAAATTCAGCAAACTGCAACACATGCATGTTTGATGTATAATAAAATTAACAAGTCTGTATTTTTTATTGGGCATTTGCCAATATCAAACAAAGTCTGTTAGTTTCACCTGCAAGTTCTAGAGGGTGTTACTTTAGGTGGGGCCGGCAGCAGAGCTAACTGATTCTGACTCTCATCTAAATACTGGGACATACCTGTGCAAGTCAGTGCTTACTGAGGGCTGGCTGTGGGCATGGTCTGCCTCAGGTGCAGGCAGGAAGAATGCCTTGGCTGCTGGGAATTTAAAACAATCATAAAATGGTCTGGAAGCCCATTGCTTTTATGTTATCACTATGCACTGGAAATCTTTTACAGCATCAGAGGTGAAACAGTTCTACCCTTCTCCAATACACACTCTTTATTCTAAACCTTAAACAATTGCTGGGCTACTGTTGGGCCCCGCTGAGGCTGCTGTTTGACTCCACCGGGCCACTCCTGTTCTGTCCTTGGAGGGTCGGCAGTGGAGATACCAAGTCAGATTTTATAAGTTTCTGCACTGAGTTGAGGACTGAGCCTGGTCCTTTCCATACAAAAGTATTATTTAAACTTTATAGCCACGTGGCTTAGGTGTTATCATTTCCACGTGACCGGTGAGGAAACCAAGTGTTGTTTTATGGATTAAGAAACCGGCTCAAATTCTCTCACCTACTGAAGATGAGAATGAGGACAGATACCAGCTAATCCTTCAGCTCAAGCCCAGGTTCCCACTGGACTCTCCTGTTCCTTGGTACCAACTGGCCTATGGATGGCCTATAATATACACTCACTGAGTGGAAGGGTAAAGAGAAAAGACTCGATCTGGGAGGGTGGGGTGTCTACATAAGTTTAACCTCTTAGTGAATTTGTTTAAGGTATCCAACTCCTCTTGGGGCTCTTTCCATCAAACCTTAAGCAAAGGCCTTTGGAAGTCACAGCTGCCATTTCTCTGATGACTGACCTGTGCACATCAGCACTTCACACAAGTATTTTAACTAGGTGTTTCCTTTGTCTTTTTTTCTTTCTATTCTTCTCTCATACATTATATCCCAACCACAGTTTCCCCTTCCTCCATTTCTCCCAATCCCTTCCCCTCAGACACACATATCACCTCCCCAACCCTATCCCACAGATGCACTCTTCCTATGTTTCTCTTAAAAAAAAAAAAAAAAAAAAAAAAGACCAGGTTGCCCAAGGATAGCAACCAGCACAAGTTATAATAAGAGTAGGCACAAGCCATCATATCACAGCTGGATGAGGCAACCCAGTAGGAGGAAAAGGGTCCCAAGAGTAGGTAAAAAAGTCAAAGACACCTCCTCACACTTACTGTTAGGAATATCACAAGAACACCACGCTACAAAGCCATAACATAAATGTAGAGAACCCAGCTCAGATCCATACAGAGTCCCTGAGTGTTGCTCCAGTCTCTGTGTGCTGCTATGAGCTCTGCTCAGATGATTGTGTGGGCCATGTTCTTGTGGTCTCCATGACCCCTCTGGCTCCTATAATCCTTCTTTTTCCTTTTCTGCAGGGTTTCCTGAGCTCTGCCTAAAGTTTGCCCGTGGGTCCCTGCATCTGCTCCCATCGGTTGCTGGTTAAGTAGGTTTTGTATCCTCATTACACAAGAGGAAACTCAGAATAGAGCACCCAAGAGACAAAGCAATGGTCAGGCAACTGGAAAGGCTGTGGGGTTGGCTTACATTTATACTCTCTCAAAAGTTTACAGAATTCCAAACATAAATATCTGCAACTGGGCAAAAACCACGCCTTTCCTAGTGCATGAGACAAATCATAGTCATCTTCTGTGAAGTAGCCTCTTATCCTGGCATTAGAACAAAAACACATTCATGTACCACAAGTGGGATTTTAAAGAAACCAAAATTTTCACTCATAGGAGTGATATAAAATAGGATTCACTAGTAATGCATTCAGAGGCAGTGAACTCCACTGCCCAGAAGAGCCAGGGCAAGGAGCCTGGAAACTTATAGACTTGGTTCCTGATGGGGCCAGAAGTGAGCACCTGGACTCTGCTTCCAGGCCCACAGTGACACATCATGTCATCTCTCAATTAGCAATCCTGGGGTGCCTGTGGTGTTCCAGCACAGATCTAAGTTCTGCAAATGCCAATGAAACATGGTCCGAAGCACAGTATTTCAGCTTGTAGGTCACTTATGAGGATGGTGAGGTTGCTGACAGCTCACTGTCTTTCAGGAGCATGCCACCAAATGATTTCAGCCTGCAAAGAGCTATTTTTAGTAAAAAAAAAAAATGATGAAAGTGTGTTAAAATATTCCTTGATATTCCTCATTAAGGACATTCAAGGGAGGAAGTTAGTCATTTGGCCAATCAACAAACCCAGGAGTGTGGTACTTTTCACTCTTGCTGTTGCCTGTGCCTTTCACACTGGATGGAAGGAGCAACAGATGTGGGGTAAGCTTTCTACTCCAGAGGTTTGCAGTCTCAAAAGGCGAGCCAGTCTATGTAGGGCCCAAGTTCAGAATGCTATTAACCAAGCAGTGTCCCCCATTTCTAGGGCTCTTGACTACATGGGATTTCTCACTCCACAGCCCTCCTTCCCTGTTCCCCTGTGTTTTCTGCCCTCACCCCTGCTCTTCCACACTCTCTTTCCCTCTCACCCAGGCTTCTGCATGGACCTGGGTGTATCTGCCTGTTCTCTTCAGGCTCCCCTGAATGCACACTTCAGATTCTTTGTGGTGGCACACCTCCTTTTGTACTTGTCTTGTACAGCCGGTGTGGGCTCCCAGCTGTTGGATTGTGTGTGATGTTGGTTGTCTGGTGGTCATTTATGTTTATTTGCTTGTATGGAAGAATAAGGACAATGTGCACAAACCCAGGAGCATAGTACTCTTCACTCCTGCTATTACTTGTGCTCATTACATTGGATGGAAGGAGCAACAGATGTGGAGTAAGCTTTTTGCTCCAAAGGCTTGCAGTTTCAAAAGGCAAGCCAATCTAGGCAGGCCCTAGAGAACTCTTGTTCCAGAAGGAACCCTAGTGGCCTATTTGGGTCATAAGACCAAAATTATATGAATTAAAAGCAGGAAGAGAGCAATGAGAAGGTTAGAGGTCAGGGCTGAGCAGAACAGATACTGCATTAAAGCCTGCATCCTGTAACAACTTACTGGATGAGTGAATGTGTAGGATGTAACTGTATAGATTTCAAGCTTAGAACATGGATTTGCTTTATCACCCTCTCAGGGCAGAGCAAGTTCTCTGGTCCAGTGCCCCTACAGCCTCGTTTGGGATGGACAGAGCTGGGTGATCTGTGGTCTCCTTTCTCACTCTGCCTCCTCCTTGCCTTTGCCTTTAGGTTCTTGTGTTTTCAGAGTGGAGATGAAAAAGTCATCTAGGGTTGTGCTAGGAAGCAAACACCAGCTCTCCTCTCTCTTGCCCAGGTAAGTCCTAAAAGGGGCAGGCTTCTGGATATGGCCTCGGAGAGGAAGAAAGATGCTTGGTGGAGGGCGGGCTGGGTGTCCTGGAGAAGAAATGGAGGCGGACATGAGGAAAAGAAACTCAAACTTGGTAGGGAGCAGGGAGGATTGAGATCTCAGAAAAAGAACACTAGTGGAGAAGCTGAGCAGGGGAGGACCCTGGAAGAGAAGGGGAGGGTTGCAATTATCCAGAGACGAGGATCCCAGTGGTCTCCAGATAGTGAGGTCCAGCCGTTGACTGGCAGTGACGAGGAGGAGGAGGAGGAGGCTCAGATTCCATCAGAAGTGACTGTAAAGCTGGGCCTGGTGGCTCAGGGACGAAACCCCAGCTCCCCAAGAGTCTGAAAGCAGAAAGAGCAAAAACCCATGTCCTGCCTGGACTTTTTACCAAATTGGTTACCTGTCTGAGTAATTTAGTGAGACTCTGTCTCTAAATAAATAAATAAATAAATAAACAAAAACAAAAAAAAAAACCCCAAAAACCTATGTAATAGCCATTAAGCGAACTATCCTCCTAAATCTGGGTCACTCTCTCCATCAGAAACATATTTTTTTCCTTAATAAACTATCCCTGTGCCTGCTTTGTGTCTCTGTCTAGTTTCTTGTTCCAGGACACAAGAGCCTGGACATCCAAGTGGGTGCCCACTGGACCCAGTAATCACTAGTGTAAGTTGGTGAGCCAGCCAGTCAGGAGGATTCAGGAAGGTCCTTGCCATGTACATGACCTATGAAGACCCAACCTTCTCTGGGCCCTTCAGCTTCCACCCTTCCTCCTAGCTCTGGCATACCCTCTTAATCAAAATCCCTGCTTCAACAATAAAAAACACACAGGTAAAACGGCAGAGCTAGGAACAGAGATCAGCTGTGGAACATTTGCTGAATGTACAGAAAGCACTGGGTTCCCTCTTTGATGTCACAGAAAAAAAAAAAAAAAAAAGAATGATAACCCTGGTCAACAGAGCCAAAGGTTCCTCAATGGCCTGGAGTATCTGGGCATGGAAGCTGAGAAGCACAGCCTGAGGCCTGGACAGAGTGCTACCACAGAAAGACTGTACAGATTTTGTGAGAATTGTGTACCAATGTTACAGGAGGCCCCTGCAGAGTGTTGCATTCCATACAGAAGCATTGCTAAGTCTTCAGAGATGCCTTCCATTTCTTGAAGAAAAGCCACATTTTTTATTAAGGGTTATGATGCCAATGGTCCTGACCTGTGCTGAGATCATTCAAAAGTGATGCCAAATCAGTTAGGTCAGGAGGAAGGGACTGGTCCTCCTTGACTCTCTTAATTGAGACAGGTACAATGTATTTCATTACTGCATTGCAGAGAAAATGGGAATATGTTTATTTGGCAGTTAACTTCAGGAGGCTCCTTCACTAGGGAGAAGCCATCTCTGTTTTATCTACTGAATATAAACACCTCAACATGTAATTGCTTGAGAGGAAGGAATGTGGTCCATACAGAGATGGGAAGAATCACAGGGGTGGGAAGGAAAGGTGACATGGTGGTGAGTCCACACCTGAGCATGGAACTTTTGCCTTCTTAGACCTCCTCACCGAGATGTTCCCGTCACCCAGCAAGTTCTCAAATTCTTTGAAGACTCTTGCACATGCAAGAGAAATTGGTCCATGGCATTTCTGAGTGCTCTTTCCTCGTGTTGTGTTTCCTGAAAGGATGCAATAATATGTTTGAGCTACTAGAAAGACACAGAGTTTGGGTGTGTGCTTAGTGGTCTGTAGGAGTATGGTTATTGGTTGATAGCAGATGTTTACAAGGTGATGGATGGAGGCAGGTTGGAGGTAGCCCAAGCACTTGAGAGACAGAAAATTTCAGGTTTCACTGTCTGTTTGGTGGTGACTGTCTCCCAAGTGAGAATATTACAGTGCCTTGGATCCTGAAGTATATAAGAAACTAGAAACATGTTGAAATAAAATCTGGGCTATATTTCTTCAACGTTCCTTTTCATTAAACCTCTGTTCCCCGGAACAAACACAGCAGATTCTCAAAGCCTGAAGGTAGCATTAATTGAATTCTACATGGCTGAGCAAGAAGCTCTTAATGAGATCAGTGGTTTGAGGGCCAGGGCCTGGGCTTAGAGAAAGTGGGCAAGGAAAGGAATATGCTTCCAGGGTACAATTCTCACAAGTAAAAATGAACTTGCTATCACTACCCCCAGAGAGTTCTGGGAATTACCACATTTCTCCCAACATGATAGATAGGAAACAGGTATGTGAGGTAATTTCTAAGTCTTGGGGGCAAAGAATTGACCGAAAGAAACATTTTAGATCCCGAGTGTACTTCTAACAGCCCCACTAGTGTAGATTTGTGTGTGACTGTAATTATGTTTGTCTCTGGCTTTCCCTTGGGGAACTAGAGGGCTTGGAGACGTCTGCAAGAATAGACCTGGGCTATGCTGAACTGACAGGCAAAAAGAAATGAATAATTCACCGTACCACAAATACCGTTCACACCTCCACAATGTGGAAAAACCCTTTCTCTTGGAGAACTTAATGAGCCTGTGACAAGAGCTATGGTCGGTCCTTCTGCGACCAGGGTGAGCCCAGAGGCTCACAAGCTTCAGACTGTTCAATTCTGGCCCCCCAGCCAGTTATACACAGTTGGTTACCAGAAGACTAGGCCACAGAATGCAGGTACATGATAACTTTTCACTACTGGAAATATACATAGAAGACTCCAGTCTTGGGCCATGTGTGTTATACTGGAAAACTGTCATACGACATTTGATATCAAGAAGCTGACTCAGGAGGTGGAAACCTTCCATTCTTGAGAACAGCTAGAAGGCAGACCATTGCTAATGGGTTCCTATTGTTTATCCCAGACTATAAAAATGTAACAGTGGGAAGACAAACTGGCAGGTCTGCCCTGGAGAGAAAGCTAACTTGAGACCATAGCTGGCTGCCTCGGCTTGTCTTGTTGGTTTCTGCAGGATGTTTGAGTTCTGGACCTGATGATAGCATTTCTATCTGTTGCTATTTGTTTTTCTTGTTTGTTTTTGGAACCCTCACAGAGGGGACACTCTGTTCTGCTGGTGACTCAGTGCTCTCTGTGGGGAATTCTAGTTGGCCATCTTAAAGGGGCTTCCTCAGCTGATTTCTGTTGGATGCGTCTCTCTCTCTCTCTCTCTCTCTCTCTCTCTCTCTCTCTCTCTCTCTCTCTCTCTCTGCCTTGGTTTTCTATATACTTAAAAACCTCACTCATCCAAACCCAAAAGTAAGGTTGTCTTGATCCTCCTCCAGACCATACAAGACAAGCTGGCAGCTCACACCTTCAATCCCAGGACTAAGAAAGTTGAGACAAAGAGAATTTCTGTGAATATGAAGCCAGCCCAAGCTGTGCAGAAAAACCCAATCTCAAAATAGAACGCATACACAAAAGCTGAGAACCATCTAGATCTTCCCTATTTATTCCATATTTTCAAGATCATCAGGTTTCAGCTGTCTGACCAGTGGCCTCCAGGGAGTTTAAACTGAGTTTCACAATCATCTGCTGTGAATTTGCCATTCCACCCGCTTCCTGAAGAGAGCTCATGCCTTGGGAAAAGAGCCACGGAGAGGCCAGGCCTTCCCACTGTCTGAATCTGCATGTTTGACCCCCTCCCTGAACACCTGTCTAGTGAGGTGTCTTCCTTCTTCCCTGCACCAGGCTCTGTGCTGAACAGTATGTAATCTGGTTCCTTGTCTTGGAGAACTGATCAGAAATGGCCAGCCCTATTGCTCTTTCACAAATGAACCTATGAAAGCACAGACTCAATATTTGCCTAAGGTTGGAGTCTTATAGACAGTGGAATAACAATTCAAGTCCAGGTCTTCAGTTCTTGGACTCCATTTCCTTGTCCCTCCAGCTCTCCCCTGGGCTAAGGTCCTGTACCTCTCTGTCACCAACAGAGAAAGAAGTCCATTCATTCGTCAAATGTTTATTGAGAATTTTCCCACAGTGAAGGCGGTAGTGTGGATTAGGGGTTATCAAACTTTTTGTATAAAGGAACAGGCAATAAATATTTTGAGTTTTGCAGCCATGTGGACTATCATGATGACATATCTCTGCTAATGTAGTTAAAAGAGAATGGAGTTATTGGGTATGGTTGTGTTCCAATAAATTCTATTTACAACCTCAGGCTGTGGTCTAGATTTGGCCCATAAACTGCACCCCTGTTCTAAGTATGATTAAAAATTAAAAACAACACAAAAGCAAACCCTTCTCTTTGCAGAACTGGCATTCCAGAAAAGGCCTACAACTGCATCCCCGGCTGTCCTGGCTGGTATAATGTCAACTTGACCCAAGTTAGAGTCATCAGAGAGGAAGGGGCCTCAACTGAGAATAAAATACCTCTGTAAGATCAAGCTATAAGGGATTTTTAAAATTTGTGATCAATGAGGGAGGGCCCAGCCCATGGTGAGTGGTGCCATCCCTGGGCCAGTGGTCCTGGGTTCTATAGGAAAGTTGGCTGAGGAAGCCATGAGGAGCAAACCACTAAGCAGCACCCCTCAATGGCGTCTGCATCAGTTCCTGCCTCCAGGTTCCTGTCCTGTTTGAGTTCTTATCCTGACTTCCTTTAGTGATGGGCTTTGACTTATATTTTTGTCATGATGTTTCATCATAGCTGTAGTAACCCTAGCTGGCCTAGAGGCACATGAGAGTTGTCCTAAACTTGACGTTCGGGAGTCACTCTTGGTTATTTATTTGAACCGTCTTCCTAACTCTGCCCCAAGAGTAGAGAACCTCAAATGAGTGCCTCAGACTTGTGACAACAGTTTCTTGGACTTACTGCAGTGATTCTGATTCAGTTGGAGGTCTGTAAAGTGCGAGGGATTTTACTTCTAACAAGTTCCCAGGTGACACGAACACTGGTCCCTGAGGGCCTGAGTTCTCTGGCAATAAAGAGGAGGTTCAATATTTACTCTTATCCAGTTCTTCAGGCCTCTGAGCATCTAGACCACACTCCTCTGAAGTCCTTTCCCGGCAAAGCCTGTGCCCTCTAACCACCCTGTTTATGGCCTGTGACAAACTGCCATGGTGCTGGAGCAGAAGCATGAGGCTACGGTGCCTATAGTCATGAAAATGCTCACTGCAGCTCAAGAAGCAGTGATAACATTTCTCAGGTCAGGGCAGATGGCCCAGTGTATAAGAATGCTTGCTGTACAAGCATGAGACTGTGAGTTTAAATCCTCAGCCCAAATGCAAGAAGTTGGGAGTGGCTGTGAAGGTATTTGTGACCCCAGTTGGTGGCAGAGACAGGACAATCCTCCTGTCTTGGCTTGCTGGTAATCAGCAGGGCTGCCGGTTCAATGGAAGACCCTGTCTCAAGAGAATAAAGCAGAGAGTAGTAGAACAGGACACACGGTGGCCTCCTCATGTGCAGGTAGGTGTGTAGTTTTGCATTTTTTGTAGAGACTATAGCCCCCCCTATAGCCACTGAATCTTTTAAAAATGGGCCCTAAAGTTGAAGGGACAGGAAAGAGAACCAAGAGCAGTGGCTCTCAGCCTTCCTAACGCTGCAACCCTCCAATACAGTTCCTCAGCTTGTGAGGACCTCCAACCAGAAGAGTATTTTTGTGACTTTCATAACTGTAATTTTGCTATGTTTTGAATTGTGGTTTTGCTACTGTTATGAATCGAAATGTATTTAACTGTGATTTCCAATGATCTTAGGTGACCCCTGTGAAAGGGTCATTGGACCCCCAAAGGGGTCTTTATCCACAGGTTAAGAACCACTGGCTAAGGGAGGCTGGATTCTTGTTCCCTTTCTGCTTGTGACCTTGGGCAAGTCTTCTTTGCTTTCTGAGCCCGGGTTTTCTCATCCATAACAAGGGAGTGTCTGCCCTCCTGACAGCAGTAAGACTTCTGGTGTTCTAGCCGATGGAACCACTTCTATGCACATACTACCTCCCACTGTCTGTGAGACACACTGGCCACGCCCCTTTCCGGCAGTCTTCAAGATCTGCCCCTCACACCCACTGCACATGGAGTCTGACTTCCCCCTGAAGACTCCCTTGCCGTCTTCACAAGTTATGAACAGTTTTGATGCCTTACCTATGACTTCCTTGGCTTATATCAACTAAATTTCTTTTCTTTTCTCTAGACCTATGAGCAGAATGCTGCTTGGGGCCCTCACAGGAGCTGTTTGCAAGCCTACAGGGACAAGGCAAATTGCTTTTCTGCTTCTGGCTCTCAGAGGCAATTCTTGCGGCTTTGAGACTTCTGTAGGAACCGAAAGTTGAGCAGGCTCAGAATCACACAAAATGACTTGAGATTCACTTACTACTCTGATGTCCAGAACTCAGCTGCAAGAGATCTTTAGTTCTTGGCACCTACTCTTGGAAAAGTTAAACTGCCATCTACCCTGTTTGTCTGAGGCAGTCTCAGCAGCTCTTTAGTTTAAATAACTACCACACAACAATTCTTGGTGATGGCTTCTCTTCAGCCTGTGAAACACATAGAATCAGTGGAGGCAATAGTGTCAGGTGGGTTCTGTGGAAAACAGCTGGTGATCACTTGCATAAAGATTTATTTCATGTAAGGAATGGCAGGGGTGAGAGGTGGGGTGGAGGGTGCTGAGATGTGGGGTAGTCCCTCCCCACATACAAATCAAGAGATGGAGTACTAGGAACTGGAGCAGCCAGATTAGGGTAGGGGTAGGAAGTTCTAGGTTCGTTAAAAAATTAACCCAGGGGAGGAGAAAGTACTGCTTAGATCACAGCAGACTTGGTTTGCTCAGTTTGTATGATGGTTGCTTGTCCTTTCTGAGCCCCCATAATTATTTCCCGAAGAGAAGTATCAAGGAAGTATCATAGGGAAGTATCAAGGTGTGGAGGCCTAGTATGGGTTTATAATCTTGGCTCTGCTGTTCTCTCCTTGTGTGCTCTTTGCTCCTATTTCTTAGTCTCTCTGTCTTTGAAAACTGTGTAAATAAGGAGAGTATCTTCCCACCCAGAAATGAGGATTAGAACATGACAGCGTTCAAAATACTGATGTTAATAGTATATACACTAATTACTCCAAAATATTAACCCAATTGCTTAACATGAATAACAAGCCTTCAGCAAACGTCGTGAGATTAATTAGATGCTACGGGCACCATGTTCCAATTATTGCTTACCAGAGAACCTGCTGAGGCGTGAAATATGAGGAATTTCTCTTTCTGCTGTCTGGGTTACTTCTAGTGTGTTGCGGGAGGTATCAGAAATGAACGTGTCTGGCTGGCTCCCAGCTTAGCTGCCATGTCCCGCACTAATGGGACCCAGCCAGGTGTCCTCTCTCCAGTGGGGCTGGAGCTCCAGAGCTCCTCTCTCGGCCACACTAGCCCCACGCCACAATCATTCACCTCAGGATCAGTCACCACACCCATTGCTCGATAAATCAAAATTCTAGATGATTATAGTTAACCAAACAGATTTATATATCAGCAAATACTCAAATCCCAAGATGTCTACGAAATTTAGACAAGTTATCCCAGTTATCCTAACCTTTAGATTTCATATCTACCTATGCTACTTGAAGCCACGTAGGTCCATATGTCTGATGCCATTTCGCCTTCCTCACTGTCCTTCACGTCGACCCCTCCATCCCCCCCACCTCTCCCTCTCTTCCACCCTTAGCTCCGCCTCCCTCTTCCCAATCCAGTCACAGGCCTCCTGCTGCAAATAGATTAAACAGGGAAATTTCTGCCACAGCAGTGCTTCTAGAGATTTAGAGTGCAAGACACATGTGAAATCTAGAATTCTAAGAAGAGGCCAGGCAGGCATGGTGATACATATCTTCCATTATCCAGAGGAAGATGCAGAGGCAAGAGGATCTCTGTGAGTTCAGTGCCAGCCTGGGGTACATATGAAATTCCAAGTCAGCCAGAGATACACAGTGAGACCCTGTTTGTTTGTTTTCTTGTTTTAATAACAATAATTCCATGGAGGATGTTCATTGTGACACAATACACAGAGAGGAGTTACCTGTCCACGGTTGTGCCTTGGATGAACGGTAAACCTGGGCTAGGCTCTTCCTACTGGAATATCACACATATTTTCCTCATGGCTTCATTCATTGTCTCTTGTCTGAGCTCCTGCCCATGTCACTGAAATTGTTTTGGTTGTCAGTGCCAAAGCCACCATAACCTTCACTCTGCACAGAACAGATGCAGGAGGGAACCGAGGTGGACAGGAGCTGCGTGGGGAGGGGAGAGGTGGTTGCACAGGCTTCCCCCCCACATTTCTACCTGTCATACCTCATCTGCCACCTACACACCTCACATAGAGCTTTCTGCAGGCACACACACTGGAAGCACCCAAATCGTCATCTGCTCAATCACAGACTGCAGACTAGCCCTCACAGAGGAACCAAGTTCCATGGAATTGCCAGAACTGCTCAAATGATAGCCATGAGCCTTTCACCAACTCTACTATCTTTGCATACTCGGTAACAAAACTTTTGACTGTATCCCAGTCAGCTTTCCTTTCCATCCTCTTCTCAGCTAGTCATCTGCTCTGCAAGTCCATTTCTACTTGATGATAATGATGATGATGGCGGTGATGACGGTGATATTGGTAAGGAAGCTGGTGATGGTGATTTGTACCTGTAGGCAGTCATCCCTGCCAAGCAGGAATTTCATCTCCAGGTGAACCTGAGATCTGGAAGCTCTGGACTCCTCGATCAGCAGTATTTATTTCCTCACTATTGTCTCAACTTGGTTTCTTTCCTTTACTCTCTTTCACAGTGAAAGTAGGTCCTTAAGTGTGAGGGCAAAGCCTTCTGTCATTGTAACTCTCAGATGAGTCGTTGCCTGGTGAAGTACCCGGCACACATCAAGAGCTTGTGCATGCTGCAAAGGGAGATCTACAGAGCCCTTCCCTCCACCCAGACTTCACCATTTCTTAAGATGGCTGCAGAAGGACCTGGAGCCAGAAGCCACTGCAGCCTAAGAGATGCAGAAAGAAGATGCTTCATCCAAGACTGAGGTGTTGGTATAGGGATAAATCACTTCCTATTGCTAACAAAGAAGCAGGGAGATTCACTCAACATCCAGCTTTATAGGTGGTTCCATTTATGCAAGAATATTTGTCCCACCAGGTAGTGAGAGCCATGCCTGGGCAATGTAAGGAGATCGTGTCTCAAACAACAAAATCAAAACAAAGCGAACAGCAAACCTAGAACATTCAAAATGCCACTATCATTCATAATAGAGTTTGGGGCAACTTGAGCTCTGAAGGTTTATTTATTTATTTATTTATTTATTTATTATTTATTTATTTAATGTGTATAAGGGCTCTGTCTGCATGCATGCCCCTAGGCTAGAAAAAGGCATTAGGCCCTATAGGGCTACAGTTATAGAAAGTTGTGAGTTGTCCTATGGTTGCAGGGAATTGAACTCAGGGCCTCTGGAAGTACTCTTAACTGCTGAGCCATTTCTCCAGCCTAAGAGTTGAGTTTTGTTTGTTTGACTTTAAATAATTTTGCAGAAAGTGTATCTCTCTACTATCCATCTAGCCAGCATTTCCTGAGAGCTTTTGAGCAATAAGCCTGTGTTGAGAACTCATCGTGATGATACAGCCCAGCAGGGACCTACACGATGAATAACTTACCACGTCTGCCTCCATACCCACCAATGCCAGGATAACGGGTGCAGAGATGGAGATACACAGGGTGTGGCGGGGATACCCTTGGGACACTAGCCTAGCCTGGGGCTGCACTACAGGACAGAGAACACTGAAAAGACAGGCTCAGGCAGCAAGTGCCAAGGCCTGGGAAGAGAGCCACGGTGGCAGGTGTGTGGGGAGCTGCCAGGGACTCGGTGTTGCCAGGGCAGGAAGGGAAGAGGTGAGAGGCAGGAGGCAGCCCAGAGGAGGCTCAGAGGTATCCAGGGTAGATCTTGGAAAGCTACTAAAGAGCTCATAAAATCAATATAGGCATACAGGACAAAAGGAAGGATGGAAGGAACCTGGCAGAAGGGGAGGTGAGGGAGAGGGGAAGGAAGGGGGATGGAAGAAGAGAAAGAGAGAAGGCAACAAGAGAAAACTATAAATAACAACAAACTTTTCTTTCTTGCCCATTTTCCTTCTTCTCCATAAAGGAATTGTAACGGGTTTCTAAGTTCTTTCTAGGAAAGAAAAGTGTATGTAGTGGATTGCTAGCTAGTTTCATGTCAAGTTGACATAAGCTACAGTCACCTGAGAGGAGGGAGCTCAACGGAGAAAGATAAGATTGGACTGTAGGCAAGCCTATAGAACATTTTCTTAATTAGTGATCAATAGGGAAAGCCCAGCCCATTGTGGGTGGGGCCATCTCTAGGCTGGTGATCCTGGGTTCTATAAGAAAGCAGACTGAGCAAGCCATGACAAGCAAACCAATAAGTAGCACCACCCCATGGCCTCTGCATCAGCTCCTGCCTCCAGGTTCCTGCCCTGTTTGTGTTTCTGTCCTGACTTTCTTTGATGGTTAATAGTTCTGTGGAAGTGTAAGCCAAAATACTCTTTCCTTGCCAACTTGCTTTTTGCTCATAATGTTTCACTATAGTAATAGTAACCTAAACTAAGAAAGAATTTTCTGATATTTGTGAGTATATATTCATTTTTAATTTATCACATACAATGTGTACTGACCTGAACTTGATAATGTAGAGTTTAGTTTATTCTTATGCATTAGAAATCATCTTAAGTCAAAACACACAGATTATGACATTGGTCTTAACAGCTGTAGGATTCTCTATTGTTTGAGTATGCA
The DNA here is from genome assembly GCF_011762505.2 of Arvicanthis niloticus. Taxonomy (NCBI): domain Eukaryota; kingdom Metazoa; phylum Chordata; class Mammalia; order Rodentia; family Muridae; genus Arvicanthis; species Arvicanthis niloticus. The sequence goes on from NC_047661.1 coordinate 80,763,274, forward strand.
GTGAATTATTTAAATTCCCTCCTGTTTCTAGACATTCAGGTTGTTTTCAGTTTTTGTCTATTACAAACATTACCTCAGTGCACAGTATTTTGGTTAATGTTTTCATTCATTGAATATTTACTGAGTGCCTTTGCGCAAGGCACATTTCTAAACTATAGTAGTAACATGGATTACTCTTCCTGAGGGTCTCCATAAACAGAATGGGGGATTTTGATTCAGGGAAATGTGTCCTTTCAGCCTTGAGGGATCTTTCCAAAATGTTCGCTGAAGTGGCTGCAGAAGTCTCTACTCCTTATATGCATGACGCAGCTTCGTGGTAGGGCATTCACCCAGCACATGCCAGGCCTTGGGTTTACATCCCAGCTCTGGGAATGAAACCGTCACATGCAAAAGGTTGCTTTGCTCATTCTCACAGACACTGGACATTGCTCACACTTGAGAACTTTCACCAAGCTGGTAAGCAAGACCCATGTTCATTACTCACTTGACTGGTTATTTCTGAGGGACAGTGGATGGCTTTTCTTACTTATTAAGCATTGCATTTCTCTCCTGTAAACTGCATGCTTGGGCAATTTCCTACTGAATAGCTGTGTTCTACAGTGTTCTGTTTGCTCCTTGTAAACCAGGGAAATTAGCCCTTTGCCATATGTGTTGCAAATACCCTTTCTGTATAACCCTTTTCTCTTTGGCTCTGTTTATGGTAAAGTTTTTGCAATTCTTTCTTGTAAAGATAATGTTCAAGTTGTGTCTTGAAGGATGAATCATAGCATTAATTACTGGCACATTCGTGTGCTTCAGACATGCTGAGCTTGCTTCTGAGAGGTGAACGACATATTAACTCATTTAATCCCCCCCAAGATCATTTAATTTTTCCAGCAACCCCAGGAGGTAAAGCTACAATCCCCTCTATTTTAAGAGAAGAAACAAGTAGGTGGTCAGGTCAGGGAAATAACTTGTCAGGACCTCACAGCTGGTGGAAGCACAGGTAGCTCAAGGATGAGTGCTTGCCTAGCAGGTCTAGGCCCAAGCTTAGTCCCCAAAACCACAAGGAACCATTTGCCAGACAGTCTGGCACGGTGGCAGAGGCTTGGAGGTGCCAGCCTGAGGCTGGGCTGACACTGGAGAGAAAAAGCAAAGAAAGCTGGTGAACACAGGGTGAGGGGCTCTCACTTGGTCAGAGGGGCCTTCACATTGCGTTTCCATGAACTCAGGGTCTATGTCTAGACCTCGTATTACTTCACAGCCTGAATAAAATGCCCAGGGAGCTGGGAGGAAATGGAAACACATGTCATTGTGCCTAAATATACTCGAATGCTATAAGGCATGTGTCGTAGTTAGGGTTTCCATTGCTGTGATCAGACACCATGACCAAGGCAACTCTTACTAGGGACAATATTTAATTGGGGCTGGCTTATAGGTGTATGAGTATCTGTGTGTTCTGATCTGCTGTTTCTTATCACTGCCTTGGCCTGCATCTGTTTTCTCACCTGCAGATGACTAAAGCTAGCAGAGATAAAAAGCAAGATTTTGAGATAGAAGATGAGGGCAAACTCAGGCGGAACAGTCAGAGGAGTGTGGCCCCTTTGAACTAATTGTACTGAGAATTGTGCCACTGGTGTGCACAGATCAAGTGAGGGCTTGTTATTATGGAGAGAACAGGTGCTGCTTCTGATTCTGTGGACAGAACTGAGAAGACAGGCCCTTTAACGACATCCTTCAAAGCCTGCAGCTGAGGCAGCTGGTGAGACCCAGCAGCAACCTGGCAACAAAGGAATTGCAACTGAGAGACTTTACATCCCGGTGCTTAGAGGGTGGGACCTCCATCCTCAGAGGACAGGGGTCTCCGTGTTTAAAGGACAAGAGTCTTCCTGCTTATAAACAATGGGCACCTGAGTTCAGTGGATCAGTAAAGGCACGAAACAGGATATAAAGCTCTAATTTAGAAAGTCACTCCAATTGTTGCACTGTACCTTGGGGCTATTACATGCTGGGAGCTTAGGGAGCTTAGCAGTTTGAGAAGATACTAGGAAAGCTATAAGGCATGGCTAATCCCCTCTGTGACAGCTTCTGTGATATAACAGGCATCACATCTTGTTTCACACTGGCTAGATCCTACATGGAACAGGTGGGGATTTTAAGAATATTTTAAGAATTCTTAATATGACCTACAAAGGGCATTTAACCAAAACCACAAAGCTTTTTTCATTTGAAATGCAAGAAAGGGCTGGAGAATCTTTCCCTAGAAGACTAAAGGCTTCCAGGGAATAGAATAGCTGCCTACATTTATTCGGAAAAATGTACCAAATACTCCCCATACCTATGGGCCTGGTGGTGCAAGCCTGTAATTTGAGAGATTAAGGCAGGAGGATTAAAAGCTCAGGGCCAGTTCGGGCTAAAGAGTGAATTCAAGGACAGTTTGGACAATTTAGTGAGACCCTGTCTCAAAATAAAAAGACAAGTGGAGAGGTAGCTCAAAGATGAGTGCTTGCCTAGCAGGTCTAGGCCCAAGCTTAGTCCTCAGTACAAACCAAACAACCAAAAAACCCAAAGAGCCAAGATGGGTAGGTAGAAAACTGCAGTTAAGGGTACAGACTGCTCTTATAGAGGTTTAATTATCAGTGCCTACATTAGGTGGTTCACAACTGCCTGTAAAGCTGTAGTTATAGGGGAATCCAGCGCCCTCTTCTGGTCTCCAAGGGAACCTGTACTCATGTGCACATACCCCCACACAGGAACATACATATAATTGAAGAGTGATTTAAAAAGTAACAATGTGGCTGGAGATATGGCTCAGCTGTTAGAGCATGTACTTCTCCTGCAGAGGAACCCAGTTTAGTGTACAGCACTTGTATCAGGTGGCTCACAACTGCCTGTAACTCCAGCTACAGAGGATCTAATATGATCTAGGCTTTGAGGAGCACCTGCCCTAACATGCCCTAATGTTGTACACACATGCAAGCTTGCATACATATACATAGACAATTTAAAAATAAAAGAAATGCTTAAACAAGACCCGAATAAGGATATTATTGCCAGACACACTAAATTGGAAGAGGGAACTCCCGTGGGGCCCTAAGCCCACACAAGGAACTACAGACAACTAAGAAATGCTTAGAGTGTGAGAAATAGTCTTCCCCCATGGAGAGTCCCCCAATCAATTATCCAGCCCTGAAAATACGTACATATAAGCAACATTGTATAGACTGTTCTGTGCAGACTGTATCTACATACTTAGGAATATAAGTATATGCATATACTTATATATATTTATATATTATATATTATATATATAATATACATATATTTTTTAAAAATCCAAAAAATTTTAAAAATCTGAACATAGAATAATAAAAACAAACAGAAATACAGGACTGTAGGGCCCTTGAGCCTCAGAGGTTTCCAGAAATTTCATTCTTAAATACTGTAGTTGCTTAATTTCTTTTACTGTTCCTTTTCTCTCTTGTAAAGTACAACTCCCAATTGTAACTTCACAGAAATCTTATGAAAACAATTCAGAATAATACCAAGTGCACAAACCAGTGCCGAGCCCACAGGAACTGCTGAAGTGTTAGCACTTGGTTTGCTGTATAAAGGAGTACAGAGACCTGTGGTGGAGAGTAGACTGATCTGAAAGGCATTAAGCAAGTCTGTCCCTGAGGATGTCTGTGTGTCTGTAGAGATGGTGTTGAGGGATGCCACCACTGGGCTGAGGCAGAGGCCTGTGTTTCAGCCATCATGTGATCCCACAATCCTGTATTCCTCATTTGCCACTGCCAGGAGTGAGAGAGGAACAGTGTACTCCTCACTGTCGGGGATTTGAGGCATAGTGCTGTTAGTGTGACTTCTCAAGTGTCATTGTCGCACTGGTCCCATGTAGGTGGATGTCTTTATCTTTGTGTCTCCCAGTGCCCATTCTCACTTTAAGGAAGCGCTCACCCTCAACCTCGGTTCATACGGTTCATACGGTTGGGCCCGAGTCTGATTCCATCTCCCAGATCTCAATTTGGCACAGGACCCCCTTAACCCCGACTTTCTGCCTCCTGGCCAGGATCCCTTGTTCACAAACAGGAACGTGACCCCAGTCAATCCAATAAAAGCATCAAGGTTGTGCTACCACCTCAATCGAAAGCCACCTGCTGAGCCCCCTCAACCCACTGAACCTAAAGAGAAATAACAAACTGGCTTCGTTGCAGATCACTGCAATGGCTAGCTGGAACTGCACAGTGGAGGCCCTGAGAGAATTCAGCCCCAAGGTTAGCATCCACTGCCATCCTGTAACCCCACCAGCAGTGAGGAACACTCGTCCTAAACTCAAGGGAATGTGCAGGTAAAGGCTCAGAGGCTCTTTCGGCCCACACCTCCCTCTCTCCTCATCAGTGACAGAGATGACAAGCACTCTTGCATGCCATGGATTTGTTTTGTTCTCTCTCATGAAATTTACCTTCTTACGAATGCAATCAGATACACAATCAACACCATGATAATAAAATGATTCTCAAGGGGTCAACCCTTGTCAAAGGGAAGTTAAATCGGGAAAACCTTTGTTCCTGAGAGAAGCCCTTCTTTATAATTAAGTTGAGGATTAGCCATAGCCATAACCAAGACCCATATTTACAGACTCTGGAATCCCCATTGATAAGGATTTCCTCTCTCTCTTGCTCTCTTACCCTCTTCCCCGTCTGTCCCTTCTCTCCCCATTCCCCTCCCTACTCTCTTCCTCCATGTGCTCATGGCCAGCCTTTACTCCCTCCTCCTCCTTTTCTTCTCTCCCCCCCCTTCCCAACTCTTCTCCTCATGCCCTAAATAAACTCTATTTTATACTAAAAAAAAAAAAAATCCTCTTTGAACATTGATAAGAAGTTACTGTGATGTGTGCACTAGAAGTTCTCTGGAGAGTTTTGTAGTGGGGTGAGAAGATAAATTATCTAGCTACGTGGAAGTGGTTGATAAAATTGTGATCTACTCAAATGATTCGATCTATGAAACCAGATGCTATAAAAAGTAAACAATAGATGTATCTGTGATGACTTTAGGAACACATGGAAACAACGCTCACACTCAGGAGGCCTCCAGGTCCCCTACAGCACAGCAGAATTGCTGTCTCACAGAGTCGCACGAGTCTTCCTTGGGCTGGTTGTCTATTTTTTTTTTTTTTTTTTTTCTGAAGACAGAATCTCTGTAGCCCAGGGTGACTTCACACTCCTGATCCTACAACCTGTGTGTTCCAAGTGCTGGGATTATAGGCATGTGTCACCATGACATCAGATTCTTGAGGTTATTTTGCTATGTTAAAAATGCTTATAGATAATAACATGAAAGTGTGTGTATACATTTCTCCAGAGCTGGCTTTGGGTGTGTGAGAGATAATAGTAGGGCTTTGGCACGTCATTTTGTACCCTCTCCAGTGTGTTATTTAATCAAATGCTTGTACTCTCTGTACATTTATAAATATTATGTGGAGGTTAAATGGTGGGTCATGGTTTTATTCTTTATATGTTTCTGCACTCCTTTCTTTTTTCCCTTCTTTTTTCCTTCCTTCCTTCCTTCCTTCCTTCCTTCCTTTCTTTCTTCCTTTCTTTTTAAGGTTCATTATTTTTATTTTATGTTTATATCTGTCTTACTGGCATGCGTGTATGTACAGTATGTTCATGCCTGGTGCCTCAGAAGCCAGAAGAGGGTGTTGGATCTTCTGGAACTGGAGTTACAGCAGGATGACTCTGGGCTACCCTGGGTGCTGAGAACTGTACCTGGGCCCTCTGCCAGGGCAGCGAGTGCTCTTAACCTCTGAGCCTTCTCTCCAGCTACTCTGTCCTGATTTTCTAACGCACAGTTTTAATGTTCTTTTCTAGAGAGGCCCTTAAGCGTAACCATACCCAAACTTAAGGTTTGAAGTCCCTTCGGGTCAAGGACCCACCTTCTCATGAGAAGCATTACATGTCTCCTGCTGTAGAACCCCCTCTAAGACATGCCTGTCTCTGCCTGCAGCCCTGCACATAGTTTTGGCCTCCATGCAGTTGGTAGAATGTGGGCTTGGGGTGGCAGGTGGCTGTGCGCCTACTTCCCTTTGATCAGCCCCTGCCAAGTGCCTGCTACCCCACCCCACACCCTATCCTCAGTGCACCTTTCTGCATGCCAGCTCTCAGGGGCTGCTTAGAGGAGGGCCATGAATCAGCAGCTTTTCCCAAGGCAAGGTTGGCTGGACGCCAGCACCAGCCCTGCCTGGCTTCAACTGGCCCACTTCAGCGGTACTTGGGAAGAGGGGTCAGAGCTGCCTCCTGGGTCTGGAAATGAGTCATCTCCTTTGGCTGCCCTGGGGAGGCAGATGGTCCTGCCAAGGGAGAGGATTTGGGGACTCTGAACTGAGGGCCTTGCACCACCAGTGAGTGAAGAGGCCTTGTGTGAAGTCTGAGGAGTCAGTCCTGCCTCTCCCATCCTACCCTCCAGTTTGCCACCCTATTGAGAGTCACTTCCTCCTCTGTATTCTTCATGAATCCCTTCCGTTGTAGTCCCTCTGCCTCTTCTTGACTGGGGTCTACAACTTCCAGAAGCCAAAAGAAGGAAAGAATGAGCCAGTTCCTCAAGTAAATTGGTGCAGATTTCCTTACCACCTTCAGTATCGCTTTCACAGGGCAGGCTAGACTAAGGGACTGTCACCTCTCAGACTGGGCACAGCTGCTAGTGAATCAGACCTAAGGAGGCCTGGAGACATCATTCTTCTTCAGGAGCTCTGTTGGGTGTGGTCCTCCCGCTGGATGGAAAGCAGTGCTCACTTATCTCGGTTTTCATGCTTCGGCCACCAAAGCAGCCAGTAGGACAGGAGGAGTACTGCTCTTGGGAGATTTCTGTGCTCCCTGACTTTACTGGTCTTGAACTAGAGGCAGAGACCCATCTGTATTGTCCTTTGAAGCAAAATCTTTTACAGAAAACCATGAGAAACACAATACCATAACACAATATATAAAGTTCCCCACCAGCCACTCCTTCTGCAGAAAAGAGGTGTCGCAGCCCCCCAATACCAAAGGGTAAGGACCGCAGGTGCTGGGGTAATCAGGTCTGTGAGAAAGAAGACAGTTAGTTGTCTGGACTGTCTTGAACTTTGTGATGCTAGAAGCTGGAACAAGTCAGAGTGGAGGACATTCTCCCGTTTTTTATAGAGGGCAGAACTGAAGGTTCAGAGGGATTTCAGGATTTCCCAAGATCAAACACCCTTGATGCTTCTCCTTGGGCAGATGAGAGGAACTTGTAGTCTAAAGAAACAAATACCTCTTCAGTTAGTGAAGGAGGACAGCAAGGGCTAAGATAGATTGAACTTCCTGCCTCTTGGTGCCTGGGGTGTGACCCAGCCTCACTGTGGCTCACAATGGGGGCTCTGTGCCAACAAGATAAAAGTGGCAAGTCTCTACCCGAGGCTGGGCAGATACAACCCTGCCATGGTCTTAATTCCCATGAAATTCTATAGCATCATGTTGAAAGAAAAACCAAAGAAGGTTGCCCAACCCTTCCAAATTTCAGGGCCAGAAAGCTGGAGGCCCTGCTCACTTGTCATTGTGTTGTGCCCCCCACCCAACCCTGGCACCCCCCACTATGGGAAGATGTAACTTCTGGAAAGTACTGTCCTTTCAAGCTTTTATACCCTGGTCTCCAGGCCTTTTCTTCTCTGAGATAAGGTATCTGGCTGAAGGGTTGTGTGTGGGGGCTCCCAACCCACAGAGCCACCTTCTTCCTGGTAAGGACAATGGTTGCTCTGTTTACTGAAGCACCTTGCAAGGTCTGGCTTTGGGCCCTGTGGTTACCATGACAAAGCCAGAATGGAGCCCCCTGGGCCTGAGCTCTGGGCAAACTGTGATAAAACATCAATTTTCCAACAGAGGCTCTCAGTTATTCATGGACTAATGGCTCAATTTGAGGAGCCTCTACTGGTCCTTTCCTTTATTCCTCTTTCTCTGCCAACTGCTTTTGGCTCTCCTCCTTAATCCACCTACCAGAGGAGGAATAGGGAGGGGCAAGAGGCTCAGTGACTTTAGGGCCTGTAGTGATTACAGTACAGGGTTTGTTTTAAAAGCAGGTTGGGCAGAGGGCAAGTGGTTTTGCATATTCTTGCTAACCTCATTTGCTTAGACAACTTCTTTGAGTGTTTTGGTCCCCCTGGCTTCCTAAGTCTTCTTTGGAGAAATATAGACTGAAATCCAGACCGTCAGAGCCACTGGGAGCCCAGACTGAGGCTAGACAGGCTGGGAAGAAAACTACATGTGTCCCATCCTATCCTGAAGACCCGAGGTGCCTGTGTGTGTTTACTTGGCTTCTTTAAAGGATTGTCTCTAATGAAACGTGCTAGAAGTTGGGTTTTGATGTATACAGAACACTCAGGTTGTCCTCTCTAGATCAGTTGGAGTTTTATATTCCCAAATCAACTACAGTAGCAAATAGCACATGAAAACTCATTTTCAAGATATACTAATTCACAAGCATGCGTGGAGACACAACACCTGTAATGTCAGCGTTCAGGAGGAGTCCACTTGGCTGTATAGAGAAAACTAGCTTAGATTATGCACTGAGACCCTTTTCCAAAATACCAAGGGATACTCAGAGTTTGAGTCCTCAAAGTGCAAGAAAGTGCATTCATATGCTATAGCAGTGCAAGGCTTAGTATTCTCATAAAGATTTCTTTAAAAAAAATACTGTGATATTATTATTAGTAGTAATAGTGGTAGTAGTAGCAGTAGTATCAGAAATAAAGTTAACTGCAATACATGTCAGGTGCTAGACTTGTCATTTCTGAACTATCTTTTTTTTTTTTTAATGGTTACTCCAACTCTGTAGGCAGAAAAGAAAATTGGAACTTAGAAAAATGATATGCTCCAGGCTGTTAGGGTAGGTAGAGTATATTGTCTGGCATTTGATAACAGTTGGCAGAGCTGTGGTTCCAGACCTACTACTTGGCTCAGGGTAATTGGAGACTCACGCACCAGCCTGTTCTGTTGACCCAGCAGCTACCATCACCCGTACCAGCAAGACCTCAGCCATGGGACCGGGAATCCTCTCTCTCCTTCCTGTATCCTTCCATGTATTTGACTCCCAAGGCCTTCTGGACTCTGCTGGACCATCCATCCCACCAAGCAGTGACCAGTGTGGTATACATCACGTTTCTCTGGGATTGTCCCTTGGCATTGGTACATCTTGTACAGGCATTTGACATTTTTTTGTGCATCTTTGTTTTGTGTGTATTTTGTCAACATCCTAGTGTGATGTTGGGTGCACATAAAGCTGGTGATACCTATTCTCTGATTGGTTTACTGGCTGGACGGGTGGACACAAAGTGGTTGCACACCTCACCTTCCTTATATGTCTCACAGCACTTAACATAACGCTGACCACATCATAGGTGCCATTTTTGATCGAGTGAATGAATACTCGGCAGAAAGTAGGCTGAACATCTACTATGCACTTTCTGTACACTACCTGAGGTGAATTTCAGAATAACTTTATGAAGATGATGTCATCTTTGCCTTCCACACGGCCCCAGGCTACACAGCCAGTGACTACTGAAGGGTCTTAGGCTGCAGGGTCAGGAGACTGCGGGCACCAGAGGACATTAGTGCAAGACAATGATCACCCTTGGAGACACCCAGGAGGTAGCCATCCTGTAGGAGAACAAAGGACTAAAGTTAGGCCAAAGCCAACAAAGTACTGATAAGTGGGGCCAAGTGTCCTCATCAGCAGCCCAGGAACAGCCTGGCTCATGGGGAGTCTCTGTCCCCAGACTCTGATCTAGTTCTGCTACCAGGACCTACCTATTTCAGACAAATGACATCAATGCCCCCTGTAGTATCAGAACACACAGAGAGAACACCCTGAGACTGTGGGAACTCTGGGGGTGTGGATAGAAGACAATGGGGCTAGACACATTAACAAAGAAACCTTTCCTTCCCAGGAACAATGCCTGGCAAGTGGGCCTTGAAACATTTGTAGAGTGGGATTTTGTTATTTTGTTTTTTGGGCCTGGAAACCTCTACAAAACATGGGAGGTGCTAGCTTATTGTTGCAGGAGAGACTAAACCTACCCCAGGGTTTCTAGACCACCCTGCCAGGTCCCTGAGACCCCTTCCTAAATCTCCAAGCTCAGTTCTCCTCAAGCCCTGCTACCATGTTTGACACTGTAGAGCTTGGTGGAGACCTCACAGCCTCCATGGTCTGTTCCTTCCTTTCTGAAAAACTTCTACTTTGGATTCACAGCTACCACCTCCTCCGAGAAGCCATTCAGGGATGCCTCTCTGCAGCCTTGGGCAGGTGTTGGGTCTCTGAGCGCTCAGCCTTGTCCCTCTTCTTTGAAGAGAGTTTTAAAAGGGGTTGCCCTTGGCTCCTGCAAACTGTTGCCTGCCAACTGTGGAGTGCAAGGTCTGTAATATGGCTGAATGAGAGCAGCTACCAGGTCTGTCTGTGTGTCTGTCTGTGTGACTGTGTGACTGTCTATGTGTCTGTCTGAGTGTCTTTCTGAGTGTCTGAGTGTCTGAGTGACTGTGTGACTGTGTGTCTGTCTGAGTGTCTGAGTGTCTGTGTGTCTGTGTGACTGTGTGACTGTCTATGTGTCTGTCTGAGTGTCTTTCTGAGTGTCTGAGTATGTTACTATGTTACTGTGTGTCTGTGTCTCTGTGTGTCTGAGTATCTGAGTGTCTGTGTATCTGTGTGACTGTGTGTCTGTCTGAGTGTCTGTGTGTCTGTCTGAGTGTCTGAGTGTTTGTGTGTCTGTGTGTCAATGTGACTGTGTGACTGTCTGCTCCCTCCCTCCCTCCCTCCCTCCCCCTCTCTCTCCCCCTGCCTTTCTTTCCTATCCTTCCTTTTTCCCTCCCTCTCTCTTCTTCCCTCTCCTCCCTCCCTTATAGTTTAACCCTACAAGGATTGATGGTGCAAACAGAAATAAAAATAGAAGATTGTGTCTATTTTTAGAATATTTAGTTTAACCATTGTGGGTTTTTTTTTTTTTTTTTTTTTTTTTTTTTTTTTTTTTTTTTTTTTTTTAGAGATGAAGGCACAGGCTGGGCTGCACAATGAGGCAATCTGTCCCCTGAGCACACAGACGTCACCACCTCCCCTGCCTCTCCGTCTGCTTTCAAACCCTGCTTATTCTTGCCTCCTCAGGAATGCCACCACTGGCCTCAGCTTTTTAACATTATCACTCATTCCCTGTCACATTTTCCATGGTCATGTTCTTCACCCTCTGGCCCAAACAGCACAGTCCTGACCTCTAGCAGCACTGAAGTCTGCACGTGACTGTGTTCTTTGATTTCTCCCATTTTTCTCAATTGCTCTTCCCAGCTTGAGGGGTGCTGTGTGAAAGCTCTAACCTGTGTCCTTTCCTGTGCCCCTCTCTCTTGTACCCAGTGGACTATTAGGGGCCTGATAATGCTCAGTGAGTAGACACTGGTGCTATGAACGGCAAGCTACTCAGAAGTCGTGGCATCTTTGTGCGTGGCTGCTGCAATCCACACATGCTATCTGCCACTCCTTCTAGACATGAGTGGGTGCACACAGTGGACGGACTGGGGATATTTTGGTGTAGTGTATAGTTCTTTGTCTTGTGGTCTGTAGATTGGACCTTGCCTTCAGGCCTCTGCGTCTCTGGACTCTTTCTCTCACTCTTCCCTTGTTTTCTTCACTCGACCTACTCTCTCTCTCTCTTTCCTGGAAGAAGGTCAGTAGGAAACAGTTGTTGGACTGAACTAGGGAGAGATAAGAAATGGAATATAAAGGCAAGTCTAGGGAAGAGAGGCTGGGAATGGACCGGCCAGCCAGGCCGGGACCTCAGGCCCCATCTCCCCTTTTCTAAGGACTTTCTTGATGACCCAGCAGCTCCCCCTGGAGCCTCACATCACCCTGTTTGAAGGAGCTTGCTAAATCAGAGTGTGAGGATCAGCGGTCCATCACTGTGTCCTGTGTACACTGAGAACCAGTCAGCCTTTTTCCAGCTTTCAGTTTTCTTGCCTGAAAGACTGAAATAATGATTTCCAGCTTTCCTGTGATTCTTCATGTAGATATCTATGGTTTCTGGTGGTCTTCACAGGTGACCTCCGTGAAGGGGCTATTTGACCCCCTAGAAGATTGAGCATCACTATTAGGGGCGGTGTGCAAACTGGATGAGAACCGATGCCCAGCGCCCCGGTGAGAACCATCAGCCATCATCTCTGCTTCTGTGCATCTGATTGTGCAACCTTTTATTCATTCTGTAAGTGCTTACTGAGCACTGATTTGGACAATGGTGAGGCTATAGAGGGCGTTTCCTTGTGATAGGCCAGTGAGGTAGAGGGAAAGGGACACAGCTTCATGGGACAGTGGACAGGTCAGCGTATGTGGCTATAACCTAAGCAGAGCAGTGCTTTTACTCCCGAGCTTGCAAAACTTCTCTAGGAAGCTCATTCAACCAAACGCAGATAGTTTGGGACATTAAAGGCTCACAGTTTCAACGACCTCACCATTACCAACTCAGAGTGGGGCTTGCGTGCTTAGGTTCTGTGAACATCAGAGTTTGGTCCAGGATTTTCTGCTCTGTGGTAGAACTTCATCAATGTACTTCCTTGGGCCTCAGTATCCCCACATGTAAATGCATAATCCCTCATAGGATTGTCATAAAGATTAAATCTACATGCATATAAAGAGCTTAAAATAGCGCCTAGAACACATGTGGGGGGTCAAGGATTCCCAGCCAGCATCATACGACTTAAATGCCTTTGTAATAGTCACCCCCCACAGGCTTTCCCCAGCCTAATGATCTCTTACCCATGTTAGGAGATCATATTTGTAAACACCTTATCCTTTTCTTCTGCTCATGGAAACTGTTTTACCATCAAAGTCTCCTGTCTGCTCCTCGAGAAGATATTCCTCCTGAAGCCAGCCCCGATTTTCCAATTCAGTAATTCCCGATTTTCTGATTCTTCTTCCTGTAGCTCCACAGCTCCAGTGTAAGCCCTTCTGTTTTGAGTGCCTCTTCCATAAGACTCCACTGCCCCAGAGACAAAGACAAGTTAGCTTTAGGGCAGTGGTTCTCAACCTTCCTGATGCTGTGGTGACTCTGAACCATAAAATTATTTTTGTCGCTACTTCAGACCTGTAATTTTGCTTCTGCTGTGACTCTTAATATAGATATCTGATGGTTTCTGGTGGTCTTAGGTGATCCTTGTGAAAGGGTTATTTGACCCCTGGAAGGGGTCATGACCCACAGGTTGAGAATTACTGCTTTAGAGCTCCTGTGCCCCAGAGCCCCATCCGTGTCCTCATCACCACAGAGGTCCTGAGCTGGACTTGAGTTGCTAAGCGTGAAACTGATTCTGTTCTCACTCCATCCACAAACTTTGGTGACCTGACTTCTAAACTGAGGACAATACTGCTTAATCAGAATGCTGCAGCACTTGAAGGTGATCTGTGCAAAGTCCTGCTCAGTGCCTGGGAGCACTTACTACCTCAGTCTCTGTGGTCTTGTGGTCGTCTGTCTGCAGAGGAAAAGAACAATGGAAGTTCCTGTTTGCATGAAGAATCCTAACCTGGCACAACCATTTTGCTCGAGAGCGTTTCCCATCCCTATCTTCCTAGAGTAAAACACATCTGATTATATAGAGTTCCATCTCAGCTCTGGTTCAGGCTCCTTCAGTATTGTGTCGCCAGTCTCCACCCTGTGTCCACCCAGTCTCCACTAGAACTCTGTGTCATTAAACAGTAACTTCTGGTTCCTCCCTGTCCTCAGATACTGGGAAACATTGTTCTGTGATTCCATCTCTGTGACTGCCCTCACCCCAACTAAGTAACTTAGGCCATTTGGGAACTTACTGTGTAGCTCAGGCTAGTCTACAAGTCATTATATTGCTCATACTAGACTCAAACTCATGACCTTCCTGCCTCTGCCTGCCCTGCGCTGCGGATACAGGCGCACTCCACTCCTTGTGATCTGTCTCATTGAGTGTGACTGTTCTAGGTGTTTCCTATTAAGAGACACATGCACCATTTACTAATTGTTTCTTCAGTATTGGCTTTTTTCAGTTAGCGCAATGCTCTCAGTGTTCATCTTGTAGCATAGTTTGGAATCCCATTCGTTTCCCCTTTAAGCTATACATTGTCCTACTCTTTCTCTCTCTCTCTCTCTCTCTCTCTCTCTCTCTCTCTCTCTCTCTCTCTGTGTGTGTGTGTGTGTGTGAGAGAGAGAGAGAGAGAGAGAGACAGAGACAGAGACAGAGACAGAGACAGAGAGAGACAGAGAGAGACAGAGAGACATTTGCTGATATCTCACCAATGGTCACATGAGTTGTTTGCCCACTTTAGCTACTGAGAATGAAACTAATACAAATATCAGGCATTTGTACCTGGGACTGTTTCAATTCTCTGGAATATATTTCATGGTGACAGCAACATTTTATATTCATACTACACAGACATTTGAGTTTCTTTATGTTCACATCAAAATTAGTCTCTGTTTTGGTTTTGCTTTTGTGGTTTTTGGTCTTGTTATTCTTGTGGCTGTAGTTACCTTGCTGGGCACCAGGTGGTCCACAACTCTCTGAGAATTTTCTCTGAGGGAGCCTCTCTGACCAGAGACAGGCTTTGAGGACAGATCTTCTAAATGCATTTCCTAATTCATGTACTCGCCCAAGCCTCCTCAAATCCTGGTGCCTTACACTGGCAAGAAAGCAACCTGGTACAGAGCAGCCTCGGCAGCAGGCACACAGCTGGGGAGGTGGCATTTGAGCTGACTTCTAGGACATATGGGAGTTGAAGAATTGCTCTCTCAACATCCACATGGTTCAGAGGACCAAGGTGAGAGCACTCCTTGATTCTCTAAAATTGATCCCACCCTGACGCTCTGCCCAGCTGCCTCACCCTCATCCCAGTTGCCCAGTAGCTGCCGGCTGTCGGAATAGAAAACAAAGCAGCTTGCATTTATTATTTAACTAAGGCCCAGGTGCATCTGTTGTAGCATTGGGTGCTGTTTATGGTAACAATAAAACAGTTTCAGCAGCAGAAGGTTTCTCTCAACTCCTAAACTCTGTGTGAGAGGGGCAGATACCTTTAGCTAATGTCTTTTCAAGTCTAGTCTGCTTGCAAAGAAAGCCATAAAAAATAAATTAATTAATTTAAAAAAATCATGCACTGAATTGGATTTTTGCCTGATCTTTGACTAACAGCAGCAGTTTGAAGACTTTCTCCTGGCAGCAGCTGGGCAGGGATACTCTCAGACACTCTGGCTTTTGTACTGTGGGAGATAAGGCAAGGCCAGCCTGGCGGGATCCCAGCCCGACAGGACCGGTCCTATCCACCCAGCTTGCAGAATCAGTCACATATTTTACTGGAAAGCCTTTGTCCCAGGTCTGGTAATCTTAATTGCACCTTGGGGCACCACTGATCAGTAATCTCGAAGTCATATTATATAAGTCTTGGGAACCTATCAGGGGTGCCCACACATTGACTCTAGTGTGTGCCCTATGGTCACAGGGTTAACTATACTTATCTGTCAGGTGCTTGCTCTGCTTCTCACTTACTCCAAAAGGAACATCACATTGTGACTCAGTCTTGTAAGGTCCATTGGGAACTGTAAGCTCAGCAGTAGGCAGGGGTGGGGAAGGAGCAAGCATGGGCCTAGTTGTCAGCAGCAACCCAGGGCAAGCAGCAGGGTAGGCTTTGGCTGCAGGCAACCTCTGTTGGGTCTTGGTGCTGGGAAGCTTTACATGTGAGGTCCAGAGCTGATATGGCTTAGGAGAGAGTTGTGTAGATATGACCATCCAAGAACTTGGAAGTGAAATGGGATAAAACACAGAGTTGTGTGGGCAGCTGGTGGCACAGAAGGACCCATCATAGGCACCAGTGAGTGAGGGACACAGAGAAAAGAGCATGAGAACAGTGGTCAGAGTTTTGACTTATCAATAAAATACACTAATTCTTTTGCATGCCTCATGGAAAATTTAAAAGTGAGGCAAGTCTCTTGGGGCTGGAGAGATGGCTCAGTAGTTAAGAATGTTTGGTGCTCAACCTTGACGGCCTGAGTCCAGATCCAGCACACACACAAGCTGCTCACAAATGGCAGTTCTCAATGGATACTATGCCATCTTTTGACCTCTTCAGGGATCACATACACATGTGGTCATATAGGCACACATGCATGTAAAATAAACAAATATTCAAAACAAAATAGAAAATGAAAACAGGATTTAATTAGGCATGGTGACTCACATAGCCCTCGGAAGGCAGAGGCAGAGGTAAGCAGATCTGTGAGGCTCAGGCCAGTCTGTTTTATCTAGTTAGTTCCAGGCCCGCTAGGGCTACATAGTAAGACCCTGTCTCAAAAAAGTAACAAAACACCCCCTCCCAACAAAAACAACAAAAACCAAAGGTGAGACAACCCTCCGGGATGTATACATGTATCAGGGTATATGTACTATACCTGGTATTGTAGAGGTTGGAGAGTAAACGGCTGAGAACTCAAATATTGGCCTCTAAGACATGTTCGTTGGGTTCTGTTCTCAGACTCATATGTCTAAGTGTGAGCTCACGAAAGTTCCTTTATATAGGCTTAAATATTAATGTCTAAAGAAGGGATATAGTAACAGTATTGCAAAGTACTATGCATGCTCGCATATGACACTCCAACCAGGCAGCTGCTAGCTTGCTCATGTTGTAAGTCAGGACAAGAGGACATGAAGTATTTGGGAATATGGCTGGTCACTTAGATGCAACCAAAGCAAGGTGAGCTTTGGCTAAATGACAGTCCATACATCCTTTATGGCCTAGGGACTAGGCTGGCTTATGGAAGTAAAGAAAAAGTCATAATTTAGAATCATCACTTATAGGGTTAGATGGGGTCCTGCGTCTACTTTGCCACAGGGCTTGGGCAGCTCAGGGAGGTGGGCTGTGGGAAGTTTGACTACCCTTACTCTACGCTGGCACCAGGTGGGTGTCAGGCTATGGGGAAGCCTCGGGACACCACTCCTGGGGGTGGGGAAGCACAGTCTTAGGTCCTGGGGACAGCTGGAACTGCAGGGAGGCCAGGGGTCTTCTGGTTCTCAGGCTCTTGGGCACCTAGGCGCTGCTGGAAACTGAGGAAGAGCTGAGAACAAGGTGGGGGCCAAAGGGAAAAGAAAGGAGCTCCTGCTGGATCTCGTGGGGCAGAGAGTCCTGGCTTGTCTGCGGGTGGCTGGCTTGGCTTGGTGGTCATGAGCGCAGAGAGGCCTGGTATGGGAGATAAGATGAGGCCTTCTCCATTGCTCCCCACAGGGGATCAATGAAAAGAGGCAGCCCGTGGTTTTAAGGCATTTATCGCCATGGCAGAAAGTGGATGGGTAAAACTGTACCCCACTTCTCGGGGTGGGCCTGAGGTTTTGCAGGGAGGAGTGTCTGGGAAGGAAAGCATATTTGGCTAAGCCCTTCAGGCCTTTGGGTACATCATTAAAATGGAGATCTGTCTTGAGCCTGCATGACCTGTGGTCACGTTCTCTACCTGTGGAGAGGCTTGGGTTGTTGCCTTTATGTGACTCATGGCTACAAATCCATGGAGGGCTGCGGCCTTGTGTCAGGAGCCTGGTGTCTAAAAGCATGGCAAAACGCCTTCCATCCATCCCTTCAGGGTCACCGGGGTTTCTAACCTTAGCTCAACCAGAAACCAGGCTACCTTTATTAAATGGGATAGAATTAGATTTATTTCACTGCCTCTGGCTTCCTCCACCGTACCCAGATTACACTGTGGTGGCTCTATCTCCCAGCATGCATTGAGGCTGCTTCTGCTGTACCTGCCACCCGCTCCCAAGGAAGATCAGGAGAGAGGTGGGAGGCAGCAGCAGGACTACAGTGTGAAAATACAGGGCTTCATTCCTGGGTAATTGGGGGTGGGGGAAGGGACAGAGTTGAATTCAAGAAAAAGAGGAAAAGGTGCCTTATCTGTTTCAAGATGGTCTGAAACTGTTTTAAGATGGTCTGAAGCTGAGCCATGTTTTTTCAGGTCCAGCTTCTGTTTCAGCACCTTGGTCCTGGAAAGAATTAATGGGCCAATTGACCCAGACACAATCATTTCCAGCCCAGCGAAGGTGTCTTGCCTAGTGTCTCAGAACCAGCTAGTCACAGCCCAGATCAAAACCTTGACTTCCTCCCTCCATGGTGCCGCCTGGACTCCTCAAATGAGCCTTCACAATGCTCATTCCCCAGGTCCCCCCAGTAAGCCTTTATCACTGGCCTCAGAGTTTTTGGATCCAAGCCAGTGCTTTGGTGGGGAACAGACAGCAAGAGACGCAAGCACCTGGGGAATAACAGGATGGGCCTCCAGTTAATTTATCCACTTCTGCAGGGACCAATTGGAACCAAAGCATTATCATGGAGGAGTGTGTCCCCCCACCTGTCTAAAGCAGCCTCGAATACTAACCAGCGTGCTTAGATGGAGCTAAAAATAACTGGCTAATCACCAGGAAGAACTAACAAGGCCTCCGAAGAAAGGGGAAGAAAGGGAAATGTCTCAATATTCCTCTCTCCAGCAGCTGGCCTCCAGCTGGGGCTGCAGGCTCCTCCTGGCTGGTAATTAGGCCTCAGAGGCTCTGGAGCCTGGAAGAACAGGGAGGCCCAGTCCTGGCCTTCAGGGGGTTAGTGGCAGGGTCATTTGGGGTGAGGTAAGTTGGAAAATGGAGAACCCAGAGGAAGTGAGCCACCCAGGAAGCAGTCTGAGGAACTGAGCAGTCAGTCAATCCTCTTTGTGGTTAACAGCCTTTCTCTGAGAAGGTAAAATTCTTCTTTTAAAGAAACTTGTTTTATTTTGCTCCGATCAGCTTCCCCACCCCTTTGAAA
Source organism: Arvicanthis niloticus (assembly GCF_011762505.2). Classification (NCBI taxonomy): domain Eukaryota; kingdom Metazoa; phylum Chordata; class Mammalia; order Rodentia; family Muridae; genus Arvicanthis; species Arvicanthis niloticus. The sequence continues at coordinate 80,782,075 of NC_047661.1, forward strand.
GTCTTTTCTACTAACACAGCTGCCCCCCTCCAGAAAGCATTACTGGGGTCCACACCTGGGGGCTGTTTAGAAATGATGTCTCCTGGACAGTCTTCTTTGGAGAGGACCAGAGTGTAACTCTAGTGAGTTAGTATAGGGCAGAATGCGTGATTGACACTTAGGAAGAGTGACTAGAGAAGCTGTGGGTCCCAACCGTGGGGCAGGGTGGTGGTGGTGGCGTCACATATCAGATATTCTACATATCAGATATTTCCATTTCGATTCATAACAGTAGCAAAATTACAATTATAAAAATAGCAATGAAAATGATTCTTATGGTTGGGGGTTACTGCAACACAAGCAACTGTGTTATAGGATCGCAGACATGGGGAGACAGAACCACTGGACAAGAACTAGAGTTCTTGATCTGGAAGAGCAGCGCTAAGGGGTTGGTATTACAAGATGAAGGAGGCCGTTCAGGAGAATTGGGGATTGTTTTCCAGAGATAGGAATCTACATACTTACTTCTTCCAAAAGGTATGGTCACCTTCAATAGACAACTATAAACTGATTCACAAAGGAAGTTCTTGGGAGTCCATCCCTAAGCCTTGGGTGTGCTGGGCAGCAGGCAAGGTATTCTATTCCTCCCTCTGGGCTGTGTGCTTGGGAAGGGCCAAGCAGGTGGGGAGGGGGGAAAAAAGAGCCTAAGCGAAGGGAGAATTCAAAGACAGCAGGGCCTAAGGTTGGTTGACCACATGTTTTAGCTGTGGGCATATTGGGCCTTATCTTTCCCTACAGACACCATTACTGGGATAGACTGAGGAACAACGCCCCAATCTGATTGAAGAGGCCTCATGCTGGCTGCCCTGCGATTTAAATGGTAGCAGAAACAGAGCCTCAGACATGGCTAAGGATGGGAGTGTTTAGCATTCATGGGAGTGTTTAGATTCACCACTTCTAGATCTTTCCTTTTCTGAGAAAGTGTCACCACCCTGCTTTCTCTGCTCTATATTCAGGCCTGAGACTCTCCAGCCTGGATCCCCACACGGCCATGGCCCTTGGACAAGGTGCTGTTGGGGAGCCACATGGGGGATGAGTCCTGGAAGCCTTTGAACCTATCTATGTTTGCTTTTCTTTTACCACAGCCAGACTGGCCCCCTCCTGCAGTTTGAGTCACGTCCTGGTCTCCAGGGAGGAGATGGGCTGCTTTTCTGCCTGAGGCATTGAAGAAAGCCAGACCGAGTGTTTTCTTGTTTGTCTTTATCCACAAGATTTAAAATTCCCAGACAGCGTAATGACACTGAAAAAGAAACGAACAGAAATCACAGTTGCTATGTCACCCGCCAGCTCCATCATGTTGGTAAGTTGTTAACTCCCCTGAGCTTCATCTGTGAGGGGGAAGAAGGATGAGCCCTTCACTGCCTCCCAGGGCTGTGTGCTGCCATTTGGAGCAAACATTGAGTTGCGAATGACTTCATCTCTCTCTGCTGTGGGGTTGCTTTGTGTTTTGATTAGTAACCTGCTGTAACACGACCTTTGTTGGGAGCCGACTTTAGCAGAAAGCGGCTAGATCAACTTTGCAGCCATCTGGAACCATATACCCTGACGAAAGATTTGGTTTTCAATAGCCTACAACAGCTAAAGCACACTCTGATATCCCACATATTTTGTGTTGCTGTTTACTGCCCCCAGCTGCAAGGTGCACGTGGTAGTCACGCCTGCAAGGCATTGCAGTTCACGTGCTGTCCACGTGCTATCTACACCATACATGCCTGTAAGGCACACGTGCTATCCACGCCTGCAAGGCATTGCAGTGCACGTGCTGTCCACGCTATAGACGCCTGTAAGGCTTACGTCATATCAACACCTGCAAGGCACGTGGTATCCACGCGCCTACAAGGCACGTGGCAAAAGCCTATAAATAGCTCCGAATTCCCTTCAATAAACGAGACTTGATCAGAATCTCTGTCTTGTCTCCATTCTTCGCGTCTCTTCCCCTTTATCCCCACTCTCTCTCTCTCGCTAGACCCTGACCCTCGGACCGGAACGGGCAGTACGGGCTGCAACAGTTTGGTGCCCAAGTGTGGGGGGTTCGCGACAGTTTGGCGCTCAACGAGAGGCAGCGGGAACGAGAGACCCAGTGAGGGACTTTACGGAAGAAGAATCTGTTGGTTGCCGCAGGAATCTGCCGCATTGAGAAAGGTAAGGAAAATGGGACAAGAAATTAGTCAACCTGAATCCAAAATTAGTCAGCTTGAATTCAACTCTCTGTTTCGGTTTTGTTTGCTGCTCACATGTGTTAATTTTCTGCTTTTGTTCTTGAATGCTGTCATTTTGGTTCAAAATAAAAAGAAGCGTAAGTTAGAACCCAAAATACAATCAAAGGTTGATGACAATTTGTCAGAGCCAGATTGTGCTGACCAAGAGGAAGAGGAAGTTAAATTTTATGACGCTGAAATGCCCTCTTTCTATGTGCCTCCACCTCCAAGTGCTCCCCCAATGGAGACAATGGTTGTAGATCCTAAAAAGGAGTTACAGGACAAAATTACTACCCTTAAACAACTGATAGAGTTAGAAAAAGAGTATCAGGGCTTAAGTAACCAGTTACAGAAATTAAGGACAGGGAAGAGGTCTCAAGAGACTAACTGCGAAAATCCCCCGGATTTTCATGTTCCTCAACCTGGTGTCCAAAGGCAGTCCCTATCCTCTAGCTTTAGTTCAGCTACAGATCAGCCAGAGGAGGGAGACGCTAAGGCTTTCCCTGTATCAGAGACCAGAGACGCTCAAGGGGTTGCTTGGAGACATCACACAGGGTTTAATTTTCAAATTATTAAAGAATTAAAAAATGCAGTATCTCAATATGGTGCCACTGCTCCCTTTACTCTTGCAATTTTAGAATCTGTTGCAGAGGAGTGGCTAACTCCTAGTGATTGGAATATGTTAGTGAGGGCAGTTCTTAGTGGTGGAGACTATCTTATTTGGAAATCAGAGTATCATGAGAATTGTAAAGAGACAGCTAGGAGAAACATTCAGGCAGGCAATGGTTGGTCCTTTGATGCCTTAGTAGGAGAAGGGCAATTTGCTTCTAGTGATAACCAGATGCAATATGACCCAGGTTTATATGCTCAAATTCAAAATGCAGCCATGAAGGCTTGGCGTAAACTCCCGGTAAAGGGAGACCCTGGTGCATCTTTAACAGCAGTCAGGCAAGGGCCTGATGAACAATTTTCTGACTTTGTTCATCAATTAATAACAACAGCAGGGAGGATTTTTGGCAATGCCGGGTAAGAGAGCATACCGAGACCCTTGCCCCTAAAAGAAGGGAGGCCTCACCATCCTAAGACAGGAGCTCAACCAATGGCTGTTGAGTATCCAAGGACGGGAAAGGGAGGCTGGGGTCCTTTGTTCCAACCTAGGACAGGCATGGTTTCCGTAAGTTTTCCCAGCCTTCCCTTTTGAAAAAAATTTAAAAAGGGGGACCTGTTGGGAGCCGACTTTAGCAGAAAGCGGCTAGATCAACTTTGCAGCCATCTGGAACCATATACCCTGACGAAAGATTTGGTTTTCAATAGCCTACAACAGCTGAAGCACACTCTGATATCCCACATATTTTGTGTTGCTGCTTACTGCCCCCAGCTGCAAGGTGCACGTGGTAGTCACGCCTGCAAGGCAATGCAGTTCACGTGCTGTCCACGTGCTATCTACGCCATACATGCTTATAAGGTGCACGTGCTATCCATGCCTGCAAGGCATTGCAGTGCACGTGCTGTCCACGCTATAGACGCCTGTAAGGCTTACGTCATATCAACACCTGCAAGGCACGTGGTATCCACGCGCCTACAAGGCACGTGGCAAAAGCCTATAAATAGCTCCGAATTCCCTTCAATAAACGAGACTTGATCAGAATCTCTGTCTTGTCTCCATTCTTCGCGTCTCTTCCCCTTTATCCCCACTCTCTCTCTCTCGCTAGACCCTGACCCTCGGACCGGAACGGGCAGTACGGGCTGCAACAGTTTGGCGTCCAACATCAGGCTCCAGTAAGCGTAACAGACCTTCACCTTGTCTTTTCTAGTTAAGTTTTTCAGGTTGATACATTTTTTCCCCTTAGAGTTTTGACAAAACATTCAGATGCCATCACCAGAGTACGCCATCTGTCTTCTGACACTCGAGCAGTAGTTGATCTAGAATATTCATAATTGGAATTATGGCGCTGTCTCAGTCTGGCCCTCAGTCGAATAATTCAGGGAGACTTACCACTGTTATCAGGCACATCCAGGAATTCCTTCCTCTCATTGCTAAATAGTACTTTAGTCTGTGGTAGTACCATGGTTTGTCCATTTGGATTGCTACTGTGAGCAAAATGCATTGACATTAGTATACAGGTTTTGTGCACTATTTTTTTAAGGGTGGGAGCAAAAATATCTAGGAGCAGACTTGCTACACAAACTTAATGAGACTGGGTTCTTGCCATTGCGAAGGTGACAAGATGGTGGGGGGTGGGGGTGGTAGATTATCAACAATCCCTCCATGACAGTGGTCATTGTGGTGCTCTCAACAGTTGCAGGGATAGAGGCTCAAGAGAGAAACAACATGCTATTGGTGAGCTCTCTCTGTGTGTGTGTGTGTGTGTGTGTGTGGTGTGGTGTGTGTGGTGTGTGGCATGGTGTGTGTGTGTGGTGTATGTATGTGTGTGGTGTGGTGTGTGTGTGTGGTGTGTGTGGTGTGGTGTGTGTGGTATGTGGTGGTGTGTGTGTGGGTGTAGTGTGTGTGTGGTGTGTGTGTGGGTATAGTGTGTGTGTGGTGTGTGTGTGGGTGTAGTGTGTGTGTGGTGTGTGTATGGGGTGTGTGTGTGGTGTGTGTGTGGTGTGTGTATGGTGTGTGGTGTGTGGGGGTGTAGTGTGTGTGTGGTGTGTGTGGTGTGTGTGGTGTGTGTGGTGTGTGTGGTGTGTGTGTAGGTGTAGTATGTATGTGTGTGTGGGGTGTGTGTGTGTGTGTGTGTGTGTGTGTGTGTGTGTGTATTTGGTGTTGTCCAAGGATGGGACAGGAGAAAGGCACAGCAGAGGGTAGGATGTCCTCGGGACAAAGCTGTTAGTGCTGTCTGACTCAGTTCATTCTCCTGCCTTCCTTTCTTCTGTGACCTTTGGTTAGGAGCTCGTGCCCGTGAGTGCACCCTACAAAGGAAGGTGTCCTCCAGGAGCAACCAGGGGCTGGCCCCAGAGGGTAGGACACTACAAAAGAGGTGAGACCAAGGTGGGACCAAGGTGGGACCAGAGGCACACAGCCCCACACAGGGTGGCTAGGATCTACTTCCTTCTCAACTCATAGCCAACTTGTGTGTGCAAAGTTATTTACCCTCTTCCTTGCTTGCTCTTTTTCGCAAACATGCTGGTGGTTTTATCTTCTGGGTGGAGCAGATCAGAACATTCTGTCTTGGCAGGATGCCTCTTTTTGGAGAGAGTTCAAAAGGTGCTGCCCATGTTACCTAGAGTACAGAGCACCTGAAGGAGATGCTGGGGAAACCCAGGTTCTCTCCGGTTGTTGCCGCCCTTAGAGGGAGGCTGGAGCTGAGTAGCATTGGGCAGGTGGCAGTCCCTGGTGCTGAAGGGGACATGCAGAGTCCTGCTTTTGGACTTGATGAAACCAGTTCAGGTAGACTTGCCATTTACCAAGCCCAGGTATTGAGGATGCATACCTGTAAATCCCAACACTCAGGAAGTCGAGGACAGAGTTCAAGGTCACTGTAAGCTGTGAATTTGAGGCAGCCCGAACTATTGAGAAGCTGTCTGTAACTATCTAAATAATAAAAGACAACATTAGCAAAGGGTTTTTGTTTGTTTGTTTGTTTTTTTATTAACATGTTTGCACGTCAGTCTTTTCATTTGGGCATTTAAAAGCACAGCTGAGGGGCTGGAGAGATGGTTAAGGGCACCGGCTGCTCTTCCAGAGGTGGTGAGTTCAATTCCCAACACTCACATGAGGGCTCACAGGGGTCTCTAATGGGGTCTGGTACCCTCTTCTGGTGTGCACATGTACATGTAGGCATTACCCATATGCATAAAGCACTAATGTACTGTTTGTAACACGAGTCCAGTCTCGGCATTTACCTTAGTTTATTTTCTTTCTACAAGTTAGAGGATTTCCTAGACCCAAGATAGACCATGATACACTCCAATTTCTAAAATAAATTCCCCTTCTCCCTCCCTCTCCTGAAGGCTTTGGGTTCAGTGGGAAAGTATGAGTTCAAAACCCAGCAGAGGGTCCACGTTCTCACCCTTGTGGCTTAAACAGAGTAAAGGAAGAGAAATGGCTTCCTTAAAATGATATTTCCCTCACAGTGGTGTGTCCTCTGATGCCCTGGACAGTTGACTCTATCTCCTATGCACCTGCTGGCTGGACCCATGACTACTGAAGATGGACCTCCAGCTGCCAGACCTCCAAAACCAGGCAGAAATCAATTCTCATCACCATCCCTAATCATGTCTTCCTTCCTCCTTTCTTTCCTTCCTCCTCTCCTTACTTCCAGTGTGTGTGTGTGTGTGTGTGTGTGTGTTGTGTATGTGTTTGTGTGTCTTATTTAGGATTTTCATTGCTGTGAAGAGACACCATGACCAAGGCAACTCTTATAAAGGACAATATTTAATTAAGGCTGGCTTACAGTTAAGAGGTTTAGTCCAGTATCATCATGGCAGGAATCATGACAGTGTCCAGGCAGGCATGGCGTTGGAGGAGCTGAGAGATCTACATCTTGATCAGAAAGTAGCCAGGAAAAGACAAGCAGCTAGGAGGAGGGTCTCAAAGCCCACCCGCACAGTGACACACTTCCTCCAACAAAGCCATACCTACTCTAATGAGGCCACACCTCCTCATAGTGCCCCTCCCTGGGCCAAGCATTTTCAAACCACCACAGTGTGTGTTTGTGTTTATTTGTGTGGTGTGTGGTGTGTATGTGTGTAATGTATGTATGTACTGGAACTGTGCTTCATGGCATATGTATCGAGGGCCAAGGGTCATTTTGTAGATTTGGTTCTCTCAGTTCATCTTTACTTGGTTTCTGGGGATAGAACTCACATGACAGGCTTGTATATAAAACACCTTTACCCACTCAACCATCTTACTGGCCCACACCTTGTTGTTTTTGTTTGTTTTGAGACAGAATAGTTCACTGAGACCTGAGGCTCACCAATTAGGCTAGACTGGCTAGCCAGAGAGCCCCAGGGATCTACCTGTCTCAGCCTCCTCCGCCTTCAGGATTATATGTGCACACCACCTGGCCAGCTTTTTATACTTCTGTGCTAGGGCTCCAACTCAGGTCCCAGTGCTTGCACACTGACAAGAGCTTGCACACTGACAAGAGCTTGCACACTGACAAGCACTCTACTCACTGGCCATTTTCCTCACTTTCCTTTTATTTGTTTTTAGAGACAAAAACCTTACTATGTCACCCAAACTGGTCTCAAACTTGCTATCCTCCTGCCTCAGCCTCCTGAGTGCTGGGATCTGTAGTTGTGTGCCATCACTCCAGGCTCACTTTCTCTTTTTTCTCCTTTCCTCTGTTACTTTGGTCACCATGCCTGACATCTTACACCATCCCACTTCAGTTGTCTTTGGGTATGATCAACAGGAACTTCAAATTACAACCTTGTGAGATGATCATACAATCTTCCTCACCTTAAAAACTGGCTACACGAAACTGGGATTGGGTCAGGTAGCTCAGTGGTAGAGCCCTTGCCTTCCTAGCATGCACAAGTCCCTGGATATCCCAATATCTCTTCCCCACAAGAAAAGCTGGCTACATACTACAGAACTTCTGTTGTTGTTGAGACAGGATCTCATATAGCCAAGGTTATCCTGAAATTCTCTATGTAGCTGAGGATGACTTTGAGCTCCTGAGCCTCCTGCTTCTGTCTTCCAGATGATGAGCTTACAGACGTATGCCAGCATGCCCAGTCAACTGGTTCTCTGTGCCCACTCCCCAAGTCTATCGTCTTTCTCTGAGCCAGCACACTCTTTTTATCACCCAACTGGTTTCTTCCCAGCAAGCTATGGAACTCTGGCATGTGCTTAGATAAATCAATGTGCCTAAGATTCAGTGTTCTAATATCTTACTGCTTCTAGGGGGCTGGGAACACCCAGGTATGAGGCTTATCCCTCCTCTCCAGACTCCTTTTCAAAAATTTCAAGTGCCCAGAGGTTCAGTGTTGGTCCACCTCTGGGCCACGGCCATATTCACATTCTCCCTTAAAAAGAATCAGGTGACTCCTGCTTGTCTTTCAACACTCACGTGAAGACCATGTCTTTTCAAGAAGTATATCCCACCTGCCCCTCCCCCGTCACCCCGTCCTCTCTTCATATCAGCTAGAGGCTCAGCCAACAGGTTCTCCCTTCCCACTATTATCTTTCCTTGAGCAAGCACCCTCCCTGACGCTCCTCCCATGAGTGTCTTGTTAACATCCATCAGTGAGCATCATAAGAAAAACCTATGTTGAAAACTGCCTGCATTTGTAACCATATTGTGGAGTGTGAGAAATATTTGCAGCTCACATTTACTTGAGGGCTTGCTTTGCACCAGAGAGCTGTCTGAGCCCTGTGTGCAAATTAGCCCCTTTTAAGTCTGACAGTGACCCTGTGCAGATGCTGCCCTTCCTTACCAAGCTATCCAGTTCCGCTCTGTGACCGACCGGAAGAGCTCTAATTTTGTGTGAATGTCGATTGCTTTTCCTAGTAACTCATGGAAAGCTCTGTCCCACTCAGACTAAAACAATTTACTCTAATTCCATTTCTCAGAATGATCGGTTTCAGCCCTAAATGGGACAGCTATTTCACTGTCCCTTCTGAGGCCCCAGGAACATTGCAGAAGGGGTGGAAACCAATTACTGTAATCTCATTTCTCTTGGAGTGACTGGCTTAGAGATGGCCGTGTAATACAATTCTGGCCAACGTGGAAGGGAGGAGGTGTACTTTTTGCAAATGTCTGGATGACAGGCATTTTGGTGATGATTTTGCAGCTAGAAAGTTGTATTAGCTATTTCCTCATAGCTGACGAAATACGTGATAGAAACAATTGAAGGGAAGAAAAGTTTATTTTGACTGAGATTTCCTGAGACTTGGGTACATCACATAAAGAATCATACTGTGAGAGCAGCTCCATCCATGGCAGTGGCAGAGAGGCCACAGAGTGCTCAGGCTAAAACCAGAAGTGTCTATATCTTCCAGGCCTGTCCTCAGCTACCGGTTTTAGCAACCTCTCAAAATGATTTGGGGAAGCTGAGGCCTGAGTGCTCAAATGGTGGAGGCTGTGGGGGTGGGGGGAATGCTTTTCATCTAAACCATAACAGAGGCAACTAGCCTGAGGGCAAAGATGCATAGAGAAAATCTTGAAAGCAAGAAATGAAAAGTCATCAAGTGCATCGATTACTGAGGTAACTAGCCAAGGACTATCAGGAGATCTTTTTATGTGAGGAGACGTATTTTTCTTATTTTTCAAGTAGAAATAGCTAGCGGCCTCTTAATCACTGCAAAATCCATTAGGTTATTTTATATTAATTTTGTAAGTAAGGCAATCGAAGTTCATTGACTTTAAGTAATTTATCCAGATTCAATTGCCTGTGAAAACTAATCTGGCCCCGGGACTTTTACATATTACACAGCACTCACACTCCGAGAGGGTCTCAATCTTACTCAGGTTTTATAATTACTGCCATTATTATTTGTTGCTACTATTTTAAGACAGTCTTACTTAATTTTTTTCTTTACATATGAGAATCATTTATATGCACACAATGGAATGTGATCACACTGCTCCCCTCCCTTGCCAACTGTCCCTATATTTTCTTTAACACTCACCAAATTAATGTCCTACCCATTAGTAGGCACAGCCCGACTTTGTTAACACTCATCTCAAAGCACAGGACTTAGGACCGAACAACAGATCTCAAGGGATGGGAGGTTGAACATCCTGGAGAATGTAGATGTCAGTGGCGATAAAGTTGGGGAAGAAGAGGGAAGGGGCTGGTGAGGATGCATGCATCTTTCAGTGTCTCCCGCGGATACCCAGATGCCCCCAGGAAGAGAGAAAGTGAGTCTGACTGAAAGATTTGGACTTGGATGCACCTAGTTGAATGATTCCAGACAGTCTAGACACGCTGAGGGCCATCCACCAACAACAGCTGTCCACCAATGAAGGACATGCCTAGTCGTCCACTTCATGGTCTTGTCAACCAGGCATTTCATCCTCTTTCCCCATTGGGCAACAGCTCCCGCAGCAGTGGGATGCTGTGCTGATGCCATTCTTGTACTTGATTCACTCTAGGCACCGTGTATACTCAAACTATTTGTTCTTGGAGTCAGAGCCAGTTGCCTGCTCAGGCTGAAATTTCTTTTCAAACTTCCCAGATCCTCCAGACACCACCTCATTCAGCACAGCCTTTATGGCCACTGCCCCTGCAAGGCAAGAGTCACACCACGGTCCCTACTGGGACACAGGCTGCATGGTCCAGTGGCAGGGGGAGAGTAGTTCTGGGTTTTGTTTGTTTTTGGTTTTGATAACCCACTGAGTTCAGTTAATGCCGTCCGTCATGTCTGAGTTGAATGTGGGTTGAACTGCTGGAACATGGGAAACCTACCAGTGGCCACACCTCATAAAAGAATGATTCTTCCTTCCTGGCAACTGTCCAGTGCCAGTAACTCTTAAGTAAGAGATGAACCTGGAGATCATCTTTCTCTTCTATGCTGGAGTTTGGCTGGCTTTATCTTGTGTAGGTGACCACAGTTACTGTGAGTCCGTGAAATCGTTAGCTGTGCCGTATCCAGAAGAAAGCGTTTCACAGTGCACCTCTCCAGCCTCTAGCCCATGTATTTTTTTCCACCTCCTCTTCCTTGATGGTTCCTGGGCCTTGGCAGTGGAAGTTAATATAGATGTCCTATTCAGGCTTGAACACTCAGTCTCTTCTTAGCACTCTGACTGGTTACACATCTCTCTGTAGACTGCTGCCCACTGTGGGTGGGGAGTTTCTCTGACCAAGGCTGAGAACAGCTCACATTCACACGTATAAACATGAATATTTAGGAGTCAATTTGATCACACAGCCATTTAACAAAATAATAGTACCAGATTCTAGGTACTTCGAAGTCTTATTCTTTGACTTAGGCTAGCATGAAGCTTGCTTTGTAGCCCAGACAATCCTCCTGCCTTGGTCTCCCAAATACTCGGATTATAATTTTGAGTTAGCATATTCAGTGTTTTTTAGTCCCTATTTCTGGCACAGTATTTGGAATGTAATTATGGTCCAGCTAACAGGCTCAGAAAGACAGCAGGCTTATGTGAAATCTGAACTTCTCTGAACTGTTGTGTTTTGAATCTGAAGTGTCCCTCCTTCCATCCCACCTCCCCCTTCTAAATATCTACCATATCTCTATGATGCCATCAAATTACAACTTCATTAATGGACTGTGATGAAGTCACAGCCCTCATGGCCCAATCATTTCCTGCTGGTGCTCATGCCTTTAGCACTCCAGCTGTGAATATGCAAAGTCATTTGAAAGGAGGGAGCCCAGAGCTGAAATGCTGCAGAAGGGGTTCTCCACTCAAAAACAGGTACCTAGGAAAAAGAAAGTATTCCTTATAGATTCAACCACCCAGTCATACAGAAACCACTAGCTGCAGATGAAGGAGGCCAGAGTGTATCTCTTAGCAGGCAAAAGAACTTAACACATCATGAACATGGTATATATTTTTTCAGGCATTAAAGTGCAAATGTAAAAAGGACATAGAGTCTTATGCCAAGGGTCCAAATAGCTGCTCAGAGCAGGCAATGTGTTGGTAGGGTTTGTGTTCCTCCAAGGAATCCCTAAGAAGCTATTGCCCAAAGCTGTGGAAGTGGAATCTAAGTTGTAGTGTCTCCCCCACCCCTCCATGTGTTTGGCAATGACAGAACAATATGATATTTACCAGGGAAAGCTACAGGCTTGGAGTGGAGTCAGCCTAGGAGAGAGGACCCATGTTTTATATGTAGCACAACTAAAGGGGCAAGCTTATGCAAGTCCCTTGGAGCCCAGAAGATTCCATCATAAGCCACAGATGCTGGACATGGATCGGCAGCATTTGGTATTTGCCCTGCTGTGTTTTGTTTTTGTTTGGTCAAATCTTAGCTGGCTATGCTTGCCTTCCTCTCTGTTGCAATGGGAATATCAACTCTGTCAGTTTTTATTAGAAGTATGTAACTTGTTTTATTGTTTGTTTTTTCTTAATATTGCAGGCTCTTAAAGTTAAAAGTTGTCTTGAGTCTCAAAAGTATCGGGACTTCTAAAGATTATGGAGACATTTAGAGATGGACTAATTGAGTTTGGGAATTAGGAGGTAAAAAATAGGACTTTGGGGCAAGGAATAGAATGCTTTGACTTAATGGGTTTGGATGTCAAGGTGATAAGGCTGGAATTGTGAGTGTTAATCTCCATTGTCAATCAAATCCCAGTGTGATGAGATTTAGAATTACCATGAAAACACACCTTCTGGACATGTTCATGGTGTTGTTTCCAGTAAGTCCTAACTAAAGACAGGAGATCCACTTGAGTGTGGGCAGCAGTGTCCCATGGGTTGAGGTCCCAGACTGAATAAACGAAGAAAGTAACTGAGCACCTGCTTGCCTCTCTCTGCATCCTGACTTCAAAGTGTGACCAGCCGCCTCACACTCCCGATGTCAGGCCTTCTCTGCCAAGATGGCCCATACCCTCAAACCATGAGCCAAAATAAACCATCCTCCCCCCTTTACCTATTTTTTATCAGGTATTTTGTCACAGAAGTCAGAAAAGTAGCTGATATAATAAAAAAGCACACCATAAAATTTGATATCCATTTCTTCTTATAAAACTTGGCAAGATAGAAGGAGGAAAACCAGTTTCTTAATCTTGTAATGCATATCTGTCAAAAATCAGCAACAAATATCTAACTTAGTATTGTGGGATTTAAAATCATTCTCTCATTTACGATCAAGACCATGGCTATTTCATTACCTGTTGTGCAGTAGAAAGCTTGTTTAGTGCATTAATACAAGAAAAGATTAAGATAGCAAGAAATAAAGCTATTATTATTCATAGGAAATATTATTACCTACACAAAAATGCAGAGGGGATGTATATAAATATTGTGAGTACTAATAAAGATATTCTTCCTGGTTGCTAGATCAATGTGCAAACACATATTGCATACCAGAATGTTTGCAATGATTGGAAAGATAATAAAACACCACCTTTAGCAGCAACAAAATCTGTGAGCTTCCTGGAATAAAATCCACAGAAGAGACATATATTAGACTATTAGGAACAAATCAAACCCAGAATTTACTGAAAAGCATAAAAGACAAAAAACTAAATGAAGAACTAAAGAAGATGATGCATTGACTTAGATTCTTCTAAAAGTTCCAATTCTTTCCAAACAAAGCTGTGAATTCTATATGGGGAGCAAGAGAAGGCTTAACACAAAGTGCCTCAGTCCTCCATAGAATGCTATAGTAATGAAGACTTCAAAAGCACTGGGTAAACGAAGCTTCTCGGACTTCATGTTTTTCTGAATTCTATGGGAATCTTGTTAATCACGGATCCTGATTAAGAAAGTCTGGGTCAAAGCTTGAGACTGCATTTCTAATGACGTTATGCTGGCACAGCTGGTCCATGCAACACACTTAGAGATTATTACTAGGCAGTAAATAATTAAAAGAACAGACTGGAGAGCCCAGAAACGAGTTTATATACTTATAAAAGCTTACGAGTAAGAATGCATGGCAGTTCGTATGGAAAGTGAGGTGTGCTGACCTAATAAAAGGAGGCAGACACGGGGACACAGACAGCAGAGGGAGAAGCAGGGAGGGAGAAGAGAGAAGAGGGAGGAGACAGAGACAGAGACTGAGAGACATACACAGAGAGAGACAAAGACACACAGAGAGACAGACAGGCAGGCAGGCACTCACAGAGAGAGAGAGAGAGAGAAAGAGAGAGAGAGAGAGAGAGAGAGAGAGAGAGAGAGAGAGAGAGAGAGAGAGAGATCAGGGTAGATTGACTTATCTCTAGAGTCTCCAGAAGGAACATGATCACTCCCTGATGCTGTTCATTGAATGATCTTGGGCCTCTGACTGCCAAGGCTGTAGGAGAGTAAATTTACTGTTTTAAGTTCCTGAGCTTGTGGCTATTCGTTCAGAGCCTTAGGAAACAAGTACACCAAGAGAAAGGGCACCACAAGACTAAATGAGAAGGTTAACTACCAATTGGAAGAATTTTCCAAGTATATAGATGATAAAGGATTCAAAGTCAAATTACAAGATGAAATACAGATATCCAACAATGAAACACGTGGCCCAGTAGAAAGACAAGCAAAAGGATATGACAGAATTCACAGAGGAGGATACCTCAGTGGCAAGGGCCATCAGAAAGGACCACAAGCTCACTAAACATCTTGGAAGCCCACTAGAACAGCGAGGTACCAATTTCTATCCATCACAACTAAAACACTGATCACAAAAAGTTTCTTTTTTAAAAAGATTTATTTATTTCATGTGTATGAATAAATACACTGTCGCTGTCCTTAGACACACCAAAAGAAGGCATTGGATCACATTATACAGATGGTTGTGAGCCACCATGTAGTTGCTGGGAATTGAACTCAGGGCCTCTGGAAGAGCAGTCAGTGCTCTTAACCATTGAGCCATCTCTCCAGCCTGATCATAGTTTTAATGAAGATGTAAAACAAGAATTACCTTCATAAAATACTGGAAGGAGTAGATATGCTTTCAATGTCTTTGCTGAAAACATTTTGATAACTTAGCTCAGTAAGCCTTGAAGGCATCTCAAAGTCCCTGACTTAATAGTTTCGTCTGTGAGCTTTCATTAGACATTGTGGTAGCCAGGAAACAAAGGGTGTTGGAATTGGACCAGACCCCTCAAGAACATATGGCCAGTGACCTATTCTTCTAGCAAGGCCCCATTCCCTGGCACTTCTCAAATTACCAACTAAGATTTAAGTATCATATGCAGCACAATATATCTCAAATGTACAATGTGATGTATTTTATCAAACATACAAACTTAGGAGACCTCACAGTGATCAAAGTTGGGAACATATCTGTCACTCACATCCAAAGGTTTCGTTACCTCATGTTAGCCTAGCTCTCCAGTGCCCACCATGCCCAAGTAACCACTCATCTGCTGTCACTAGAGATGAGCCTGCCTTTGCAAGGGTTTTATATAAACAGAGCTACTGAACATAAATTCCCTTATTCTGACTGTCTTCTTCAACCACGTTGCTATATGGTCCATTTGATTGCACTGGTGGATAAAATGTCATTCTTTATGAACACCACAATCACTTGTGAGTAAACATCTGGACTATTTTCAGCTTTAAAAGAAGTGTGTGTGTGTGTGTGTGTGCCATTGCACGTGTGTGTCAGGGCCAGAAGTCATCGTTGGGTGTCTGTCTCTAAAACTCTCCTTTTGAAAAAATTATTTTTATTTTCACTTGTATGCATGTATGTATCCGTGTGTGGGTATGTGCACATACGTGCAGGAGCCCATAGAAGACAGAGGCTGTGTGATACCCTGACATTACCGTTAGAGGTGGTTATGAACCTCCTGATACGCATGCTGGGAATTAAACACCCATCTTCTGCAAGAGCAGAAAGTTCACTTAAGCATTGAGACATTTCTCCAGCTCCTTTGCTATTTTTTTTTTTTTATTAACAAGAGTCTCTCACTGATGCTGAGACTTTCCATTTTGACTAGAGACCAGATGACCCACAAATCCACAGAGTTTTCCATTTCTGCCTTCCTCCTCCAGCACTGAAGCTACAGATGTACATAGATCCTGGCTTTATGTGGGTGCTGAGTCATCTCTCCGGTCCACCGCCATCGTTTGCCTATTGAAAACAAAGCAATTTTGAGCACCAAAGTACATATCTATGTGTAAACATTGCTTCCTTTCCTCTTAGGTGAATGTATTGAGGTATTATGCCTGGATTAAAAAGTAGGTATAGACTTAAGTCTTTAAAAATTGCCATGATAGCTGCCCCATTTCATATACTCAGGAACAGAGCACTAAACATCACTTATGACATTGTAGCAATCTGGGTGACATTGTACTGAAATCTTCAACCCATTCTCTTGGGAAAACTGATGGAGGAGGTCTGGAAAACATCTAGGAACCTGAAATCTGGCTGTTCAGAATATCCTCTGGTGACCAGACTTTTCACCGTAAAACTGGGCTTAGAGGCGGCCTAGGATCTTGCTCCTGCCTGTGTCATCAGGTGGACACTCCCTGCATCAACACTACGAAATATGTACAGCCCTTTATATGATGGGCGCTGTCATCTGTCCAGGGTTTATGGAAGGTAGTGGAAGTGATAGTGACCCCTCCAAAAGATATGACCACCTCCTAAGCCTGAGAACCCGAGACTGTGACCTTCTTTGGAAAAATGACCTTCGAGATGGAATTAAAAAGATCGTAAGAAGACATCACAGCCTGAATTTAAGATTGAAGCTATCTTAGCTTTCTATTGTTGTGATAAAACACAGTGACCAAAGCAACTTGGAGAGAAAAGGGTCTATTTTCCTCACATTTCTGTATCATAGTCATCATCAAAGGAATGAGCAGGAACTCAAACCATAAACCCTGAAGCAGAAACTGAAGCCATGGAGGAACACTGCTGACTGGCTTGTTACCAATGGCTTGCTCAGCTACCTTCTTTATACACTCCAGGAGTACCTGCCCAGGACCGGGCCCTCTCACATCCATCATTAGTCAGGAAAATCCCTCACAGTCTTGCCTACAGACAATCAGATAGAAGCATTTTCTCAGTTGAAGTTCCCTCTTCCTAGATATGTCTAAGTTTGTGTCAAGTTGACAAAAGCCAACCAGGGCAGAAGCCATGCTGCTAGAAGCTAGAAGAAAGAACACTCAAGACTTTTTTGCCCCTAGAGGCAAGAGATCATCCTCTCTGGAGATTTTAGAGACAGAAGAATGACTTCAGCCTGCACCGATGGCTATTAGAACTGTGGAATGTGTTTATATTAAGTCACTCAACTTTTGGAAATTGGTTATTGTTGTGAGGACTTGAAGATCAAAAGTATAGAATCAACCAGGGATGGTGGTGATTCATACCAATATTTCCAGCACTTGGGAAGCTGAGGCAGGAGAATTGTTGTACATCCCATGCCAATCTGAGGAGTCTGGCTTACATGTGAGACCTTGCCACAAAACAAAACAAACAAAAGCATACTCTTTATTTTGAGATACGTTCCTTTCTGTAGCTGGTTTTGAACTTACTATATGGTCTAGTGATTTTTCAGCCCCAGCCTCCCAGGTACTGGCATTACAGATGTGGTACCACCACACCTGGCTAGACCATGATTCACCACTCCCAATATTTGTGTCTATAAGAACCAAGTACATAGTATCTACTGACTTACATTTGCTGGATCCACAAAGGCAATGCAATATTGCCAGTAGCTGAAAATTTGAAGACAGATTATGGAGAACAAGTTATATAAATTACAGTTGATCCATGCTATATGTATGACCATGGAGTGCTCTCAAACAATGAGTTACATCTGTGGGTACTGGCATGAGAAGTGTACTATGACAGATTGGGAGCAAAAAAGCAACAGTCACAAGAATGCCAGTCAGAGGACCAATTTTAAGGTAAGATACTATTTTACAATCGAAAATGATTTAATATTAAAAATACATTTGACTGAGAGAAGATGAAGGTGTGAAAAAAAAGACCAATTTGGTTTCTGGCATGGGTTTTGTTTTTTGAGACTAATTGTAAAATTTTTGTATGTGGGTAAGTAGTTGTCTTATTAAATAGATTTATGTTTATCATATATTTATTATATCTCTGTATTTTTTATATATTTATGAGTGGTACATGTCTGTAGTCCTAGCACTCAGAAGGCTGAAGAAAAATCACAAATTCAAAGACATACTAGCTATAGGCTAATAGGGCTACATAGAAAGATCTTTCTCAAAAAACAAAACAACAACAACAATAACAATAAAACCCACAAAAAAAAACCTCTCAAAATTGTAGTGATATAAATTGTTAGTATCACTTAGTATTACCAGGGCTGCTGGGAGAATAAGAGAAACAAGTTACTTGTATTTTATAAAGAACCACAAAATTGTTTTTGTTATTTTTAAAATTATGTGTGAGTACATGTGTCTGCATGTACATGTATGTACAGGTGAGCCCAGGTGCCCTCAGAGGCCAGAGGCATCATATTCCATGGAGCTGTGGTCACAGATGGTTATAAGTCACCTAACATGGACACTGGGAAGCAAAATTGGGTCCTCTGGAAGAGTAACAAGTCCATTTTTAATTATTTAATTAATTAATTATTTATTTATTTATTCACTTTACATCCTGATCACAGCCCTCACTCCTTCCTCTCTTCCCAGTCTCACCCTTACAAATTCCTTCCCCCATTACCCAAAGAAGGGAAAGCTTCCACTTTGGGTACCACACTGCCCTGGGATATCAAGTCAAAGCAAGACTAACTGCATCCTCTCTCATTGAGGACCAACCAGGGGGTCCAGCTAGGTGGAGCAGATCCAATGGCAGGGAACAGAGTTGCAGACAGCCCCCACTTCAATTGTTAGGAGACCCACATGAAGAGCAAGCTTCACATCTGGTACAAATGTGTAGGGAGCCTAGGTCTGGGCTCTGCATGGTCTTTGGATGATTGAACCCCCATGGGCCCAGATTACTTGACTTTGTAGGCCTTCTTAAACTACTATACCCAGAAAAACTTTCAATCACTATAGATGGAGCAGGAGAGGTAACAAGTCCTCTTAACTGCTGAGCCATCTTCCTCTCCAGATCTATGTTTTATAAAGAAAAACATTCATTGGTACAGCTTTTGTATGTATAAACCATTTTTTGTAACTGAAAACACATTTCTAAGCCAAACATTGTGACACATGCAAAGGAAGCGGATGTGGACTGTAAAGGGAGACCCTGTCTCAAAATAAATTAGCCAACCCCAAAATATCCATGTTTTGGAGAATTTCCAAGTAGATGGGAAGCCACCCAGAGAAAAGAGGAACAGTTCCACACCTACTGTCACCCTCCCTTTTGCTCTCCAGACCCATGCATTTTTGACCCCCACATACCTGACTGTAGACTTATTGCCTACTCCCTTCCTGTGCCCATTTTCCAATCTCAGTTTCTCTCATTTGTCCCCCAATTTCTCTCCTGCACCCTGTCCCCTCAATCTGTGTCTGCAGGCTCTTAACCACATTCTCAGAGCGTGTGATTCTTACAAAGTTAGGGAGATTGAGGCTGTGGGAGCAATTCAAGTCGATTCATGTTAGTGACTCTGTTTCCCTGGCTGGACTGTAAGATCCATGGGAAGGATAAGAAGTGGCATTAGCAGAAAATCAAGCCGGGCAGTGGTGGCGCACGCCTTTAATCCCAGCACTTGGGAGGCAGAGGCAGGCGGATTTCTGAGTTCGTGGCCAGCCTGGTCTACAGAGTGAGTTCCAGGACAGCCAGGACTACACAGAAAAACCCTGTCTCGAAAAACAAAAAACAAAAAACAAAACAAAAAAAAAAAAAAAAAAGAAGAAGAAGAAGAAAAGAAAAGAAAATCAAACTCAACCAGTCAGTGGTGACACATACCCTTAATCCCTGCTTCCCCTTGGGAAGTAAAGGCCAGTAGATCTCTAAGTTACAGGCCAGCCTGGTCTACATATGAGTTCCAGGATAGCCAAGGCCACACAAGAAACCTTGTCTTGAAAAATCCAAAACAAGATAAAATCAAACCTTTAATACCCAGCAGACCCATCATATTCTTAGGAGAATCATCTGGAATCTTTGGGGCACTGAGTTCTCAGCTACAAACTTTATGCGCCATGGCACCAGAAAAGCAAGTGTAAAGTTCCCTTCTGCAGATTTCCTAGCTCAGTGCCTCCAAGATAGTGCTTGCTCCATTAATGTTTCATAATGATTAAAGTAGCTTGTCTTTTGGCCAGCATGTTCGTTAAATAGAATTTGTATGCATTTTCCATTAAAGCTTCACCTCTTCTAAGTTTAAAATAGAATTGGGAATTTGCTGTGTTTGTAATATTTTGGTCCCACTAGCAAAATCTATCAAGTTAGGGAACTAGAAACAACAAGGACAAAGAAGGACTTGGCCCACACAGTCTTAGGTGTGGAGTTGGGCAGAGGCATCAAAGAGCGTGAGGTCCCACAGCTGAGGACTAAAAATGACTTAGAAGTCATGGCAGGAAGGAGCAAAGGCAAGCACCATCTCTCTCTCTCTTTTTTTCTTCTGTTGTTGTTCCTTTATGGTAGGTGTCACACCCATGCCCTGGATGCGAGGCAAGCATGTGGCATGGCACTGCCCCCATTAAGAGTAGATCGTCTCTGTTCGGTTAAAGCTTTCTGGAAATACCCCCATAGATATACTGAGAAGTGTGGTTCTGTGGCAACCCTAAATCCAATGATGTTAATGGTAAAGGTTACCCATGATGGGTACTAATGCACATCTGGCTTGTTTTCAGGCATAGTTCTTAGTTGATTTTGATGGTGAAAAGCACTGCTCAGGTTCAGGATGAGATTTGGTAGTTATAAAAGAAAGCTGGAATGGATTCTTTTAGTGGGTTGAATCATAATCCTGAGAGAGAGAGAGAGAGAGAGAGAGAGAGAGAGAGAGAGAGAGAGAGAGAGACAGAGAGAGAGACAGAGAAAGAGACAGAGAGACAGAGAGACAGAGAAAGAGAGACAGAGACAGAGAGAGAGACAGAGAGACAGAGAGACAGAGAAAGAGAGACAGAGAAAGAGAGACAGAGACAGAGAGAGAGACAGAGAGAGAAAGACAGAGAGAGAGACAGAGAGACAGAGAGACAGAGAAAGAGAGACAGAGACAGAGAGAGAGACAGAGAGACAGAGAGACAGAGAAAGAGAGAGAGACAGAGACAGAGAGGGAGAGAGAGAAAGACAGAGAGAGAGACAGAGAGAGACAGAGACGGAGAGGGAGAGAGAGAGAGAGAGAGAGAGAGAGACAGAGAGAGAGAGAGACAGAGAGAGAGAGATTGGATTTGTGATTGAAGCCTTATTTGAAGAAAGAGCCTTTACTGGGTGCAATTAAGCTAAGAATGTCAGATGCAATTATTCTGGATTATTCAAGAGCCATAAAGGCAGAAGTGGGTGACCCCAGTCAAAAAGTAGAAATGGATTTAGGACAGATAGTGGAGGAGAAGGCAATGTGAAGACCTATACAGAGACAGGGGGGATGGGCCTACAAGCTGAGGAGTGCCAAGGATAGGCACAGTGTATCAGCAGATAGGAAGCAGGAACTCAGAGTAAATTTTCCCCAGGGCACTGCGCACACATGGAGATAGCAGGTGAGTTTCTAATATTTAAAGTCATTGAGTTGGCAGTAACTTCTCATAGCTGCTCTGAAGTGTGTATGGTTCTGGATGCACATGTTTAATATTTCTGAGCAGAACCTATGGAAGACTCTCCAGCATCCCTGGTCTCTCACTGAGTGCTTCTTCCCCTGGGCTCCCAGGCATCTTGACCCCTTGGTCTGCCTCTTGCTGTATTGCAGACCCAAAGGCACTGCCCTAGTTTCTTTCCTGTCCAAAAGCTGTTTGGGGGAAGAAAATTTTATTTCAGCTTACAGGTTGTAGTTAAAGACTGAAGAATGTTGGGGTAGCAAATACTTGAGGCAGAAGACATGGAGGGATGGTGCTTCCTGGAGCTCTCATTCGTGGTTAGCAAGCTTTCTTTTATAGGTCAGGATCACCTAGCCTAGGGAATGGTGCTGCCTGCAGTAGGCCGGGTCCTCCTATGTCAATTAACCATCCAGACACTTCTGACAGACATGTTCACAGTAAAACTGATCTCGGTAGTTCCCCAACCAAGGCTTTCTCCTCTCAGATGAATCTAGAATGTGTCAAGTTGATAAAGCTATCAGGGCAATCACCTTCCTTTCTAGATATGTAGAGTTCAACACACTCTAGTTAGTCTTCCAGTTTCTCACTTGCCCAAGCTCAGGGACTCTATATCTCTAGGAAGGTGTGATGATGTCTCTATGATTTTTGTCTCATGTTGATGTTGATCCTGGTTCCTGGAGCAGAGGGCTGTCTTTGCAGTTCCATGCTTGTACCAGTGTCTCACTGGTACAGAGGAAGTACTGTACACATGCGTGCACAGTGAATAGATTGAGCAAAGATCACTTGTGAAGTCTTCTGGGGGAAAACTCAGAGTATATCATCTGCTCACTACCTCCCATGGCTTTCTCAAGCCCCCATGCCTCCAGCCACCCAAGGCGGCTGTGCCTCTCTAACCCCTATGCAACTTTGACACCCACAAAACAAGCCTGTCTCATAGCCATCGCTCTATGGCTTTCTCCAATGCAAGGGCTTTAGTAACTAGTGCTTAACAAATCAGAAAATTTATCATGGGATTCAGTGGACAAATGTGACTCAAACAGAGGGTCTATGTGTGGATTCACAGCTCAGTGGAAAGTCTTCACCCAATGAAAAAGCCTTTGGCTTTCTTTCTATATAGCCTTGGTTTGTCCAACATTTTAATAAAGTCAGAGAGGCAAGCCTTTGTGATTGGTGAACCAACATATTTGTTGACAGACTCAATAACATAAAAATGATGGACCACAACAAACAAGGCAAAATCAATAAGACAACTACCACTGGTTTAAAAAAATAAGTCACATTACATGGTGAGAAATCACAACTGGCCACGTTGTCTGCCCCATAGGGTCACAGTGGGAAGGCATCAGTGACAGAGCCAGAGCTGCCCTGAGTTCAGAAGAATACATCTGAGTTTAAAAACACTGTGTAGGCCCCAAAGACCAAAAAGCACATGGGCTACAGTCACAGTTCTGTGTTGACTACATATTGAAATGAGGTTTTGGATACTGCAAGTTAAATAAAACAACCAGAACCAATAATAATGACAATAGGAAGCCACAGGTGAGAGAGAGATGGGTTAGCAGTACTGCATGACAGCTAAGTTGTGGTTGCTTTCCCTCCCTCCATCAGTCACTTAAAAAGAAGAAGCTTAGGCTGCTTCTGTACGAGGCTCAGAGTCTGGACAGAGGTTGCTGGCCAGTCTGAAATGTTCCTTCCTGGTAGAACAGAACTGTAGCTGTAATGTGGTTCACAGTTAATGAGAGACATGTTCTCATTGGTGGGTGCCCAGAGAGAGGTCAGGTGATGTTTTAGTAGCCTTGTCACCTTGGCAAAGAGACTTAGCCCATATTCAAAGAGTGATCAGTTTAAGAGTATGCATATGGTGTGGTGGGGTGACATCCTGTCAGAAAGGGAACAAAAGATCAGGGAAATAGTTAGAGATAGGATTGATATACATTTCTAAAAACCAGAGGTATCCAGCAAGGGGGCCTGTTCTGTGAGGAGGGGACTCTTGCATTCTGGAAAAAAACATAATTCCAGTGACCACCAGATGGGCGAGGCTGAACTGGTTGATTTCGTTTGATATTTCTTCATTACTGTGTATGGGTTCCCTTAAAATCACATGGTTGATCAAAAAGAAGAATTTTTTCTTAAGAAAAACAGCCACCTTTTCCTTTGTTTCTGTCTGTCTGTCTGTCTGTCTGTCTGTCTGTCTGTCTGTTGTATGTGGGGTAGCAGTATGTGTGCATGCCTGTGTGTGTATATGTGGCCAGAGTTTGGTAAAGGGTGTCTTCCTCTACCACTTTCTCCCTCATTTTTTTAGTTAGAGTCTCTTGTTGAACCTGGAACTTACCATTTCAACTAGACCGCCTGGCCCACAGTCCCCAGGATCTGTCTGTTTCAGTCCCCCAACCCTCTCCCCCATAGCAGTAGGCTTTTTACACCGGTACAGAGATCTGATCTCAGGTCTTCAAGTTTAACCCAGCCAGCACTTTAGCCATTGAACCTTGTCCTCAGGCCAGAAAATCCATTCTTGATTTAATGGGTTCAAGTAGTACAGTGCTTGGCTCCCAAATCTTATACTGAGGGAATCTCTTGGATAATTAAGTGATATAATTAATTATATTAATTAATTAGAGGTATTTTTGTTTCGGGTGACAAATACCTAACTAAGTAGGAGCAGTTGGCAAAGGGGGAAATATGCTCACATATCAAACATAATGTGTTCATGTGTGTCTGGAACACAGAGGTTGTACAGGTCTCAGGCATAGAAGTCAGAAGTGCCCTTTTAATCTCTGGATTCTGATTCCCCCATCCACAGTCCATGGCTGCAAGAAGCCTTTGGCTGACTTCATTTGCCTGATTGGCAAGGCAGGGAAGAAAAGACCTAGAGTTCTTCCCAAGGAAGAACTTCCACTGGCTCGGCCTGTGTGGGTCCTATGGTTATTCCTTGGACAAATCACCATGGCCAAAAAAATGGGGGCTATCACTGGCCAGACCTGGGTCATGTTCTCATTATTTTGGCTCTGAAAAAGGGCTGTGATTAGCAGTCAAATTGGCACTACGTGAATCTGTAAGGAAGCACCAAGGAGATAGGACAATGGACATCTATTACAGTGCCTATCACAGAACATTCTCTCACAGGAGATTTCATGGATCCTCCCTAGGGCCCTGTGAGGGCTGTGAAGAGTACAGCCTAGTTATCTCTGGGTGCCTCTTCACCTGACAGGCTCAGCAGAGGGTCTTTATTATCCAATGCACAAGGTCTGTCATAACTCTGCCCTGCAGCAGTTGTCTCTACTCAGATCCTGATGACAAAACACTCTCTCCTGAATTTTCTGATAGGGAATTCCTGGGAAATGACCTAACACCATACCCCCCCCCCCCAGCAAAAAATTAGTCACTATACTCTGAGAGAGTCACCCTCTCAAACAGGTGCCTTCTTTCCCATTTTTTTCTGGCCTTTTGTCTTCCATGGAAATTTGAGACACCATTAGAAAAATCAGACAGGGCCGGGTGCTGGTGGCACACGCCTTTAATCCCAGCACTTGGGAGGCAGAGGCAGGCAGATTTCTGAGTTTGAGGCCAGCCTGGTCTACAGAGTGAGTTCCAGGTCAGCCAAGGCTATACAGAGAAACCCTGTCTCGAAAAACCAAAAAAAAAAAAAAAAAAAAAAAAAAAAAAACATCAGACAGGTGTTGTTGGTGGAAGATGCACTGCAAGGTCAAAGGTCAAGTGTGGGTGCTTTTCAGTAATCTCAGTACTTGAAAGGTGGAGGAAGCCCAGGTAAGTCTAGCTTGGGCTACATAGCAAACCCCAAGCCAGGCCAAACAACATAGAAGTGGGTGGCAGAAAGCTTTGCTCTGAGTCTAGATTCTTTCCACCTTGTTGTTCTGAGCCACCATTGCCCCAGCACATCTTTCAGGCAGGGCAGGTTGCAGGTCGAAGGTTCTGTGGCTGGGTTTGTGTTCCAGTCCCAACACTGGAAGTTTTGCCTCATTACAGAAGATGACTGGTTCAGGCTCCATATCCTTCAATACTTGGAACCATCACTAGGGTATAAAGATCCCAAAGTATTTATGAAAAATACTAGTTTATTCCTCTCACACACATATATTTAGGATTAGTAGTGGGTGGTAGGGAGCTTTGTTGTGATCCCAGGTTCTTTCCATCTTGTTGTTCTTCTACCCCTTGGGTATGATGTCTACCACATCTGCTTTCTAGGCCATAGGAAGGAAAAGAGTAAACAGGAGAATATACTGAGGCCCAGAGCTGTGGGAGTGGCTAACCAATGAGCCCATCCCCCAAACTGCCTGGTTAGCTAGGAACATGTAAATATTTGTAGGTACCTCAGAGACCTGGGGTAAAGCCAAAAATGACTGACACCCCCTTCCCCCCAAAGTCAGATTCTGCTGTATTTATAGATTGGTGCCTAGCCCACTCATCATTAGAGAGGCTTCCTCCAGCAGTGGGTAGGAGCAGATACAGAGACCCATAGCCAAACATTAGGTGGAGCTTGGGGAACCCCGTGAAAGAGATGGAGGAAGGATTGTAGAAGCCAGAGATTTGAAGGACACCAGGACAACACAGCCCACAGAGTCAACTAAGTAGGGCTCATAGAGGCTCACAGAGACTGAAAAGGCAATCACAGAGCCAGCATGGGTCTATACCAGGTCTTCTGAATATGTGCTGTGGTTGTTTAGGTTGAGGTTTTTTTGTGGGACACCTAACAGTGGAGTAGGAGCACCTAGTCTAGCCTTGGTATGAGGGCTTTTGCCCAGTCTTATTGCATCTTGTCATGTCATGTTTGTATCACTGGGATGTCTGCTCTTTTCTGAAGGGAAATGGAGGATTGGGGAACAGGAAGATGGGGGTGGACAAGGAGAAGTAGAGAGAGGAAGGCTGTGGTGGGGATGGATTGTATGAGAGAAGAATTAATAAAAAGGAAAAAAAGAGTCTCAAATGAAGTCAGACATGGGGGTGTACACCTTTAATCCAGCACTCAGGAGGCAGGGACTGGAGGATCTCTTCAAGTCTGAGGCCAGTCTGGTCTACATAGCAAGCTCCAGGACATGGGACTAGAGAGACTCTCCAAAACCAAAACAAAACAAAATCTCAAGTGAGTGTTCACCTTGCCTCTACCTTTCTACAATGCACTAATAACCCTCAGGGTCATGTCTAGCTGCAAAGGAATCCAGTAAACGTAGCTCTAGCTAGGTCATTATGCATTTAGTAAAAACTTACCTCAAAAGAAGGGCCAAATGGTAGATGGGACAACTGTGTCTGCTTTGCTAGTTATACACAGCATGGTGTCTGAGAAGAGACACAGAGCAAGGGTCCTGCTTGTAAGCTGTTTTGAGTGATAGAAATCATATTCCTTGCTTCCTGGCAACAATATAAGGCAAGATGGATGAAAAGAGAAGAGAATGGGGGAAACACCTCAGAAAACTCAAACAGGAGGAAAGAGTGCCTTGAACTTGAGATGATTAAAGGGGGTTTCAGAAGAAACCCTTGATATGGTTGGCCTAGGCTTAAAATAAGGTCATATTTAAACAGAATAGTGACAGCTGTAAATAAAATTGCAGGCTTCAGAGATACATGAGGGCTTCTTTAGTTACCCCTTCCTGATAGCTCCGCATACCCCTGCATCTCTGTACCCGTCTGCTTTAACATCTTCTAGCTGCCAAACCTCCATGTCCCCCCTGCTCCTGCTCCTCCAGCTCTTCAGAGCCAAGGACCACATAGCTTAAGAAGGTAGGCTGGACTGTAGAACTTCTTAGTGCCTATCACTTCCTGGGCTTTGCAGCTCACAGAGCACACCAGCCTATAGGATTTTACTTGACTCCAATCTCACTTCAAGTCAGAGCAGCTAGCTGAAGTACAACACCAGATATAGAAATGGATTGAAAAATTGAAAGTGCTGCAGAATGGAAAACACCATTATGGCAGCAATCTTATTGTTTTAAACCCATTAGCACACAGTGTGGAGGAACAGGCTGTGTAAGAGTCTAAGCTGAAAAGTATCTTTATGGTTGATATAGCTAGAAGGATCTGAGGAGCAAGTTAACAATGGTGAAGATTGCCAGGAGACATGAAGAACCCAGGACAGAGAGGGACATTCAGTGACGAGTACTCCGAAAGGAGCATCGAACTTTGGTTAATTTGAACAATGCTCTTTATTCCAGGAGGCCTGCCAGGACTTCTGCAAGGCAATTCCACTTTTTGATAGCCTTTTGTTTGAGTCTTGGACTATTATAAAGAGTAAAAAATTGCTAAGCTAATTAGTTAGGGGCCTCAGAGAGTTCTCAGTGATTAAGACCACATACTCAACTACCACTTGGCCAGATGGTGGGGAGTAGGCAGGTCTGGTATTGAGCTGCAAACTGAACTCATTTTGGTATTGAAACCCCTTCCCTTTCTGGTCCCTTAAAATGGACTTCAAAGTTCAATAAACCAGATAAATGCACCAGGTCTCTAGTGGTGTTAGGCTGTGTCTGCCTGATTCCCTTCTCACCTTCAAAGTACCTTTAAACTGGCACTGAAGAACTCTCTGAACTCATCGACTGAGTAGAATTTCTTGGACTCCTACAGAGAGCCCCATGAAGATTATCTGTTTCAGAGTTTATTCTGTGTTAAGTCCCCACATTTGCAGATGCTTAAGGCACTGGTCCATCTAAAGGGTGGAGCCAAGACTTGAACCCTGAGTTGCAGATACAAAGCAAATGCAATTTTCCCCTTTTCAAGTGTAGGTCTTTCTTTGTTTCATGGCTTGGGTAGTTGGGTTGTCTGTCTGTCTATCTATCTATCTATCTATCTATCTATCTATCTATCTATCTATCTCTATATATATCTTCTATCATCTATCTATTCCTGTGGTCCTTGGGATCTGACCCAAGGCTTTATAACATGCCAAGCAAAAACTCTCTGACTGAGCTATCACCCAGTTTCCATGAACAGACTTTTAAAATGTGTATGATTTTTTTTGTCTAGATGTCTGTGCACCATGTGCATTCCTGGCACCCTCACAGGCCCGAAGAGGGTGTCAGATTTGTGGAACTAGCATTACATATGTACACTGTCAGGGAGGGTACTGGGAATCCCACCTGGGTCCTCTGAAAGAGCAGTCTATGTTTTTAACTACTGAGCCATCTTTTTAACCCACATATACATGCTTTGATAGTTATCTTCCATATATATCACTCTGTGGTGTTAACATTTTCTGTTTAGCAAGATGAAATTTAATAGTCTTGTGTCTTAGTTAGGGTTTCTGTTACTGTTAAGAGACACCATGACCATGGTGACCCTTACAAAGGAAAACGTTTAATTGTGGCTGGCTTACAGGTTTAAAGGTTAGCCCATTATCACCGTGATGGGAACCATGGTGGCAAGTAGGCAGACATGGTGCTGGAGAAGGAGCCAAGAGTTCTACATCTGGATTAGCAGACAACAGGAAGAGAGTGACACTGGGCCTGGATTGAGCATGTGAAATCCCCAAGCCCACCTCTAGTGACACATTTCCTCCAGCCATGCCACGGTTCCTAATAATGACACCCCCTGTGAGCCTCTGAGGGCTATTTTCATTCAAACCACCACACCTTGTTTTCTGCATGTTTAGTAATCTATATCCTGACAAAATTCAGAAGCCGAGAACCTGTCTTCCAGTGGGTTTCCTTGAAGCCTCAATAAGAGACCTTGTTATCAGTATCTGTGTTTTCTGGAACCTGAAGCTTAGAGTGGGGAAAGTGACAGTAGCTGAGAAACTCTGTAAATCAAAGTGGACAGCTCCACCCTGCCTACTAAGGTGGATGTGTCCTGCTAGGGATGTTGTTAGCAAAGCCAGACACCAGACATTTGGGGTAGTTACAGATCCAGACAAATACTTGGTGGAGCTTAAATCAGGTGCATTTATCTGAGGGTCAGTCATTCGACACTCATTGGGCCTCTAACTGAAGCCAGAGAGGATGGATATGGAGAAGAGAGCCTCATGGGAAATGGCTTGTTGAAAAAATAGCATCAAATAATGCTATTACTAAAAGCCTGCAGAGAACAGTCCCACAGCTGCTCTCTGAGAGCACATTGAATATCGCACAGCAAGAGCGAAGAAGGATCAAGAAAGACTTCATAAACATGCTCTATTGACACCCATGCCTCTATTGATGGCACTGCCATCATGTTGAGGAGGGAGAAAATCTGACCAGAGGAGAAAGGCCTGGTGCAAGGTTGCTAGACTGCTCTGCAGTCTCAGGCTGCCAGGACCGCTGGCCCCAGATGCCTGTATTCTGAGAACAGACATGATTGACAGGAAGCCTAGAGCCTGTTTTTTTTTTTTTTTTTTTTTTTTTTTTTCTTTCCTCAGATATACTCTCCTTCACAGAAGGAGGCTGCCTGCCATTTGGTCAACCTGTCTGGCATAACCCTCATTCTGCATGAAGCCCCTCCATCCAACCATTGGTGGAGAGAAGCTGAGATACAAGAAAAACAGAAATAGCTACCTCTCTAGGGTGGAGGGAGCTGGTGGTGGGCATGTGTAGAGAAGGAACTAACTGATAACAAGAATCTCACTGACTGGGTTCAGGCCCTGATTCACTACTCACAAGGCACACAGCTCAGTCAGTTCTGGTCATGGGTCTTGTCCCATCTGGCCTTCTCAAATGTTCTGAACCTTTTGAGAAACTGTCTTAGTCATTAGTCTATTGCTGTGAGGAGACACCATGCAAGTTTTATAATAGAAAGCACTCAATTCTCATTCAAACCACCACATTCTGCTCCCTGGTCCCCACAGGCTTGTAGCTATATCATAATGAAAAAAAAATATACTCAGTCCAACTTCAAAGGTCCCCATAGTCTATCAGTCTCCACACTGTTTAAAAGTCCAGAGTTCAAAGTTTCTTCTGAGACTTCATGGCAACCACCTAACTGTAACCCTGTGTAAACTCAAAATCAAAACACAGATCACATACTTCCAACATACAATGGCAGAGAATATACATTACTATTCCAAAAGGAGAGAAAGGGAGCAGAGTGAGATCAAAGCAAGACTGAACACTAACAAGGCAACTTCCAAACTCTGCATCTCCATGTCTGATGCTCTTCAGATCTCCGACTCCTTTCAGCTTTGTTGACTGCAATGCACTTCTCTTTCTCAGGCTCTTTCCACTTCCTGTTATCAGCTCTCCTCAGCAGGTGTCCCGCTGCTCTGGCATCTCCAGTATCATGGAGTCTCCATGGCAATTCAAACTAACCTTCAGAGTTTCATTCAGTGACACCTCCAGACCTCCAGGCAGAGACATCCTTGATATACACCTGGCCTCAGCTGACTTCTTCAGCCATGGAGGGAGATTTCACGCCCCTTCCTTGTATCCTTGACTCTAAAGCCAGAACCATGTGCTCAAAACTCCCAAGTTCTGCTGCTTGATGGGCCTGGGGCTGGAGCCTGGTTCTCTCCTTCAGTTACATCTGCAGCAGCTTTTTGTTGTGGGTGGGTTCCTTTACTGACTAAATTTTTCTTTAATTGCTTTTCCCAGGTTGGAAGTTAGACTGTGTAGGGTCTTACCTTGAGGTCACTACTCCCCATAGTCCATGTAGCATCAGGCTTGTCCTTTTCTCTCCTTAAACACTGGACTTAGCTTCATTTTACTTCCTGTTGCTTCTTTTCACCTCAAACTACATTTTGTATTTCTCTTTGTCCAGCTTGTTCCTTCTCATTATAGATTTTCAAAAGAGTGACCACTAATAACCACAAACACAGTCAATACTAGGCTACCATGAAATTTCCTTTGCCAATGCAATCAATCAAAGCTCTTCAATTTAGCCTCAGACAGATATTTAATACAAGGGCAAAAGGCAGCCACATTCTTTGCCAAAATACCACAGGATCAGTCTCTTGGCCACTTACTAGTATTCTTCCCCTCTGAAACTTAAGGAGCTGGCTGCCATAATTTACATGATACTCAGCACCACTGTTGTCCATGTTCTCACTAGGATGGCCCATTAAGCCCCACTTAAAGTGTTCAAGGGCTTTTCTCGTCAAAAGTCCCAATGTCTTCCATATTCCTCCAACAAACAGGATGGTCAAGCCTACCACAGCAATGGACCACTCCCTGGTACCAAGTTCTGTCTTAGTCACTGTTCCATTGCTGTGAAGAGACAGACTCTTATTAGAGAGAACATTTAAATGAAGGCTTGAGAGTTTCAGAGACTTAGTTCGTTATCATCATGGCTGAGAGCATGGCAGCTGGCAGACATGTTGCCAGAGAAGTACCTAAGAGCTACATTCTGATCTAAGGAAGAGGGGGGGGAGGGGAGAGAGAGAGAGACAACTTAATGTCCACTCCCAATGACACACTTCCTCCAACAAGACCACATCTACTCCAACAAGACCACACCTCCTAGTCCTTCTAATCTTTCCCCAATTGTGCCATACCTTAATGATTAAGCATTCAAATATATGAGTTTACAGGTGGCTATTCTTATTCATACCACAACAGACCGGGTCTCTCTCAAGGTGGCTCAAGTTTATGCCTGCCAGAATGTTTGGCTGTAAAGACAACTGATCTTATGGGAAGCCATTTGGCTCTTCCAAGGCAGAAAAGAAGTCAAGGATGAGAATCAGGGAGCAATGTGCTCACTGTCTCTCGTCATCATCATAGCCCCAGGGTGCTGCTGTGTTTCCTCCTCTCCTCTCCTCTCCTCTCCTCTCCTCTCCTCTCCTCTCCTCTCCTCTCCTCTCTTCTTTCTCCTCCTCCTCATGTTGCCCTTGGCAACAATACTGAATACATCCTCTAATGACCAGTACCCTTGCTACCTGGTTCTGCTAGTCAGTTGTAGTGGATAATAATTTTCAGTTTGAGCCTGATTGGATGGAGATTCCCTTAGGAGGTTATGAAAGCACACCTCATAGTGTGTCTGGGAAGATGCTTTAGAGACAATTAGATCTTGAGGGTTCTGACCTGATCCACTGATTGATTCAAACTTTGAATAAGCCATTAGAAGACGGTGTAACTGGGGGTTGGAGGGTGGAACTTAGTTGGAGAAATCATTGCTAAGGAATGAGACTTTGAAGGGCGTGTCTCTGTCCCCATCCCTTCTCATCTTCACTGTGCTTCCTGGCTGCTGTGGAATGAGCAGCCTTCTCCACTAGTCTGCTTCACCACAGAAGCATGGACCAGTAGCATGGAGCCAGTTGACTATACTACAGTTCCCTGTGAACCAAAGCAAATTCATTCTTTCTTAAGTTACCTTCAGGCATTTGGCCACAGTGACAATGACAAACATAGCTTTACTCTCTGGGGAAAAAAAAAATTTCAGCTTCTTTTGCTACTTCTGAACTTTCCAGTCATATCTATATAATCAGTCTACATTCCTGTCTGGCTATGGCTGATTTGCAATATTGATGGCTGAGCTGTGCTTCAAGAGACCACAAGTTGGCCTGGGTTACTCACAGGACCTTTGGGAAATGTCCCTTGGTAGAAGGTGTGAGCTGCTTTCAGCACCCTGACACATAGGCACACTTGCCGTCTCCTCACTTTCCCAAGGAGTACTTGATAAATACTGGTCACATTAGGGGCTTATCCTGACCAGTCATGGCTTCTGCTACCTTTACAGTCTGGGTAGAAGGGACTTGCAAGCCACCCTGGAGCTTAGGTGGTTTCTTTCCCAGCCTGGCCTTTAGTCTCCTGGGGCAGTTCAGCCTATGCATAGTTCATGCTGAATGCAGAATCCCTCCACTGGAGGTGACTGCCTCTGACTTCCTTGCTGCTCTATTCCATCCTTCTGGGACTTAAAGAGCTGTGATGCCTGATGCTGAGAATATGGCTTGGTGATAAGTGAGAGGCTCTCAGTTCACTCTTCTGTGCTGAGCTGTAAAGTTATGCAATCTTAGATAATAAGATTTTTTTTTTTGGCATCTTTGTATGAACTACATACCCCAATTTCTGCAAACATTTCTCATATGACTTACTTTTGAGCTATTCTAGCACCCTGACCATTCTCCTTAGAATGTGTCCTTTTAAGATGTAGCCCAGAAGAGGAAGCAGTTCTCTGGATGTGGGCTAACAAGTTCCCAGCCAAGTGTGGGGAGGTTGCTTCCATTCAGATTTCCAGTTATCATCACTCATTTAGAATACTTAATTCTAAGCAAAAGTTGCAGTCATGTAACTGGCCAGCACATTGCCATAAGCAACCTTTTTGCTTCAGAGTATGCTTATTGTAAAAACTAAGTCACCTAAAGACAACTCAGGACAAGCATGTATGCATACATGCGCGCGTGTGCGCGCGAGCGCACACACACACACACACACACACACACAGAGAGAGAAAGAGACAGAAAGACAG
The DNA here is from genome assembly GCF_011762505.2 of Arvicanthis niloticus. Lineage (NCBI taxonomy): Eukaryota > Metazoa > Chordata > Mammalia > Rodentia > Muridae > Arvicanthis > Arvicanthis niloticus. The sequence continues at coordinate 80,815,808 of NC_047661.1, forward strand.
AGAGACAGAGACAGAGAAAAAGAGAGACACAGAGGAAGACAGACAGAAAAAGACACAGAGAGACAGAGACAGAGAGGAATAGAGACAGAGAAAAAGAGAGGCACACAAAGAGAGAGATAGACAGAAAAAGACACAGAGAGACAGAGACAGAGAGAGTAGAGAAGTAGAGGCCAGCCATGAGCACGTGGAGAGAGCAGGAAGGGGAAGGGGAGAGAGGGGGAGCAAGAGGCAAGAGCCCAGGAGATCAACAGAACCAGAGAGGGAGGAGGGGGCAAGCAGCCCCTTTTATAGTGGGTCAGGCCTACCTGACTATTGCCAGGTAACTGTGGAGAGGAGCATACCTGGCTGTTGCCATGTAACTGTGGGGGTGGAGTTTAGACAGAATGCTAACGTTCCCCTGTTTTGGTTTAATTTAAAAAGAAAAATTAGAAAGAGGCGTTGGCGAAGCAGGAATAGGGTCGTTGTGATATCTGGCTACTTCCTGCTGGCATTGGGGGTGGTCTCTAAGGAACCTAGAAGAATGGGTATGGGGGATGTTTGTCCAATTTTAGGAGAATTGGCTGTTTCCTGCTGCCCAGGGTCTGTGGAGACATCTGAGGATAGGTCAGAAGGAACAGGTCCAGTAGAAGCATCTGTGTGTGTGACAGGAGATGGAGCATCTGGAGGTTGCTTCTTTGGAGCTGTTCTGGATGTGCCTGGACTTGACAAGATGTAGGGAGTAAGATTATAAGATTACGTTTGGGAGAAAGAAAATATTTTTTTCTTAGATGTACATTTGAAACCCAGAGGAATCCCATCCTTTGGAATAGGTAGTCAGTGGGAACTTTAGGCAGATGTACTTATCTGGATGGTGTCTATTTGGCCCATGAGAGGTAGATCTGCGTGGGTTTCTTGTGGCTTATAAGTTTACAAAAGAGATAACAGCATGAGTTAACAACATGAGAAGTCTTTAAGATGAGCCTTTGTTGGATCGTATAGTGGAATGTTTTATTAGAGGTAGGCAAGTTTATAGGAACTCAGATAATATTAGGACAGTGGCATAGCAAGAAGAGGAAATATGAAGCATTTAATTGATGGAAACTGAGTTTGACTAATGAGGTAAAAGATTATATCTGTGAAAGCTATCAGTGTAGTCAGACGTCTGAGAAAGAGTAAACAACAATTCTCAGTGAGATAATTTTGTTCTGTGTTGGTAAAGCTGGGCTGCAGCTGACCAGAGAGAGAGAAAACAGTTAGTTCTTCTGTAAGGTAAGAGTGCCCAGGAGAGCCAATAAACCTCAGTAACACTTGCTTTCATAGATAACTTAATCCCATTTCTCAAGTCTTTCACAGGCCTAAGGTTTTTTTTTTTTTTTTTTTTTTTTTTTTTTTTGGTCATTGGGTTTTTTTTTGTCATTGTTTTGTTTTTTGTTGTTGTTATTTGTTTGGTTGGTTTTTGTTTTGTGACAGTCTCATTGTGTAGCTCTGGCTGTCCTCAAACTCACTATGTAGACTAGGTTGGCCTCAAACTCATATCGACCTGCCTGCCTCTGCTTTCCTAATGCTGGGATTAAAGGCATGCTTTCTTTCTTCTCAGGTTTTGATATGAGACAGGGAGAGGTTGTGATTTCAGTGTCTTTGTTACCATTGTCACTGTCTGTTCTCCAGGTTTCCTTTTCAGGTTGCCTAGCCAGTGATATCAGGTGATGGCCCTTTAAACTCATTCTTTCTTATCTGGTTTTATTTTATTTTATTTTATTTTATTTTATTTTATTTTTTGGTTTTTCAAGGCAGGGTTTCTCTGTGTAGCCTGGGCTGTACTGGAACTCACTCTGTAGACCAGGCTGGCCTTGAACTCAGAAATCCGCCTGCCTCTGCCTCCCAAGTGCTGTGATTAAAGGCATGTGCCACCACTGCCCTGCTCTTATCGGATTTTAAATTAGCTTAGCTATTTCTTAGACGGTGTAAAATTGACCAACTTATCGATGAAAATGTCTCACAATCATTAAACATTAAGAAAAACTCAAATTGAAGCCACAATGAGATGCCACCTCACTCCACTGACATTGACATGAAATAAAAGAAAGAGAACAGTCCCATGGGGTTTCAACAAGGACGTGATAAATGAAATGATCAGACTGGAACTCTGCCTGTTGTCCAGGAGGCCTGCCAGTACCAGGGACACCAGCTAAGACCCTACCCCTCTAAGTCCTTGCCTGCCAGCATCAGGGACACCAGCTAAGACCCCATCCCTCCAAGCCCTTGCCTGCCAACTCCCCTGAAAGCACACCCAACAGTGCTAAACTGTACCCCATAACCTGCTCTCCATTTCTCACCCCACAACTCTGCCTGCTTTTTCAAAGGCCCCTGCACCAGGAATCCCAGGCCACACTGGGAATAGAGTCCCTAGAGGAAAGTTTAGCACCCAAAACCCTAGAGCCTCATCCAAAGGCTCCAGTGGAGACACACTACTGGACCTTAAGACTCACTGGTCACCAGCAGCCTGGACCTCTCAGGTCAGAAGAATAGGAGAAAACAGAAGTCAAAGGAAAAAAAATCCCAAAATACCCATCCAACAAAGACAAACTCAGAAGTCAGCATCTGTGTTCAAGCTGATTCCCCTCAGACACGATCAGAGACGCATCTTCTGGGTGCTTCTAGCTCATCCACTCACTCAGCAGTGAAGATTAACTGTTGTTATCCCTGATCATCTCTGAGGCTGGTGGCCCTTGGGCTGTGCAGTGTCCAGCCCCATGTGGTCCTCCCCAGGGCAGTCTTCAGGAAAGCTTCCTTCTCTCCCAGCTGGAAAACAACCCCAAAGACTTCCAATGTGATACGATAGATGCTCTGCTTTCCCTGGCAAATTCCCTTGAAAATGCCTCTCTGTGCAGTGTTTTTGGCACAAGCATCCAGAAAAGGGTTATAATATTCATCAGCCTGAAGCCTTAAGTACAGTCTTTGGTTCTGCAAATACCATAATGACAGACTTGAATTCTCAGTGTGAGGCATGATTGTGGGCACCGGAGCTTAGAAACGTCCTGGGCATGGAAGCAAGTGTTAGTCTTATTTATGTCTGGGATCCAGAAAGAAAATGAGGACCTTAAAGGCCAAATTATACAGTGCTCTCACGGAGCACAGAAGCACCTCCATGAAAGCATTTCTGGAATGAGAACACATCCCTGTGGGTCCCTCAGCACACAAGGATGCAGGGCCTATGCGACAATGTGACATCAGGATGTATCTGAGTTCGTTAGTTGCCTAAATCGGACTCAGAGATGAGGCTAGAGCAAATGGGTGACACCTCCTTGGGTCCACAATGACTGTAGTTAAAAAATGTTTGTGGCTGTTGATGAAATTGGGCACAGCCTAGGTTCACATGATGTCAAGAGGGTGTCCTGCTAGTACTGTGAGACAATGGTCCTTAAGCTTCCTTGCATTCGCCATACTCCCTACTCCTCAAACTCATCTTGAACCTCATCCAATGATGCCTGAGGCCTCATCCCAACTTGCTCTCAAGAAATCAATTAAACAAGGCCTAGTGATGTACATCTTTAATCCCAAGCACTCAGAAGGCAGAAACAGAACTCTGTGGGGTCAAGGTCACCCTAGTCTATATAGTGGAACAATGTCTAAGAAAAAAGAAATCCCAACACCTGCTTTGAATTCACTAGTACCTTTATTTTGGAATGCAAATGTCCTTGCAGAATTCAAGTAAAAAAAATAGTTTCTTTTGGGGACGGGGTGAGGGGGGTGCAGTTGGAGAGATGGCTCAGTGGTGAGAGCCCTTGCTGCTCTTTCTAAGGACCCGAGTTTGGTTCCCAGCATTCATGTCAGCCTGCTCACAATTTCACCTCCAGGAGATCCAACATGCATTTCTGCCTCTGAGGGACCTGCATTCATATGCAAACACTCATACACATAAATATTTATAATTATACATTTAGTCTTATATTTTAAATATTTTTCTTTAAAACTAAAAAAAAAATGTATTTTATACATGTATATGAGTGTTTTGTCTGCATGTTTGCCTGTTGTCCAAGTGATGTCTGTGCCCATGGAGGCCAGGAGAGGACATTGAATCTCTAGAACAGGAGTTCCACATGGTTGGGAACTGACATGTAGTGCTGGCTGGGATCCAACCTGGGTCCTCTGGAGAACAACCAGTACTTTTAACCATTGAGCCACCCCCCTGCCCCTTAAGTGTTTACATAGATATAATGTATTTTGACCATACTCTCTCCCACTATCTACTCTTCTTTCCTACTCCTACACTTTGTCTTTCCTCTCCCTCCTCCCTCTCCCTCCTCCACCTCCTTTTGCTCCTTCTTCTCCCCCTCTTCTTCTTTCGTGACACAGTGAGTCTTATTACTGTTGTTTACAGGAGCACAGACGAAATCTTCCTCCTTTTGTTTGGCATAAGCCTAGTTAACAGATATCAGTTGTGTTTTCATAAATCACACCTAGTTTGTAAAGCAGGTTTTTCTACATTGCATTCCTTAGACCTGGATAAAACAGCATTTTTCTAGGGGCCTTAGGTCAAAAGTGGATTCCTTGTGAATTGTCTCATCTTTTAGGGATTTTCCAGGGTAGCCTGTGAGTCTGGCTTGTCGTCAGGAGCATGCACAAGGGACTGGCACACAGTAGATTCCTAGGATGTGATTACCATGTTGAATACCCGATACCCAGAGCAGGAGATTACTGCAGCCTTCCTGAGAGACCAGGTCAGAGAGGCCAGCCTGAGAATCCCTGCCCTCAACAGATCCTTCAGAAGTGGCTACCTTGTAACTGTTTTAACAAGGTGACTTTATGACATAATGATTGGAACTTCATTATTAGCAGTAGAGGGAGAGCGTAAGGGTCCTGGTGATTGGTTCTAGCAACTGACACTAAAACATTCACCTTGGTCTGCTCAGTCACCTGTAACAAAATCATTGTTCTTCAGAATCTGTGGGTTATTGGTTCCAGGCCCCTCCTCAGATATCATGGTTACCAAGCCCTTTATCTCAAACAGGATAGGGGTTGTGGTGTTGGCTCAGTGATTAAAAGTGCCTGCGCTGTCCTTTCAGAGGACCCAAGTTCTGTTTCCTGCTTCTTCATCAGATGGCTCACAACCACCTATAACTCCAGCCCCAGGGAGACCTGATTCCTCTATTCTCATGGGTACCTGCATGCATATGCTCTCTCATATGTGTATGCACACACACATATACAAAATTAAAAAATAAAATAAGTATTTTTTAAAACCTCAGCTTTAGGCTAGAGAGATGGCTCAGTGGTTGTAAAGACTGATTATTCCAGAGGACCCAGGTTAGGTTCCCAGCAGCCACACGGCAGCTCACAACTGTCTGTAACTCCAGTTCCAGGGGATCCAAAAGCCTCTTCTGACCTCCTAGGCACTGCACATGTATGGTACAAATACATACATGCAAACAAAATGCTCTTGCACATAAAATAAAAATAAATAACTGTAAAACAGTCAGCATCATATGTCTATAGAACCCATGTGTGCCTGTATAATTTAAATACTTTCTTGATTATTTCTAATACCTAAAATTATGCAAATTCTGTGTAAATAGATATTACATGTTACATTTAGGGAATTGTGATAAAAGAAATGTTTGCAATATATATATATATATATATCCCCCCCCAAATATTCTTGATTTGGAATTGGTTAAATTTACTGACTAGAGGGCTGGCAAGGTGGCTCAATGTTTAAGAGCACTGGCTGCTCTTCTAGAGGTCCTGAGTTCAATTCCCAGCAACCACAAGGTGGCTTACAACCATCTGTAATGGGATCTGATGCCCTCTTCTGTTGTGTGTCAAGAAATAGCATATATATTTAATAAATTTACCAACTACAACCTGCAGATATCTAAGTCTAGCCAGACCACAAACTAGGTGCAGACATATGAAGCTAGTTAGACCACAAACTGGGTGGCTTCAACATCAGGCATTTATTCTCACAGTTCTGAAGCCTGGGAAATGCAAGATCAAGGTGCAGGCTAATTCATTTCCTGACTACAGCTCTTTTCCTGGCTCATAGACAGCAGGCCAATCTCCATATCCTCACAGACAGAAAGGAAGGAAGCCAGCTCTCTGTCCACTATTATAACTGTGATAGAGCCACACCATGCTGGCCTCGTATAACCTTTGTCACCCCTTGCAAGGCCTCCATCTCCAAATATGTCATATGGGGGTCAAGGTCTGTTTCCTGCTTCCAAACCAGGTGGCTCACAACCACCTATAAATCCAGCTCCAGGGGAATCTGACTCTATTCTCATGGGTAACTGCATGCATGTGCTCTCTCATATGTGCGCGCACACACACACACACACACTTAAAAAGTAAAATAAATCTAATTTTTATTTAGCAATAAGTTTGAGGTTGCAAAGAAAAAGACTACCATTCCAGCTAAAGTGTTTGGACAAGCAAACTTTAGTCTCTTGAACAAGAGGTTGTGCTGGGACATTGTCTGGTCAGTGTGACAACACTCAGGTGGTGTGCTCATCCCAGTGTCTTCACTTGTCTACAGGTCATGCCCTGGAATAGGGAGAGCCTGAGCGAGGAGCAAAATGAACCAGGCTGATACACATCCTTTTATGTAGCAGAAGTCAGAGCCCACCTGGGACTGAATGAGGCTGATTCACAAAGCTGTGTGCTTGGCTTCCTCCTGCACATCACAGGTTAACCGTTTAGAATCTGGGTGGGTGGCTCAGCATGCAGCGTTGGAGAAATGTCTATCATATGTAAAGGCCTGGATTATCTGGTAGGTAAAAAGCACAAGGTTTGGTCAACATTGCCAACAGGCCAAGCACAACCACAGACAAGTCTCTAATCCCCTTTGTTCCTTGATCTAACCTAGAAAGTGCCAAGGTCTCCACCCTTGCTCTCCTTCCTGCCTCACCCACCTACTGTGCTGTAGCTTTTGTCTAACAGCAGGGGTAGCAACGCCCTTCAAAAGCTCAGGGGACATTCTTCCTTTGTCAGAGTGTCACACTCATACCAGCTTAGGTTGTCCCCACTTAGGACTTTATTCTTCTAGCCATGAGTCACTGCTGCCACCCTGTCTGGCTTATTCCTGCTGGGAGAGAAGAGAAGGGGAGCGGTGAGACACAGAGCCTGTGGCTCAGAGTTGATGTTCAAAATTTTTGTTGCATAATTGAGTAAACCTGAAGTCCTTAGGTGCTTCTTTGCCTTAAAGATAGACAGCTCAGGACCCGGGTGTGTAGCTCAGTGATAACACGCTTACCTAGCATGCACAACCCTGGAGTCAACCCTCAACATGGACAAAACATTATATATATATATTATATATATTATATATATATATAATATATATATATGCACACGCATGCATGCGCGCGCACACACACACACACACACACACATGCCTCAGCCATTGAGTTTCTAACACTGTTACTGATTCTATTTCCAAGTCCCATTACACAAAGCCGTTCAGGGTAGAAACCATAGCAACTCTTCATTGAAAACATTTCCTGTGCATTTGCTGCTGAAGGAGGTATAGATATTTGGGGTTTAGGGGAAGAAAAGCCCAACTACATGAGAGACCATTTCCCTACTGAAAAGCCCTTTTCCCTGGGAATGCCTCCCCCAGTTCAGATTAACAGGACTGGAAAATCACAAATGTGAGATGTAACCAAGGGCAAACCATTGGCACGTGACTAGCCAGTCATAAGGCCAGAACCCAAGGCCTGAGGATACAGGGTTCTCCTTCTTTGAGTCCTGCAACATGTCAGGTGACCTTCCTTGAGGCAATCTCAGAGGGTCACGGTGCCCTTCCCAGAGGTCAGCCAACCATGAACTTGCCTGAAACTTTCCCTGCATTCATTTTACTGTCACACTCAACTCCCTCTTGCGTATCTCATTCTTGTTGGAGACAAAGCATCATCTCCCTTCTTTGAATCTAAATGTCCTCATGCTCTGAATGTCACCGAGCCCTTCCTAAACCTAGGGCACAGAGCTTGTTGCTCCCTCTGCTGTAGCTGTCCCTCGGGAGCCCAGAGTCTCTCTCAGAAGCCCCTCTCTGCCTTCAGCTTTCCAGACTGAAGGAGATCTATGGTGTCTGGAAGCAGGCCCTGAGCCAATAAATATTGATGATGATTATGGAGCTGAATCATGAGAAGAGCTGCCTTTAAGTGCAATTTAAATTCTTGCCTTGAGTCTGAGATGTGGAATAAATCATTGTAAGCACAGTATTGAGTGGAATAGATGAGTATGCTCCCTCCCCTCCCCCACTCCTCATGCAGGGCGATCACTTGACTCCCAAGTTCTCTCCCATTTGTTCCTGTTCCCCTCTGGGTGCACGACGGTGGCATAGTGGTACTTTGCCCAGCCTGTCTGAGGATAAATACTTGTTTAGAGACAACCATTCTCCTTTTAGGAGAAGCAGGATTGTTAATCTTTATTGTCAATTTGACAGGATTTAGAATCACCATGGAAACACATCTCCATGTCTATGAACATGCTTCCAGAAAGATGTAACTGAGGAGGATGGTACCATCCCGTGGGGGGGGGGGGGGTCCCTAAAAAGAAGAAAGGGAACTGAGCAGAAGCACCTGCCTCTCTCTGCTTGCTGCCTGCAGATGCTGTGTGAACAACTACCTTCTACATGCCTTCCTCACCATGATGGGCTGTGACCCTCCAGACTGTGAGCCACCATAAGCCCTTCTCCCCCTACAACGCTTTTTTGTTGGGTATTATACAAGGTGGAAGGAGAGAAGGAAGAGGTGTGGGGTGGGGGCTACCCCAATACGCCAGGCACTGCCTAGCTTACAATGGAACCATTTCCCTTACTCTCTCAAAGAACCATGTGAAGCAGACTGGGGACTTTTTACACCAATGGGGAAACTGAGGCTCACAAAGATGGGTAACCTCTACAGAAGGCCAGGAGCAGCCATCTGGTCCCTCCCACCCTATAGAGAAATGATTCCTTCCTCTGCTCATGGCAGCAGAGCTGTCTTGTGACTGCCTTGCCCCATGTTCCCTAGCTCCACAAGGAACTACATCAGCCTCTCTCATATCCTGACCCAGTCAGTATGCCCCCCTAGTCTGCCCTCCACCACTATATACTTTCTCTGTCTCTTGGCCATTATAGACGGCATGGTAGGACACTTGGCCATCATCTGACTTCTTCCTTTCTCTCAGCAATGTCTCTTGTAGCATGCAATGCACAGCTAAGTTATGCTTTCATTGCTATGAACTATTCCATAGTGTAAATATACCAGTGTTTTTACTTATTAATGCATATGAGGACTTTTCTCCAGAGTGGGGCTATTATCAACAGTGAAGGGATACCATTGTATGCGTACACAACACTCACTCTGTTGGAGGTGTGCCTCAGAGCATCATTGAAGGTTGTGGGGTAGACATGTGCTCAATGTTAATAAATACTGCCAGAATGCCTATACCCAGGTAGATGCGTGCAGAGTGTGAGATTAAACATTCCAGTGCAGATGCTTCAATAATACACAGTTTAAGAAGAATGCTTTTTAAAACTCCAAGGAGAACTACTTTTAAGAGCCCTGGGCACTTTAGGAACAATAGTTAATATGTTAACCATTGTTACGTAAGCAAGTATCCTCTAACCGCTGTCTTCCATTGTATAGACCATTTTGTTGGTCTAGTTTGGGCTATGGTTAAGTTCTTAAACATAAAACAGGCATACTCCCTTAAAAATAACTCTATAATTTATGGTTATTATTCATTCTGAAGGAATGATAACCCCATCTGCTCACACATAAATTCATGACTTTATATAGACATGATTTATATATAAATCATGTGATTTTCTTTTTAAGAACTAGTGTAGCCACCATACTCTGACAATGCATTGCATGTACCTTGTGTGTCTTAGGAAGTGACATCAATTCAATTACACACTTCTTTGTTCACTCTTCAAGGACGGAGTAACCAGCAGGCCTGTGTGAGGCACTGGGGAGATGGGACACTAAAAAGAAAGCTCATAGACATGGCTTCTGTTCCTCCCCTGAGAACATGATTCAGAAGACATGGATGCAAAGTCCCCAGCTGTCTAGGAGAAAGTTTAGAGTCTCACATTTCACTCCAAGTATCCTTACCAGGCAACAGGGCAACAAGGTAGGTGACATTTCAGTAAAAGGAGCTGCCTTAAAAAGCCCAAGGACAGAAAGTCACACAAGGGCAGGTTGTGAAGACCCCCATACTCGGGAGACCCTTCCTCAATCCTCCTGAAATCTCGACCACCCAAAGATCACAAGAAACCATACCTGGATGCAATCAGCAGAGGCTTTATTAGGGAAGTAAGCCAGCGGTCAAAACGACAAGCTCTTTAGCTCCAAGAACAAGGTTTTGGCCCCGAGTAGTGGGTTAAAGGGTCTTTTATAGCATGGGGTGGGGGAAGGAAGGCATTTTCGCGCGCTTGCACATGATTGGTTGTTTTTACAGATTTTGAGCATAGCACTGGGAAGACCAAGGGAGGGGTAACCAAGAACAGTGGAACATTTCAGAGAATCTAGCCCAAATGATCTAGAGTCATGTGAAAATCACTGCACACTCATTCTTCTCAAAAATGTGGGTTTTACCATGCTATTGTGTCCTATCCTGCCATTTACCAACTATTTCAGATTAACTATCTTTGCTTTTTTCTGGCTATAGCCCCACCTAGGTAGCAGCATCTTTTATCTGTGGTCAGGAATGTGTCTTCCTGCCTTGGGCAAGGCTTGAGGAATGTAATCCAGCAAGTGTCCTTCACCTGGAATGTGAAGGCCTGAAATCTTATTTTCAGTCCCGCGTTCTGTAAGGCGAAAAATCTACACATATTTCATAAAATGGCCTTTATAATTTTTCACTCTACAGTTGTTCTTTTAAAACTCATTGAGGTGTCCTTTCACACAGCCTTATACACACCCACTACATTATCTAGAGGTCAAATGAGGTGACGGGAGGCTGGGAGATGGTGTGCTCAGTAAAGTGCTTGCTGTGAGAGTTCTGGTGCCATGTTGAAAACCAGGCAGAGTGGTGAGTAAGCATGTATAATCCTAGCTCACAGACGCAGAGACAGGCAGCTCTCAGGAGCTTGCAAGCCAACTGGCCTGCCCAACCCTCTCCCACCACACGCACACAAGTTTTCTGGGCTTAATAAAACTTGCTCTTCCAGAGAGTTCCAGGGGAAAAGTGCACCACATTTGTTCAAAGTCAAAGAATCTCCTAGAAACTGGGAATTCTTGGCCAGGACTTGTTTATAGTCTTTCTGATTATAAAGTCATAGGAGGTGGTCACGTCAGTTACTTGTATCACGGTTGTGACAAGGAGGCCTGACCAGAGGGTGCACAGTCTTGAGTGATGCCACCTGCCTTGGTTTCTTTTCCGACTATTGTGACAAAATACCTGATGGAAGCAGTTCAAGGCAGGTGAGGTTGGTTTGTTGGTTTGTTTCTGTTTATTTTGGGCTTACAGTTGAAGGGGACATGGTCTATCATGGCAGGGAACATGTGGTGGCAGAAGTGTGAGGCAGGAATTGCCTCTGCAGTTAGGAAGTGGAGAGTGTTGCAGGCTACTGCTTAGCTCCTTTCTCTTTAATATAGTCTAGGACTGGGGCCCACTGAGTGATGCCACTCCCATTGAGGGTGGGCTTTTCCATGCCATTTAACCCATCCTACAAACTCCCTCACAGACATGCTGAGAGATCTGTCTCTAAGGTGACTCTAGAGCAGTGGTTCTCAGCCTTCCTAATGCTGCGACCCTTAATACAGTTCTTTATGTTATGCTGACCCCCAACCCTAAAATTATTTCATTGCTATTTCATAACTGTAATTTTGTTACTTTTATGGACCACAATGTAAATATGCAGGATATCTGATATGTGAAAGGGTTGTTCAACCCCTCAAAGGGGTCATGACCCACAAGTTGAGAACCATTGCTTTAGAACTACTGAGGTGACAATCAATGATAATCATCACAACGGTCTAGAGTGATGTTGGCTAGGAAAAATAAAACAAGAACTTTTAAGAGGAACCCATCAAGCTCAGTGTTAGGTCTATATATAGTGGTCTGACATGCCAGTTGCTGAGTATAATTTTAAATGCTACCATCTTTGCCCAGGGTTGGTGGGGCTACTAGCCCCTCCTAACTTTTCTTTTGTTTACCTGTGTTTGCTCTGTGAGGTGACCACACTACCAACCCAATCCTGACACACTTGAATCCCTGGATAAAAGACACACATACAGGTAGTTACTTTACAGCTTGCCTTCTAGGCACGATTGCTGGGGGGAAGATATCTCCTGCCTGGAAAAGCGTGCCCTTACCAATTTGTTATCTCTGCTTCTCCATCTGCCCTAAACTTAGTGACTAGTCCCATCTAGCCCCTGCCAAACATCCTAGGCCACCTGCCTGTAGCAGAGGCCATGGGCCTTAGCTCCTCCCAAGACTTTACATGACTGTTGTGTTCTTCTTCCTCCAAAGCATGGCAGAAAAGCCTCCTTCTTCCTTGCATCTCCTTTTTCTTCTGGTACCCAGAAGTCCCACCTGTACCTTCTGCCCAGCAATTGGCTTCCTGCCTTCTTTACTCACAAATCAGAACTAATTGGGGAACAGGATGTTAGTATCAGAACCTCCCCTTACACCAATTTTGACATTGACCTCTCCGGACCTCCGGCAAGAAAGAACATCTCTGTGGGTAGCCACAGTGTGTAAATGTGACCTTGGAGCCCACAGAACATTCTAAGATGAGTTATATATAGGGAAAGAGTAGAAGTGGGCTGTTTAAAAACAAGTTCCTGGTTAGACTTAAATGAATGGTCATACCCAGGCTTTAGCAGACATTGTTGGTTACTATAGAGAAGTTTTCGTCTTCCTTTCCTTCTAGATTCTATTACATTTTTATTTTCAATTATGTGTCTCTGTGTGTGGATTTATGTACATATAAGTAGTATCCACGGAGGCCAGAGGTGTCAGGTCCCCTAGAGCTGGAGTTGTAGTTGCGAGCCAATGATGTGGATGCTGGGAACTGAACTCTGGTCCTCTGCAGGAGCAGTGCATGCTCTGAGCTCTCTCTCCAGACCCCGCTTCATTAAGTTTGTGCATGCCAGCTTCTATGGCATTCTGACAGGGGAAATGCCCTCCCTTGGATATTTTGCCTCAAAAGTTACCTAGATATCTGTTCTTAGGAGTAAGTCACAGCATTGTGACTCCATGGGAATGAAGCAAGACAATCTAAATGGCAAGTGCCACGGTTCTATTCCCATGAAGAGACACCATGGCCAAGGCAACTCTTATAAAATAAACTAATTTTTCTATCTATTTTTATTGTAAAATAAAGTTACTTCATAATAATAGAAGAATAAATACAAAAAATAAATATAAAAGAAAAGTAAATAATAAAAGAAAATGCTTATTATAAAAGAAATTTTAATTGGGGCTGTCTTGTAGTTGTTGGGAGCCAACTCCTAGCAGAAAGCGGCTATCATCTTTGCAGTCATCTCGAGCCATATATCCTGACAAGAGACTTGTTTTCAACAGCCTACAACAGCTGAGCACACTCTGATAAACATCTTGTTTTTCCAACATATCTTGTTTTGTTTTTTAGTGCCCCCAGCTGCAAGGTGAACGCGAACATGGTAAAGAGTCTTCAGCTGTGTTCCTCTGCTGTGCTTATTATAAATACCCAGGATTTCCTTTCAATAAATGAGACTAGAGACTTGACTTGACCATATACCCTGTCTTGTCTCCATTCTTTGCATCTCTTGTCCCTCCATCCCCACTCTCTCTCTTGCTAGACCCTGACCTGCAGACCGGAGCAGCAGCCTGGGCCGGGATGGGACACAGTGACCCCCCAAGCTGGGCAGTGTGGGCCGCGACATATTGGCTCCCAAGCATGGAACAGTGCGGTCCTCAACAGTAGTTTCAGAAATTAGTCCATTATCTTCATGGTGGGGAGCATGGTGGTGCTCAGGAAGACATGATGCTAGAGCAGTAGCTGAGAGTTTTCATCCTGAGAGGTAGAGTGGGGAAAGAGAGAGAGAGAGAGAGAGAGAGAGAGAGAGAGAGAGAGACAGAGAGAGACAGAGAGAGACAGAGAGAAACAGAGAGAGACAGAGAGAGAGACAGAGACTAACTGGGCCTGGCATAGGCTTTTGAAATCTAAAGCCCACCCCCACTGACTCACTTCCTCCAACATGGCCACACCTCCTAATTCTTCTAATCCTTTAAAAGTATTCCACTTACTGGTGACTATATATTAAAATAAATGAGCCTGTGAGGGACATTCTCATTCAAACCACCACAGCAAGCAAAGGGTAGAAGGAAGCTCCTGGTGATTATGGACCAGGCTTGCCTAAGCATTGTGTCCATGGACTGAAGAGATGACTTAGTGACTCTGGGCATCTCTGAGATGAAATTCTCCAGTGTATCTCTTTCCTGAGTGGTGCACCTGTCTGGGTTGTTGTCCCCACAGCTGGTGTACAGAATCTTTCCTGTCTACATTGTTGTCCCTCACAGCTGATGTACAGAATCTTTCTGTAATATTTTTTATTGTCCTTCTACAAACATTCTGGCTTCTTTCTTATTCTGATTTTTCTGTTCCTGTTATTTTTTCCCCTTTTCTTGGGAAAGATGGTGTGGGAAATGCATTTTGGAGATTTTAAATGCTAAAAATATCTTAGTTCCATGATAGTATGGCTAGGTATAGAATTCTATAATGAGCATTTCCTTCCAGAAGTTTGAACACAGAACCCCTGTTTTCTCTTTTGCTTTCACTGGTTGGGAAGATCAGTACCATCCTAATTCTAGTCTTTTGTAGGTGACTCTTTACGCTCTGTGTTCTTATAGACTCTTATCTTCTTCACTGTGCCTTTTGAAAATTTTCAGTGACAAGTCTTAATGTGAATCTATTTTCACTTGTTACATTACATACTTGATGTGTTCTTTAAAGTAAAAATGTTTATCTTTCATTTCTGGGAAATGTTTTGGAATCATTTCATTAATGAGTATTTATTTTCTACAAATTTGAATTATTTAGACAGTTTGTTTTTTGGATGACTGTTCTAATATTACTTTATCTTTAATTTTCTATTTGATTTTAAATTAAATTTCACTTATTTATTTACTTACTTACTTACTTACTTACTTACTTACTTATTGTGAGCACATTTGTGTGTGAAGCACTGGCTATAGCATGAGTGTGGAGATCAGAGGACAGTTTTCAGGAATCAGTTTTCCTCTTCTACCAAGTGGGTCCCAGGGATCAACCTCAAGTTGTTGGGTTTGGCCAGAAGAACTGTTTCCCACTGAGCTGTGTACCAGCCCTCTCTGTTTTTGCTCTGCTTTCTGAGAGACTTTCTACTGGTTTCTTTCATTTGTGTTGTTTTGTGTTTAATTTCCAATAGTTCCTTTTGTCTTCTGCCTGCTACTTTTTCATTTCATCCTGTTTTTGATTGAGCATATTGTTACCTCATAGAAACTTAATATACATTATATAGTAAAGTGTATGCATGTGTCCATTTAATTCTCTTGCCTTTAGTTTTCTGTCACCCTCCATGATGCTTTTGTTTTGTTTCCCTTCTGTTTACCATGCACATTATCAGTTCTTGAAACGTCTGACTATGATCAAGAATACAGAACTATTGTTTGGAAGATTTTTCATCAGCTGAAAACTCTGGGCAAGTTAACTAGAGCTTTGGACTTTGTGTTACAATGTAGGTTATGAGAGCTTCCTATGTTCATGATGCTCTTAGATTACCTCAGCATTCTGTGTCCAAAACCACGGGGAGTGGGGAGGACCAAAGATACACACAGCTTACCCCAAGTTCACATCCTTGCCAGGTTCTCCAGCAGATCTACACTGGTACCCATTAGTTTCACAACAGTTTGGGTACAAACTTTGAAGGGCAGCTTTGAGGCTTCCAGGGTGGTGGGTGGTTGAGAAAGAACAGTAAAGGGTGGGAGGTGGCTGGCTAAGATGCTTTCTGCCCATCCTCCCTAAACAGGTATCTAGCACTCCTCATGGGATGGGGTTTGTCACACATGAAGCTTTGTAGGTTAGTGGCACAGCTTCTCTGGTTGCCTCCCATTTTAGGCATGATGGTATCAGAGGGCCAACTTCCAGGAAAGAGAAGGTGAGGTCCCACTAATCTTGCTTTGATTATTAACCCAAACTTTTTTCTTGTCACAGATTGTGAACCACACAGTGTTCTCTCCTACTCTCTGTGCCATCATCCCTAAACCACCTGGGGAAGATGATGAGATTATCAAAGGCATTTTGTACCCAATCCTAATGAACCCTGGCTTGTGTGGTTCTTGGTGGTTGTAGGTATGTCTGTCTTAGTTAGAGTTCTATTGCTGTGATAAAACTCTCTGACCAAAAGTAATTCGGGAAAGAAAGGATTTATTTGACTTACATATTTTGAATCACACTCCATTGGCAGAAGCCAAGACAGGAAGTCCAGGCAGAAACCTAGAGGCAGAAGCCACTGAAGAATGTTACTCACTGACTTGCTCTCCCTGGCTTGCTCAGTTTGTTTTCTTATATACTCCACAACTACCAGCCCAGGGCTGGCTCTTCCCACTGTGATCTAGGCCCTCCTACATCAATTGTGAAACAAGAAAATGCTGCTGTGCTTGCCTGTAGGCAGGTCTTACAGAAGCATGTTCTCAAGTGGGGTTCTCTCTTCCCAAATGATTCTAACTTGTGTCAGGTTGATAAAGACGTAACCAGGATGGTATTCTTTTCTATTTCCCACGGCACTCAGCCCCCAGCTACCTGTAAGACTCTCTGAACATAGGTGAGCAGCTACCCCAGAGTCTGGTTGCTCTCCAGACTGGAGTCTTCTCCCAGAGGCTGATGTAGCCTTTGGCAGGGAGTCAGCCCT
The DNA here is from genome assembly GCF_011762505.2 of Arvicanthis niloticus. NCBI lineage: Eukaryota > Metazoa > Chordata > Mammalia > Rodentia > Muridae > Arvicanthis > Arvicanthis niloticus. The sequence continues at coordinate 80,832,652 of NC_047661.1, forward strand.
GCAGGTCATTGATTTCAATGGTTCAGCATCTTGGTCTCCTCATGGATCTGCCTCTTCCAGTTTAATTCTAATAACTTTCTTGGCACAAAGACTGGAGAGAACATTGCCAAAGTTAATAACCAAGTTTCTGCCACCGAGGATGATTTTGGTTTCAGTGTTTCTGCAGGGAGCACACTTTGGGCTGTGTTGTGTTTCTGTCTTCAGTGTGTTCTCAGATAGGATAGTCCATATTCAGAACTGTGAGCTGGATTCCCTTCCTCTGTTATGCAGTTCATTGCCTTCTGATGCTTCTTGTTAATCCTCTTTCCTTCCGTGCCCTTTTCACACCATTGTGTCAAGGATAAAAATTGGGTATGCAATTTCTTTTTTTGCTTTTATTTATTTATGTCTAGGCAGGTGCTACCACAGAGCCCATGCAGAAGGCAGGGGATGACTTGTGGGAACCATTTCTGTCTTGCTAATATGTAGGTTCCAGGGATCAAGCTGAGGTCAGCAATCTTGGCAGAGCCATCCTGCTGGTCTAGGTAAACAAAATATTTATCAAACATTTATTATAACCCAGACATTAAGAGTGGGGTCTTTAAAACTATACTATTTTTTTTTTTAAATCTAGAATATAAAAAAGAAAACTAGGGCAGGCTAGTGAAGAAGTGTTCTCGTGTGTTTATATGGTCACCCAAGGTAACACATCACATGGCTCCTATAAACTGAAGTGGGAAGGAATCCGAGTGGTTAGCACATGGTTCCATAGATCTGCTCTTTTTCGTTGCTGTTCTGGCAAACATCCTTGTACCTCGGTGTTTTTACCTACAGAAAGGGAATGAGAACAGAGGCACACATCCTCTCAGGTTGCTGTGGGATCATTCAGTGCAAAGTATAAATGGAAAACTTAACATAAAGCACTTGGGGAAAGTGGGCACACAATGAGCCATCACTGCTGATGTCCTGCCTTCCCCAGGTCCTTGCCCACAGTCTGTTCCTCCTACTGCAGACAAAGATGTGTCCTGCCTGGATGCCAGGCCTCCAACTCAGTCAGGGCATAGAGTTTGATCCTAAGATTCCTGCAAACTTTTGACACACCTCCCAGAAGCCTGCTGGGAATGCTATTGTTTCTGATCCCTGAGTTGCCTGAAGTGTGGTCATATTCTGGCTGAGGAGAGCTCCTTTGACTTGGGCGGGGTCAGGATGGTGCTGTAGCAAGGAGCCTGTTAAGTCTGGAGCCAGCCAAACTTGGTTCAAGTCCTGGTTCTTCAGCTTTTCCAAGTTGTGTGATCACAGGCTAGCTGCTTAACCTGCCCCAGACTCAAGGCAAACTCATGTACACAGTAATACCACCTTGACTTTACCATCATGAGGTGAAATACAGTCATTTATAAAGAGTCCAGCTGGTGTCTGCCACAGAAATACCTGATTCACAGGGATCTCTCTATCCATGACCTCTCTTTACCTTCATATAGACCTCACAGCCCATCCATAGCTGGAGAGAGAGTTAATCAGAGGTCAACTGATCAGATTATCACACAAGGAGCACCCCTGGGCCCAAACCCAGAAGGCTTTCTCACTCAAAAACCACAGTTCTGTCTTCTTAGAACTGAATGGACTCCAGAATGTCACAATAGAAAGGCATAAATGGGGTTAGGGGAGGGCTGGGGAGATAGCTCAGTGGATACAAGTGCTTGCTGTGCAGCCTGATGATGTGAGTTTGGGTTCCCAGAACCCAACCCATACAGTAGTACAAACACCTATAATGCCAGCATACCACTACCAAGAGTTGGGAGGTGGAGACAGAGGGATCTCCTGAAACTCACATAGCTAGCCTGACATCAGCAAGGATGACGAAGGTCTGTCTCATACAAGGTGAGACAGTGGATAGCCCCACACTGGAGGGCTATCCTCCAACTACCACATGCTCGCCATAGTGCATGTGTATGCACATGCATACATACATAATACATACATACATACATACATACATACATACATACATGGCAAAGAAGTGGTGTAGAAAAATAGACAGGAGCTCAAGATCCTGTGCAAGTTGCACTGACGGTCATGAGCTGGGCACATGAAATCCAAATGCTCTGCCATGAAGCCCATGTGGAGGAAAGGCAGCTCATCTGCGCAGCCCACACAAAGCCAAAGCAACAAACCCAAGCCTTTGTGAACAGAAAACACCAAGCACAGTAATAATTTATAAATTGAAGGCCAGAGAATCATGTAAGATATTGAATACTGTCTGCTTATCCTAGAAATAAGGAGAGAGTCAAGCAGAGGGCAGAGAAGAGTCCAAAAAGATCCCTCTGCAGCATTAATGAAAATTTTATATTAGTTTTTATACAAGCATGTAATGTATTTTAATCACTCTTTTCCCAAGCCTACCTACCTTCCTCCCAGGCCTGCCTTCCTTCCCCAGACATTCTGAACTTTAAATTTTTTCTTAACAGCCCACTCATTCCAATTGTACTGTCCATATGCTTAGGGGGGTGTAGCCATCCACAGAGCATAGAGCCAGACCCTTAAAGAAAACTGAGTCTCCCGCCCTTAGCAGCCATCAACTATCAATTTCTCCTCTGCTAGGGGTTGGGGCTAGTGGGTCCCTCTGCACTCCATGGTTGAGTATTGACTGCTTAGTCTTACACAGGTCCTGTGCACATGATCACATCTGCTGTGGGTTCATGAGTGCAGTGGCCCAGTCATGTCTACAAGATACTGTTTCTTTTGGGTCCCAGGATGATGGTTTTGAAGATAAAGATGATTATCAAGATCATAACTTGTATGTTTGGGTTCCATAATCCTCAGAGCCTGTGTATTCACAGTGAACTATTGGTAAATTGAGAAGGAATTGTTGGAGGGGGAAGATGTTTCAAATGCAGGACATCTTTCCTTCCCTTCCCTTACTAGGATGTGGGATGATGGACCATGCCAGGAAACTTGGTAAAGTAGAACAGATCGAGACCATGGCACTCAAATACACACCTGAGACAGTAGGTACCTCCCTGTTCCCTGCCAGATTCCTAGACTGGAACATGTGCCACACTCTCCACATAAGGAAACATGACCTGTGGTTATGTAGGCCCAGAACAGAGTTCTCTATGCTAATAAGGTACTTCGAGGCCCTGAGGGTTTAGCCAATAAGCTTTCCTTCCCAGACATTTCTAATTTGCTTTCTATTGGTGTGATAAGCAATATGATCCATAGGTGTCAGTCTCATTCAAACTGTTATAAGCACCTTAGGAAGAAAAGGGTTTATTTCACCAAGAAAAGGGTTTATTTCACTGTCCTATATGGAGGAAAGGGAAGGTAGGCACTCAAGGCAGACACCTAGAGGAAGGAACTGAGGCAGAGACCATGGATGAGTGTTGCTCAGTGGCTTGCTCCCCATAGTTTGCTCAGGCTGTTTTCTTATACAATCTATGACCACCTGGCCAACAGTGGCATCTCAAAGGAGTCTTTGAAACTCAGTGGTGAAGAAGGAGGCCTGACCCATGAAGAGATGGCAACACTGAGAGAGAAAGTCTAAAGAGAAGACTGAGAGACGAGGACCACAGACAGTGAGCTGGAATTGTCATACCCACCTTGATGGTCATGAGGAACTTGGAGTAGATCCACAGAAAGGACCAAGGGTCAAGAGGCTGGGATAGGGTCAGTGAGAAGGTATTGAAGAGCCCTTAAGGTAGGGCAGGCAGAGGGTAGGAACATCAGAAAAACTTCAGTCTCCCTGTCTCCTGGCCATTGGTTTGTTATAGTATCACTTACTAAGCATAGCATTACTAAAAGACTCAGAGACAATGACTCTTGTGAACCAGTTGGTGATTTTTTTCAACCAGATGCCAGAAAAACACTCAGTCCATGAGCTTGAGAATGATGTTTATACAGAATGGAATTTTCTTTTGCTTGACTCCTCAGAACTCTCAAACATGTTCTCACTGGGTGCACTATCTTGAATTCAAACAAGTAAATTCAGTTAAGAAGCAAGAGCCAACCTGCTGTTTGGATCTATTGGCAATTAGATTTCTCAGCCAACCTTTGCAGTGCTATGCAATTTATAACGATCTTACGCATCATCCTCTTGGTGCTTGAAATGACCTCCATTTTACAGAGATAAAATTCAGGCTTCAAAGAGATTCAAATAAGACCACATGTATAATTCTAGATTGTGTTAAATTGTCGGTTACAACCAACCACCACAGTTGGCTACCAAAAGCCTCAGTGTTCCATCGAGCACATTCCTTGGTGAATCCATGGGCTTTCCTGAACTGGGCCTAATTCCCAACCCCAGTACGTTGATCTTTTGACCAATTGTGGTCATTTGATTCTCTTTGCTGGGACTTGATTTATAAAGAAAGTTGAAATTGAATTCTGCATAAAGAAATCAAATAACTCATCTGTGGATGCTTCTGGAAAGTCTTTTTAGGTTTTTAAAGAACTCCAAGAAGTATGGAATTCTCCTTTCTGGCATTGAACATGTTTGCCCAGGGAAATGATCACCAAAGGCCAGACAGCCATTTTGTGGTTGTGATGGAAAATGGCTGGGAAGAAGTATAGAAAATTTCAGGATTTTTATAGAGTCTTTATTTCTTAATTTATTTAACTCTGAAGTTTCTCTCTTTCTAAGCATCACATTAAATATACTATATCACTGGGGTGTGTGCATGTTTGTTGATGTTGTTGTTATTGTTGTTGGGTTTTGTTTTAGCTTTTGTTTTTTGAGTTTGAAAAACTGTGTAAAACTGTCTTAAAAGATTGTATACCTGACAGACCTGGAACTTAGAACCATTGACCAGGCTGGTCTTTAATTCACAGTGATTTACCTGGCTCCCTACCCAAGGGCTAGGATTAAAGGTCTATGCTACCACACCAGACATAATACTTTTATCTTTTTAAATGAAAAGTTAGGAGTTGTTTGCAAAAGTATATTAATTAGCCCCATGTCATAGCATCCCCTTCCTTGATCCTTAAAGGAAAATGGTTTTACTGGGTTTTGTTTTTTTTTTTTTTTTTTTTAGTTTAATTATTTATACGAATGCTTTGTCTACATGTATACATGTGCACCAAGGGGGCCACTGTTGCTCACAGAGGTCAGAAGAGAGCATCATGTGGGAGTTACAGATGGTTCTGAGTCACCATGTGGCAGCTGGGAATTGAACCCAGGTCCTCTGGAAGCAGCCAGTGCTCTTAACTGCCTAGCCATCTCTCCAGCCCCAGTTTTCCTATTCTTGAGATGAGCCCACCTAGCACAGAACTAAGAACCACTCTGACGGTGTGAACGGCCAAGACAGAAGGCATCCAGCTGATCTCACAGCTTAGCCCAAACTATAGTGTTAGAAGGGATTTGTGGGATATTTACTTAGATAAATTTTAAACTTGGATCTATAGACTTCTGTAATTATACAGGGCTTCTCCACAAACCAATGAATATTTGATTTAAATTCAGTTTGCGTCATAATCTAAATGCTTCAAAAATAATTTGCCAGGACATGATGGAGGAAGCTCTCAAGCATGACATGTGGGGAATCAAGACAGGAAGTTTTTGAACTCAAGGCCAACCTGAGATCCCTCAAAATAACCTGAGATCCTGTCTCAAAAATAACATCGAACAAAAAAACCCACGGTTAAGCATTTCGTATGCCCAATGTTTACATGCTAAAGACCATAGTAAGCTCAACTTTCATTTTTTCCATGCTTGTGTGTGTATAGTTCTTGTTGAAGCTGTTTTGTAAATATTTGTTGATCTTCTGAACTGGTCTTTTCTTAATTAATTAATTAATTAATTAGGTTTTGGAGATGGAGCTTTACTATGTTTCCTGTTTGTCTCAGACTCACAGAGATCCGTGCAGCACTACCTCCCAAGTGCTGGGATTAAAAGCGTGTGCCCTCATAGCCATCTTTATTATGATTTTTTAATGAAGTCCTTCCACACTTATTTATATAAAATCATGCACATGAATTAATTATAGGATGCACTGGTCTGATGAGATAAAAATCTAGATAAGATTTACTTTTGTTCCACATTTTGTGAAAATATAGTCATCAGGCTTTAAAAACAACAAGCAGGCCAGTCTTATAAAATGCTACCCTGAGAATGTTTTCCTGCCTTCTCAGATCTGGGTGTCTCATTCTTCATTTTGGAGATTAGGTAAGTTCACCTTGGCAGAGTAATAAATATGGGTTAATTCTATGTCATTGGTCACTGTCTTGATCAAGATTCTTTTGCTGTGAAGAGACATGACCAAGCCAACTCTTATTTAAAAAAAAAAGAGCATTTAGTTGGGGCTGGCTTACAGTTCAGAGGGTTTGTCCATTATCATTACCACAGGGAGCATGGTGGCATGCATGCAGACATGGTGCTGGAGGGGTAGCTGGGAGTTCTACATATGAATTGGCAGGCAGTAGGAAGAGACAGTGAGCCACTAGGCCTGGTGAGACACTTCCTCCAACAAGGCCACATCTACTCCAACAAGACCATACCACCAATAATGCCAATCCTGATGAGTCCGTAGGGACCATTTTCATTCAGACACCATAGTCACCAAAGAATTAAGTATAAAATATAAATTCAGTGTTTCAAGGAAATAATTTTGTTGATTTTAAAATCTGAGTAAATATCAGAGACAAGCTATGGGAGACCAGAGACATCTCTTGTGTCATGGCAGCTAGCAGTAGTTATCATGTGGCCAGCAGCATCCTGGACCCCTGGGGCATCCAGCACCATCCAGCAGCAGCCAGGCACCACTGACCTGTCTGTACTGACCAATTTCACCCACCCAACAATCATGCACAGTGAATACAATTTATAGGCCCATTTTGTGGATGAGAACACCAGGATAAAGGTGCTTATCTTTAGGACTATGAAAGGATAGCATGGTTTCTGGTTGAGCACAGGCTAGAAATCACCGGAGACCCCAGGTGATCCTAAGGGACATGCATTTCACCATGCTCCCAGACTCCAGGCTCCTGGCATGAGGCCGAAGACCTCCATAGAGTGGGGTCCTCCAGTCACGTAGGACAACACCCACTAGCTTCTCCACAGGTAGAGGGCATGACTACAGACCACAGAGCCTCAAGACAGATCTCCATATTAATGAGATACCTAAAGGCAAGAGGGGCATAGCCAATTAAACATTCCTTCCCAGACCCTCCTTGCAAAAGGTATTTAACCTCAGGCCTGCCCTGAAAATACCAGGGTATAGTTTTCATCCATTTTCTGCCATGACAATAAATGTCTTAAGACCATGGACTATTTTTCTTCTTTGGGACCCACTGTGGGGAAAAGTAGAGCAGGTCTTAATCTATGAACTCTCTGAATTCCCTGTCATGGAGACCACCAGCCACCCAACCCAAGCAAGCAAGCTGAGCCAGCTGTGACCCAGCCAATCGAGTCACCCCAACTGAGAACTCTCATCCCTGTGGGATGCAGCCGGAGCTCATCTCTTCCCAGTTCCTCTTTTTACTGTGGGCCAATCTAGCCCATATGACCCCATTTTGTTCTTGCCCCACCCCCAATGGTGCCTGGGAGCCCAAGGGCCTGAGAACCAGCCGGTTCCTGGCAGCCTTTTGGCCCAGGGACCCCCAAACCAAGAGCTCTGGGACCTCAGACTGTTCCCCAACCCCGCTTCAAATAGCACAATGTAGGCCCGGCGCCAGCATAGAGTAAACACAGTCAAATTCCTGAGCCTCTGTTCCCATGAGAGACCCTAGCCACGTGGGGAGACAGAGGCAGAACCCACACATCAACCCAACAGGACCCATGAACACTACAACCCAACACATCTGACAAGCCAGCATCCTGGGATCTGAATCCACAGAGCTGACCTCTAGGATCCAGACTCTGAGAAGTGAACATTTGCTGTGTTGAAGAATCTGACAACTCACAACCTTCAAGCTAGACACACCTTAAAAAATAAGAACGAGATCTTGCTTGTTTGAGGGTTTTTTGGTTTTTTTTTTTTTTTTTTTTTTTTTTTTTGCTTTTTTATTTTAAAGTATGTATATGTGTCTCTGTGTGGATTTGTGCAGGTGAACGCAGGTACCAGAAGAGGGCATTGAAGCTTTTGGAACTGGAGTTACACGCAGCTGCCCATCATGGTGCTGGCAACAGAACTCTGGTCCTCTGGAAGAGCAACCAGTGCTCTGAACGGCTGAGTCATTGTCCCAGACCCCTTTGTTTTCGTGTTTGTTTTCTTAGAGTGTTTCACTCTTGCCTGGAACTCACAACTATCACCCTGCCTCAGCACCGAGTACAGTTACAGAGAGAAGACTGCATGCAGGGACTGTGCTCACCTTCCAAAGTTTCACACTGAAACTGCAGCCTGGACAAACCCAGCTGCAGCCCTTTCTATGTGATACAGAGCATTTTCTCAGTTCTGTGCAACAAAACCAGCTCACCCAACACAGTGGCCCGTGAGGTTGCAGCAAGCGCTGGCCTCCCATATTATTAAATGCTTGTATTACTTGAATTGCAGATAGACTTGGTGACAAGAAAATGTTACCAAACTAAACTTAGAAGTATTCTCCACTGGTATCCACAGTTGCTGTATCTGATGGACATAGACTTGCCTTTGCTGATCTTTCCACTGGTGTCCACAGTTGCTATATCTGATGGACATAGACTTGTCCTTCCTGATCTGGGCAATGACCTCAGAAAACTCCTGCAGTTAGAATAAAACAAACATTAGAAAAGCAATTAAGAGCAGTCAGAGGCATTCAGTGCCCAAAGAAAGAGGAGTCTGTCTGTCTGGCATCACCAGAAGGCAGGAGGCGGATGGTGCTGGCGATGTCTGGCAACTCAGCAGGATTGAGGGCCAACAGCTCCAAGCCTTTAAGAAAAGGTCAACAACATTGGTACAGCCAACACTGTCTCCCTCCAGGCAAGAGCAGGAGGAAAGCAGGGGAGACACTGACCCCTCTTACCTACCACAGAAACCCCTAGGGGCAGGGGTGTCTGTGCTCCTCTCATTGGTCAGACTAGCCAATGGACAAGTTCAAGGGAAGCTGGGAAGAAACTTAAGTCCCCAGCTTCCTATAGAGGTGAGTGTAAACAAATCAGGAGAGGATGCTGAGCCAACACAAAGATAACAAAGGCTCTCCTTGCTGCTACTCCTGTTCCAGTGTTAGAGCAGTGCTCCAGTGCTCACTGTGTGCTGTGTGCTCTCAGCGCTGTGCTAGGATTGGCTGTAGAGGTTTTCCTGCCCTGAAGAATTTGCTAGATGAACTCAATAACCAATTTTTTTTTAGTGTTAAAATATCATGGCGAATTCTCAGCCATGTGTATGTGTGTGTCTGTGTGTGTCTGTGTGTCTCTGTGTGTGTGTGTGTGACCCCACACATGGAATTGGATCTCTAAGGACACTTTAAACTATATAACTCTCTAGTTCCATATGAATACTCAGGAGTAAAAGTCTCTCTGACCCCCACCTCCAATGCCACTGTCAGCAATACACAGCGATCCATGATGCCGCAGAAGTGACCTTTATATCGATTTGATATGGTGAAGGCAATCGGAATGTGGCCTGTCAGGCCTTATTTTAAAGGCTGTCAGTGCCACAAGCTTAAGAAACAAGGGCAAGGTATGGGATGTGGCCATGGTGATAGAGTACTTGTCTAGCATGCATAAGTCCCTGGGTCCAATCCCCAGCACCAAACCAGACAGCACCTATCCATGCCAAAGGATAAGTTCAGGAAATAAAAGGAAAAATTATACTGAACATAACTTTATGCTAGTTGTTTTTCTTTTCTCTTAAAAAGAGGTTTATTTATTTTGTTTCTTGGTTGTATAATTATTCATTATTCATATATGTGTGTACCTGCATGAGTTTATGTGTGCTATGTGTATGAAGATGTCCATGGAGGCCAGAGGCATAAGATCCTTAGAACTAGAGTTAAAGTAGGTTGTGAGCCACCCAGACATAAGTGCAGGGAGCCAAACCTGGGTCCTCTGAAGGAGCAATAGCACTCCTTGCTGAGCCATCTTTCCAGTCTTATTTTGCAATCAGTTTTTGTTTTTATTATTCCAGCCTCTTAACCCAAGGACTAGGACTTTGGAGGTAAGGGAATCACATAGTCCATTACCTACATGCTTCTGGGCACCATTGATATCCACTAATGAAATGAATCTGTTTCTCCTTCTGGAAACAGAAGGAGGAAAAAGTAACCCATACCCCCATCTGACAGCTATGGATGGCATAGTTGTAGGAAGGAACATAGCTGTAGGGTACCCTAAAAGTGAGCAACTGTCACACCCAACTTTCATCACTCTCACCCTTCTAATACCTTTGCAATCACTGGGTGCCCTCTAACCCACTTTTCTGCTTGAAATGCCAAGAACTGTAGAGGAATTTTAATCCAGCAACATGGCTGCCCTGGCTGGAATACAGATACACCCTTAGTACACACCTTTAATTCCTAACAATGTAGGTAAAGTTAGTTTGTAGGACACAGCTATGTTGAACAATAATGCCTAATTGAGGGACAGATAAAGTGACGAATCAGAGGAAGATTTGACAGAATGAGTCAGAGACAGTATATGCTCAACTCTCATGAAAACAGCACAGGAAAGAGAATCTACTAAAAAACAGTTCAGGGAGAGAGAGAGAAAGAGACAGAGAGAGAGCGAGAGAGAGAGAGAGAGAGAGAGAGAGACACAGAGAGAATATTCAGTTTGGTTGAGTGAAATTGAGTTCAGTACAATCAGTTGGAAGTCAATGCAGTGCAGTGGTATTGAATTCTCTTATGAGTTCATGAAGTTCAGTGCAGGTAAGCAGAGGCAGAATAACAAGGAGCCAGAAGATTAGAACAAATTGTTAAGAGTAAATTTGAGGCCAAGCAGAACAATTGAATGAGAAGCTGAGAGAAGCCAGATTGAATCGATCAGCTTAGAGAGGAGTTTGGGCCAGAAAAACTATGTCAAACCAGCCAGCCCTAGTTCAGAAAGAACTAGAAAGGGTGAGCTTATTCAGCAGCAAGCCTCTGACAATTCTATCAGGTAAGTAAAAGTTGCTTTTTCAAAGAGCAGTTGTTTCTATTTTTTTTGCCTGCCACATATTTCAGGGCTGGGCATCAATCAAAGTGAGCAGGAGGACTAGAAAGATCACTTAATGGTTAAAGTAAACGCTGGCATCCATGTAAAAAGCCAGGTATGGGTACACACATGTAATCCCAGGGCCTGGGAAGATGGAGACTAGAGGATGATGCCTGGTGCTTAGTGGCCAGCCAGTCTAGCCGAATTGGTGAGCCCCAGGGCCAGTAAGAAACACTGTCTCAAGAAATTAGATTGAGAGTGATTGAGGAAGACACCTGATGTTGACATCTGTCCTCCACATAAGTATACAGTGTCTCCACATACAAATGTATGCTTTCATATACACATGACTATATACATACATGGCCAATAAGAAAGCTAAACAGATCTCAATCATCCATATTTGCAGTCAATATAACTATCTACATATGGAAACCAAGTGTGTTTACAGTTAAGCATTATAAATGCCAGACTGTTCAGCAGGTTGCTGGATACAAGACTAACACACTGAGAAAAGCCAATGAGCAAGCCCTGAATATGGACCATCCATGGTTCTGCTCTCTCATCTCCCACATCTAATGCTTACTGAATCCACTTGAGTACACATATTAAATATTTACAAAATGAACTAACATCGCACCACCATCTCCCTAAGCCAGGCACTGTCATCTCTAGTCTATGCCAGAAACTTTCTAACTAGACTTCCTAAATGCGGTTCTACCTCATGTGTAGTCATTTCCCTACCTCAAAAGCTTTACATTGCTCTGGGGAAGAATTCACAGCTCCTTGGGTTTATGAAGCTCTTCCTTGCCTGCCCCTGCCAGCTGTCTTTCTTGCTATCCCACACTTCCTACTTGAGAACTCCAGCCATCCTGAATCTATTCGCATTCTCAAATGTACCGTTCAAAGCATCATTTCTACCTGGAGCGTCCTCTGTCCTTCACTACCCCTTCCTCTTCAGCTCTCTCTCTCTCTCTCTCTCTCTCTCTCTCTCTCTCTCTCTCTCTCTCTCTCTCTCTTGGTTATTTGAGACAGGGTTTCTCTGTGTAGCCCTGGCTGTCCTGGAACTCACTCTGTAAACCAGGCTGGCCTCGAACTCAGAAATCCACCTGCCTCTGCCTCCCAAGTTCTGGGATTAAAGGCATGCGCCACCACCGCCCGGCCCTTCTCTCTCTTTTTTAATGGCTTATTTTATTTTATGTGTATGTCAATATGTATGTGCATTATATATGTGCTTGGAGCAAGAGGAGAACATAAGAAGATATATGATTCTCTGGAACTAGGGCCACAGGAACTAGTACAGATGTTGTGAGCTGCTGTTGAATGGTAGGAATTGAACCTGGGTCCTCTGTAAGAGCAGTCAGTGCTCTTAACCACAGAGCCATCTCTCCAGCGCCTCCTTCTTTAGCTTCTCACCCATTCTCAAGCTTTAGGTTGGCCCTTGCTTCCTCTGACTTCCCAAGCTAGGTGAGAAGCCCTGCTGGCTGCACTCTCAGCTTCCTGCCTCCCTTGCCTCTTCATGGCACTGAGCATGCCTTCTGCTATTGCCTGCTAACCCTCACTCATCATCAGCCAGCTGTAAGCTCCACAACGGCTGAGAGTGTGCCTCATTTTATTTTTAGTGCTGAGACCTGGTAGGTGCTTATTAAATAGGTATAGATAATAATTCTTCTGTGCCCTTCTCAGATGGTGGGTTAAAAAATGCAGATTGGGAAGAATCCCTAGGTTAGGGTAAAAATGGCCGAGGCTCTAACCATGGGTCACTGTCCTGCAAGAGGAGGAGCCCACAGCTCAACCACATCTCCAACAGCTACAAATGTGTTCTGTCTAATTTTAGAGCAGTGAGCGCTTAGGATGCCAGGGCTTATAGGGAAGGAGTAGGGAGCCCAAGAATAACGACACAGGTCTGCCTCAGTGTGTCATGAACACTGGATGATTCAGATGTCCCTGAGAGGTGACACAGCTTCCCTTTATTTACCGGCAACCCCCATGAATGGGATAGCTTATTATCCTTAGTTGCTGATGAGGCATATGATTTTTTTCTATGAATTTTAAAATTAGTCCTTTGAGGATTTCGTACAATGTATTTTGATAATAACACCTCCTACACACTCCTCCCATACCCACCTCCACTTCCCTACCCATCTAAGGTGTGTCTTTTTATTTTTTAAAAACTCATCTGGTACAATTGGTGCTGTCTATATTTTTTTGGATGTGTGGCCTTCCATTTGAGTGTGGTAGGCCCACCGGGGACCATACCTTTAAAGAAAACCAACTCTCCCTCTCCCAACAGCTGTCAATAGTGCCTTAGCTGGGGTGGGATTTTGTGCCCATTTCCCCCATCTCCAGGCTGGTCTGGCTTGTACTTGCACAGGTCTTGTGTATACTATCTCAAATGCGATGGATTTCTAAGAGCAAGAGGAACATGATTCTTAGAGAAGGTAAATGATGTCAAAGTCACTGTCGGTAAGAGACTATCCAGCTTTTTCCATACATGACCCAAACACTTGACATAAAGACTGAGGCATGTTTATATGAGTAAAGGATTTTATACCTAGTCAGGTATAAAGTCCACCCAATAAATGTATCATCTTACCCAAAATCATTTAACAATGATTTCTGAGCCATCCTGTGTGTCAACACCATTCTAGGAACAGAGAAAATACAAAGCAGGAGCAGAGCAAATACAAATGATAGAATAATAACAATAGTACTTTTTCTACAGTTTCTTTTAGTCACTCTTAATACCCCTCAGCCCCCCACACATACATCTTCAGTGTCTTTAATCACACAGTTCTCTACTAGAGTGGGAGAGCATCATCAGTTACCTGTCCCCCCGTTGGTGATTATTTGGATAATTTCCAGTTTTCTAACATCGTAAGCCATCCTTGGCTAAGCCACTTGTTTCTGCACATACACGTATTTGCTCCACCAGGTCAGACTTCTGTAAGGAGAGCTGTGAAGGTGAAAGGTTATGCACTTTTTCATTTGGACAGACCTGCTCCTGTCTCCTGAGCTTCAACCATTTCATCTCCTAGGCACATTGGAGAAGGTTGTCTCCATTTGGCCTCAGTCAAAATAAACCTTTGAGCCAGTCGTAGGGGTTCACACCTATAATCTTTGTATTTGAGGCTGAGATAGGAGGATTACCAGGATTTCAGGGCCAGCTTGTTCTATGTTGTGATTTTTCAGACCAGCCTGAACTACAGAGTGAAATCTCATTTTCAAAAGTGTCCAAACAAACTACCTGTTAATCTTGGGTTGCTAAGATTCCCTTTGCCATTTACACATCTCTGACTGTGAGGCGGGAGATCTTCTTGGGTGTTTGTTAACATGCCTTCCTCCATTTATTTTCTAGATTGCTTCCTCTTCTTTGTCATTCTATAGGAACACTGTACTTAAGTTTGTGTATCAGCCCTTGAATATGCAGTAATGTCAAAAGAGTTTAATCCCAACCTGTCCCTAGGAAAATAACTTTGTAGATTGATTTTTTCCAAGACCATTAAGTGTTGCATAAATGATTACTTATATTACAACTTTTATATTTATTGACTTACTTGTTTATTTAGTGGAGTGGGGTGAACAACTTGCAGGAGCTGGTGGTTCTCTCCTCCCCACATGTGGCTTCTAGGAATTGGAGTCAGGTCATCAGGCAAGTGCTTTTAACCTCCAAGCCTTCTTGCTGGCCTTGTTATGTCTTTGAAAGGTTTGGTATTTAGTTAGAAAGACCTTACTCACATCTAGACCTTATCTATCTATCTATCTATCTATCTATCTATCTATCTATCTATCTATCTATCTATCATTCTATCTATCTATCTATCTATCATTCTATCTATCTATCTATCATTCTATCTATCTATCTACCATCTACCTATCTATCATTTATTTATCATCTATCTATCTATCTATCTATTCTCTATCTATCATCTGTCTGTCTGTCTGTCTATCTGTCTGTCTATCCTCTACCTATCTATCTTTTATTTATACTTTATCAATCATCTATCTATCTATCTACCTATCATCTCTCTATCATCTCTATCATCTCTATCATCTCTATCTATCTATCTATCTATCTATCTATCTATCTATCTATCTTGTCTTCATGAAGTCATCACATGCATGTCACTATTTCACACTGGTGAAAACTAGATTCTCCTGTATTTCTCTTAGTAATTGTATTGTTAACTAGATTCTCCTGTATTTCTCTTAGTAATTCTATTGTTCTTCTTATTATTTTACAAATAGGCTGTTAATTCGTTAGGAATTTATTTCCAGGTAGGGTGAAAAAGGGATATTAATGTTTTTACAAAAGGAGAGCAGATTTCCCCATGGCAGCCTTGGCTGGAAGATAACTAGAGAATGTTGGTGCCATCACCAACAGCTGATTTCCATGCATGAATACTGCTGCGTCTGTTTTTAGCTGCACTGCTGCTGAGACTGCACTACACTGTTTTAATTATCATAAATTTGTAATATACTTGATATCAGGCAGCACAAGATTTTCTTAACTATCCATGTCCAATAGATGAGTTTTTAGAATCTACCCAAACTAATTACATACTTCTATTGTCGTTTTGATGAAATTGTATGGGACATGAATGGAATGTGGCCCAGGGCTTCTCTATAGTATTGTTCTCATGAATCACATCTATGTCACTGATTTTGGTCAGAGCCTTTTTCTTATTTCTACTCAAGAAAAGTATAGGTTTTTTTTGTTTTTGTTTTTTTTTTGTTTTTTTTTTTTTTTTTTTTTTAATGGATCTTGCATAGCTCTTGCAAAACGTATTCTAATTTGAGGATGGTGGATAGTTCAGTGATAGAGCCCCCGCCTAGGATGTTCAAGTCCCTGGCTTGATCCTCCAATATGTGCTCTGGGTTCCTAGTAATATTGATTGATAGGCATGCTGATTCATTCTTTGTCAACTTGACACAAGCTAGGGACAGCTGGGAAGAGGTAACCTCAGTTAAGAGAATGACTCCATCAGATTGTCCTGTAAGTAAATGAAGCATTTTCTTGATTAATGATTGACACAGGAGGGCCCAGCTCATGGTGAGTGCTGCCATTCCTGGACAGGTGGTCTTGAATTGTATAAAAATGTAGGTTAAGCAACCCATGAGCAAACCAGTAAGCAGCACTCCCCCATACACTCCCCCATAGTCCCTGCATCAGTTCCTGCCCTGACTTCCCTTCATGATGGATCATAGTGTTTCCTCTCCAAGTTGCTTTTAGTCATGGCATTTATCACAGCAACAGAATCAAGTAAGGATATTATATAAAACTGCTTGGATTACATTATAGTTACTAACTGAACATTGCTGGTATGGCAGAAAGCTATTACATGGGGGGGGGGGGATCGTCCCTTTTTTTTCTGTATTTTATTTTGTGTTGGGTATTAAATCCAAGGCCTTGTGAATGCTATGACTGAGTACATTCCCAAACCATTTTTAATGTTTTCATTGAGTCTGTCTCTCTGTCTCTCTCTCTCTCTCTCGCTCTCTCTCTCTCTCTCTCTCTCTCTGTATGTGTGTGTGTGTGTGTGTTGAGACAGGATCTCATTGTGTAGCTTTGGCTGGCCTGGAACTTGGTATGTAGACCAGGTTGGTCTTGAATTCACAGAAATCAGCCTGACTCTGTCCCCCGAGTGCTGGGATTTCATTAAGTAATTACTCTTTTTAGAAGTGGGTCTTAATTGCTTAAGCTGACCTGGAACTTGTGGCAATCCTCCTGCATCAGACCTCTGAGAGCTGAGATAACCGGCACGAGCCATAATGGCCAGCTGGTTCTATTTCAGTTGCTTCTCTTGGTGCTGTAATGGACAGCTCTACATTGTGTGGACTCTTTGATTTGTATCTAAGCACTTCACACAAGTTAGCGCCTCTGTCATAACCACCCTTTGAAGGACTCACTTCTATTGTCCCTGTTTTTTTTTTTTAACTTTTGTTTTTTGTTTGTGTGTGGGGGGAGGTTGTTTTGTTTTTGTTTTGTTGTTTTGTTTTGTTTTCAGAGAGACCAATTGATTTACTAAAAGCCATGCTGTAAAGGCTTGCATTGGTGTTCCCTCTGTACAACGTTACTTACAAATAATACATTTATGTCTAATTCGGCAAGGATTTTGCCTCATTTTTTTCTTTTACTCTTTTTTAGTGTTATGTTGATGAAAACCCTAAGAATTTGATTGACAAGGGCAACATCTAGTCCTATGACTAGGCAAACAGGGCACTTACTGTAGGTGCAGAATTTCGTGAAGCTTCAGAAAGTTCTACACCCAGAACAGAAGCATTTTAATAGTGTTCTTACTGTTTCAGATTGGAATCAAGGACAAATCACTGATGATATTAGTTGAAATTCTCGTATTTTGTCCTGTAAGAACTTTTTAGTGTTAACTTTTATTTTAAAATATTTTGTTTTACAGATGACTGAAAGGGTCTTTTGGCATGTGTGTTTTTAGCTGGCATGAATATTTTTGTGCCTATAGTGCTTCTTGAAGTTGTCAGCTGTTCTCAGCTTCTCTATTCTGGGCCAATAGGTCTTCTCTTTCATCCCTGTAGTCCCATCTCTGGGAATCTGTAGGGAGTTCCCTCGCTCTCTGACAGGCAGGCTGCTTCTGTTTCCTTTCCACTAGACTATTTCTCATATGCATGTGTTCGTGTGTGGCCCACGTATCCTTCATAACTAAAGGGATGTGTTTTGATTCCTAGATTACTGAAATCCTTTATTAGAAGTAGCATTGAATGGGGATAAGGAGATGGCTCAGTGGTTGGAGTATATGCTGCACAAGCATGAAGACCCGAGTTCAAATCCCCAGCACTTAGGGAGAAGTCAGCCATGGCTGCTCACACATTTCATAAATATTCACACATATGTATGAATGTTTTATGTACATATATGTATGTGTGCCATGTGTATGTATGTCTGGTGTCCAGAGGGGTCAGAAGAGAATGTTGGATTTCCTGGAACTAGAGTTACAGAAGGTTACAATCTGCCCCCTGGGTGCTGGAAACCAAAATTATTCTGCAAGACTGAATGCTCTTAACTGCTCAGCCATCTCTCCAGCCCGCCTCCAACACATTCACAATCCCAGGACAAGATGGAGGGAGACAGGATTTCTGAGGCTCACTAATCAGCCAATTTAGCCAAAATATGGTGAGCTCCAAGTTCAATGAGAGACCTTGCCTGAAGGGAATAAGGCAGAACACAACAGAGCAGGACACTCAAGCCCTCCTCTGACCTCTGCACATGCATGCATGGAGTACACACATCCACAATCATGTGCAAACACATGCATGTGCATGTAGCACACATACATACATACATACATACATACATACATCTACACACACACACACACACACACACATTCGCAGGACCATAGAAGCTGATCAAGTTGTTTTGTTGTCATCATTTTAAGACAAGATCTCAGTGGGTAGGTCTGAATGGATGAAACTCATTATGTAGATCAGGTTGGCCTCAAACTCAAAAAGATCTGTCTTCCAAGTTCTGGATTAAAGGTGTATGCCATCAAAACTGGCGACTATTTTTAAATTCTCAGCAAAACGATCACATGGGACTGAATTTTACAGGAAGTAAAAATCACCTCCCATTGTTTTGTTACCCATAGAATTAGTGGACTGACAGGTTTTGTTTTTTTTTTTAACTTGTTCTTTTTGTAATGCTTGGACTCAACCCTGGGACCTTGTGAATGCTAGGCAAGGGCTCTACCATGGAACTTCCTCCTTAGCCCTTGATTTTTGGAGATAGGGTCTTACTATGTACCCCTAGGCTAACCTTAAATTCAATAGCCCCCCTGCCTCAGCTTCCCGGATGCTGGGATTGCAGATGTGTATTAGTTCCTTATCCTGATGTAGCAATAAAATCTCTTACAAAAGCAAGGCAAGGGGGGAAGAGTTTATTTTGGCTTTCCCTTTGAGGGAAGAGTCCTCCACAGAGAGGGAAGCATGGTAGCAGGAAAGCGGGGCAGCTGGTTACACAGAGTAAACGGTGCAGAGAGATAGAAGCTGGTACTCCGCCCACTTTCTCCTTTTGAATTGGTTCAGGACCTCAGCCCATGGAGTGCTGCCACCCACATTACGGTGTGTATCCCTAATAATGTAGAAACTCCTCATTTAGACATGCTCAGAGGTTTGTTTCATGGTGATTCTAAATTCCATCAAAGGACAATCAAGGTTAAGATTACACAGGTGTGCAGCACCACCCCAGTTTATAGAAGGAAGGGTTTTTACCCTTCTAGACAGGAGTCTGCCGTGCTGGGGAAGCATGGGACAAGCAAGCATGACAGCAGGAGCAGGAAGGTGAGATCTCACATCCTGGACCGCAAGCAGGAAACAGAGCAAACTAGGGCTGGTTCAAAGCTTTAAAATCTCAAAGCCCTCCCCCAGTGACATATTTCCTGTTGCAAGGCCACACCTCCGGAAGCTGCTCAAGTAGCACCACCTACGAGGGACCAAGGATTCAAATACTTATATAAGCCTACAAAGACCTATTTGCATTCAAACCACCACACCAGCATACTGCCATTTTATTTTAAACTCCTTTATTTTAAACTAGTCCTGAGTGAAGCACACTTTCAGCGATGCTCTTATCAACCTTAGCAGGTTTCCTTCCTTGACAGTCTAGAGGAATCTGGCTCGCACTTCTCCATGGCGAGGGAGGCATGACTAGGACTGCCACTCAATAGCCTGGTCCGCCTCCTGAGATCTTTCACTATGTTTTACAGGAAACCACAGAAAGTTATCCCATACAGCAAGGCTCTACAGAACAACTTCCTTTTCCCTGGTCTCCTGGGATCTGAGTAGTTGGTGCAGGAAGACAATGACGGGGCTTGTGAACCGGAAAACAGCCACCGCTCCTCTGTCTTCTCACGGTTTGGCTGGGTTGGCCGGGTTGGCTGTCTCAGCTGGGAGCTCATGAAGATCTTTGACTGACTCAAGCAGGGCAGTACAGTGTCCTCCCCCCCTCCAGGCCACTCCCCTCCCCCCCCCCGGAGGACTTGCTGATTGAATTGCCACCAACATACAAGTAAGGCCTGCGTGGGAAAGCAAGCCCTAAGTAACAGGGAGACTCCCAGATGGTGTAGACCAACACACAGGAGCACTCCTTTGCGATCAGCAATGAATACAGCATTCCCATCCTGCCAGCGTGCTCTGGAGGACTGAACAGCGGAGAAGGAAGATGAGGCATACTCACCAATGAGAGTATCTTAAGTAGAGGGAAGGATCAGGATTGCAGTAAATAAACAGAGTGATAGCAGTTACAGAATATTCGATTGTGGATAAAAGAAAAATATCAGAATGTCTTTTTAAAAAGAAGAGATTTTTACATTGTATACTGGGGTACATGACAGGAAGTTCAACACACTTCCAGAGATGCAACTCCTTCTTTCTTTTCCATTCATAATGTGTTGGCTTTTCTGTGTTATAAAAGGGTGGCTGGGCCTCCAGTAATTGTGCCCATATTCATAGTAAAAAAAAAAGTGGGGAAGGAAAGAGCAAACTAGCCAGATCTGGCCTTTTTCTGTAGAAATGCCTAAGCTTCCCCAGAGTATGCTTTTGGTTTTTTCATTTGACAAGACTTGGGTCGGGTGGTCATCATCCCTGGATCAATTCCCTAGCCAAGTCTCCAGAGTTCATGGTTGTTTAAACTAGGCAGTTTAACCATCTCTGTGCTTCTCCTTGTCATTAGAGGTCCCCAAGGGTAACTGGAGAGACTGGGATTCTGTTGAGAAGAAGGGACAGATGTTGGGTAATATCTGTTCACAAAAATTGTGTGTCAGAAAGGCTGTAATAGCATCGACCACATTCTTGGCAAACTGAGAAAACAGAATCCTGTGTTCAAAAATTAAGAGTCTCAGACTACCAGTGGTTAAGTAATTGTGGGACCCTTCTGAGTTCATGGACCTGTGTGACCTTAGAAGCATGGGGAGCAGGAGGAGGGGGGCAGAGACAGGACCCCAGCACTTCTTAGAGAAAATAGCTCAAGGAAAGCTGACAAAATGGGGACATAGAAGACAGTGAATGGATGCCAAAATGCAAGCTGCACTTTCTCTGCCCTGCGTAGCTTGGGTTGGAGCTTGGGGGTGATGTTCACATCAGGCAGATAGGAGAGGGACTGCAGATGGGTGCTGCATTCACCCAGGACCCCCAGGGGTGGGACATAGTCCTTCAGAGGGAGGAGCCAGTTGGGTGCAGCCCCACTCTGTCAGACACTCCCTGGACCCAGCCTCAAGGTGCCTTAAGCAATTCACCTGCAATGCAAGCTAAGTATTGCAGGGGTCATCTGAGGAGAACTCACTCCAGAGGAAAGACTTCATTGTTCCCTTCTGCATGGATGCCACCCACCCCTGCCTAATGTCTTCCCACCACCACTGTCCCCAGGCCTGCAATACTAATTTAGAGGGTGTCAGTTTTCAGAGATTGAGTATGAATGTTGGATGGCAGGGTTCAGGGAGAGAAGGGAAGGAAGAATCCCTGGGAGCAGGGTTTGTTTATGCAAACCCATCCTGCCCCTTCCACCTTAGCCATCACCCCAGCAGCTGTGCCTTACAGTGATGAGCACAGGGCTTTGGTGACGTCACCCCCTCTGCTGCCAGGAGACATAAATTCCATTTCCCAGAAGATGCAGCAGACTGTAGCTTCTGGGCAAACAGTAACACTAGCAGTAAACATTGGCAGAGAGACTTTCAAATGGAAGAACTGTGTAGACCTGGAGCAGCCAGGCTGCAAATTCCCTAATGGGGAAGGGTCGCATGCTTCAGACAAGACGACAGGATTCACAGTGGCCAAAACAGTAATTCGAAGCCCCGCCCAAACATATCAGCTCTTAAGCCTAATCATTAAACAACAACAACAAAACCCATGTTTAACTGAGGGAGGAAATTATAGAAACCAGGCAGAAACCCCCTCCAGAAAAACAAACAAACCAGCAAACAAAAAACCCACCAGGTCACCATTCATTCATCGAGGAGTGACAGAAAAGATGTCACTCTGGAGGGGGAGCAGTGGAAAGAAGAGGGAGGGGGAAGAGAGAGGAGCAAGGAGGGAGGGGGCAGTCATTGCCCTGGGGAAGTCTAGGAGGTCACAGTTTTAGTCACCCCTGAAGGAGCTCACCAGACAGTCCACAAACTCTGACATGTAGACAGGCAGGGTTTACCTGGAACACACACACACACAAACACACACACACACACAGGAGCAGGGGGTAAACTTCAAGCTGTCTTCTAGATATAACTTGTGGACTTGTGGGAAAAGGCCACCTGCGATGTTTTTTAAATAACTGAAGTCAAGTTCATGTGGTGTCCCTCTGAAGAGCCAGTAACTTCCAACCCACCGGAGGAGGGAGGCAGAGACTGCCTTCATCTCACACACTGTCAGGGCACTTAACATTTCCCAGAATGCCTTTACCAAAGGAGAGGCTGGCATCTGGGGCAGACTCCAGCTGTGCCAGGCCTGTAACACAGAGCCTCAGGTTGAGGGCAACCCTGCCTAGGGAGCTGGCAGGACCACCTAATGTAGCAGCATTAACACAGCTTCCGGTGCAGTTCACTCAGTCTCAAACCCCTGTGCAGTGAGTTTGAAACCTCCAGGGATTTCCAGTGGAAACTGACACTAAATCCTATTCTAGATTTTTTTTCTTTTATCAGCTGAGAATGTAGCTCAGTTGGTAGAGTACTCACCTAACATGTATGAAGCCCTGGACTTAATTTCCAGTGTTTCATAAATGTGGGGCCTGGGGCTCACTTACAATCCTAGCACTTGGAAGGTAGAAGCAAGAGGGCCAGAAATTTAGGGTTATCCTTAACTGCCTAGAGAACTGGAGAACCGCTTAGGCTACAAGAGTCTGTGTTTGAAAAATAAAATGATATATTTTTTAAAAAGGACACGAGACTCTGTCTCAAAAAATAAGAGACTAAATATAAAAGAATGGGATCTTACCAGAGACTGGGGGGGGGGGCATCAAAATGAAAGGGAGGTGTGGTCAGAGGGTGTTAGATTGAGTTAGACAAGAGGGAAAATCGTTCTGGAGATCTACTGTTCAGCACTAATATCATTAATTATGCATTGGTAAAAGATACATAAATGTTCTCATACAAGCAGATGTGATGGTAAAGGCATGGTGCTTGAGAAGCCGAGAGAGGTGGTCAGCAGGTATTTGGTCACAGCCTGGGCTCTAGAGTGAGTTCCAGGCCTGTTTGAGCCATATAGCTAGATCCTATCTCAAACAAGTAAGTATAAAAATAAACATGACTTGGACTATGAATTGGAGGAGAGAGGGAGAAATGGCTCTCCCCTGACTGAAGGAGCTTGCCCTGTTTGGGGGAGTTGGTCTTTCCTGAGCCTTAGGCTGGGTCAGAGCTGCCGAGGATGAGAAGGACTTGGTCCAAGGCTTTTTGCTCCACAAGGTGTTTGATCCATCCAGAAACCTAAGCTTTTGGTACAGAGCTCTCCTGGGAGAGTCAAGGCAAGAGCAGATGGGGAACCAGGCAGTGGTTATACCTGGGGGAATGACACTGTTTCTCCTTCATCTTTATGTCACAGAGGCTAACTGCAGAGGTTTGCTGCACTCAAAACTGTTTACTGACTACATGAGCAATCCATTTGAGATAAACAAATAAACAAACTTAATCTGTTCTTGACTATACAACCCAAGCAAACCCCAAAGCTCTCTCAACTCCTTCCCTTGGCAAAGTGCTTCATCCCTTGTGGCATTGTTGGGAGTCAGAGAACTGAAACCTGAAAGAAGCTGATCAACCAAAATGTTCTAGAGGGGCTGGAGAGGTGGCTCAGCAGCTAAGGGCTTTGTTAATCTGGCAGATAGATCCCAGTACCCAAATGGCAGCTCACCACCATCTGTAATTTCCACTCCAGGAAATCCGATACCCTCTTCCCATCTCTGTGGACACACACACACACACACACACACACACACACACACACACACACAGTTCGATCATAAGCATGCACACACACACACACAGTTCGATCATAAGCATGTACACACACACGTGTGGTACACTTACATTCAGGCAACACACACTTATAAGTATAAAATAAACAGATAATTTTTTAAAGTATGCTAAAGATGTAAATGTTTAAGAGGAGTGAGGCTGACGTTGGACATGTTTTCCTTGCTGTTTGTCTGACTGTAGACATGCCATGCTGGTTTGTGGTTTCCACCCTGGTCTAATGAGCATTGAAGAGATGTCAGGTGAAGGCTGGGGGAAAAACCCAGAATCAATCTACCCTTTCTTACTTAGGAGCAACAGTGTCCCTAAAAGAGCATCTGCAGTTACCATGGCAACCTAGACTCTTCTCACTTCACATCCTCATGTCCAGAACAATAACCCATCTTAGCCCTCTGTGTTTGTGTCTATGAGTGTGCCTTGTGGGAGTGAGAGTGATCTAATATTAGGACACTGTGCACTCAGTGCTCATTAAGAGACCAGGAAGTGCTCACAAGGAAGACTTTTATTTACCTCATCTAATAGGTCACAGGAAATGGGCCATCTTTGATATTTTAGACCAGAGTGAAGTACACTGCTGCCTCTAGACTCCTGTGTGGTTTTGCCAGCTTATGAGCTGAGAATGGCTTTCATATTTTTAAGTGTTTGAAAACTCAGAGCAGTGGTTTGTGACAGTGAAGACAATGTGTGACCAAGCATCTCTGTGCATGTGTCTCTGTGCAGAGCAGTGTTCTCTCAGCCCACAGTTCCTTTCTTTATGAATTGTCCATGGCTTCTTTCTTAATTAGGACAGAGCTGAGAGTGAGGCTATCTGGCCCACCAAGCCCCACGTTTTGGGTCTCATTGTTCAACTCAAGAAGCTTTCACTGAGAGTGGACACATGGAAGGCTCTGCCCAGACCAGGGTCACTGAAGACCAAATGTTGCCTCTAAGAGGCCATGACCAGGATCTGAATGCTAACACAATATGCTTCTAGGGAATCTGGGTCTTTGCAAAGAGCCCTGCATGCTGGTTTATACAAAGGAATTCTAGAAGGAAGTGATGTGGACCTTGCCAAGGTCTAGACCGGTCTGCTCCAGGAGATCTCAGTTCTTTAGCAGAGCCCTCTAGTCTGTTGGCACAAGTCTAATTGGTAGCAGTCTTTATGGCTGCCTATATATGGGTGGTTCTCACATCCAGGTGTTTCCCTGTGCCACCCTGTTCCAACTGGCATTTTGCAAATAGGTGCAGGTATACCCAACCTTGATATGCTGAAGGCCCTTGGGCCACAACTTCAATAGTCCATTGGTCCCCTGCCCTCTGTGGATAGCTGTGTCCCTGTTCCTCCAGTGGATTGCTTTATGGCTTCTCTGTCGCCCTTTTATTACACTTACTGCCCGCAATCAGCTCTCTCCCTCCTATTCTCAGCCTGCCTCCCACAGACCTATGTCTCCTTCCCTGGTGTCCTCACTGAGCCTTTCCTGATGTCACCTTTAGGAAAACTTCTCATGAGGGACACAGGTCAGATTCATGCACATTCAACATCAATAAACTATTAAAGTAGCAAACTAATGTTCAGAGCTGGCCAAGTATAGTTCAAGGTCTCACAGGCCCAGGGACACTGGGCTCCAGGCCTGGTGAATGTGCAGTGTTTGTACAGTGGCATTTGTGAGCTGCTTTACAACACTGGAGAGTCTAAGTGGGCTTTGGAAATTACTAACTGTAAGTTGCATTGACTTTTGACTAGGTAAGGACGTGATAAGATCCAGGGGAAGGTGCAAAAGACAGCAATCTATATGGTACACGATGAGGACGAGGATGCCGTAGGATAAAAGATATACCCAGGTCCCACAAGAGGTCGTGATAGGTGATGCATTCATCGATTTTCTCATTGCACTGACGAAATGCCTGGAAACAGCAACACAAAGAAGGAAGGGCTTATTCTGGCTCCGGGTTGAATGGTACCATCCATCATGTGAGGAAGGCAAGATAGCAAGAGTGTAAGACAGCTCATCGCACCACTGTGTGCTCAGTCCAGGATCCCAGCCCATGGGATGGTGCCACATATACTCAGGGAGGATTTTTCCACATCAAGTAACCTAATCTAGACAATGCTTCACAGACATGCAAAGAGGGTTGTTTCTAAATCTCATCAAGGCTAGAATCAAATTGACTATCACATATGACAAAGGGGGTCCTACAAGCTGCAGAAATGGCCACTTAGGCAAAATAAACTCTGATTTTAGGGGTCTACGTTGGCTTTCTGTTGCTGGGATAAATACTGTGACCAAAAGCAACTTGGGGAGGAAAGGCTTTATTTGAATTATATTTCCAGATCACAGTCTATAATTGAGGAAAGCCAGGATAGGAACTAAAGCAGAGACTGGAGGAACGCTGCTCCTCACTGGTTTGCTCTCCAGGCTCACGTTCAGCTACTTTTCTTATGCCTACCAGGTCTGCCAGCCCAGCAGTGGCATGACCCTTACAGGGCTAGCTTACAAGGGGCAATCAAGAAAATGCCCCCACAGACATGCCATAGGCAAATCCTTGAAGGCAATTCTACAATTGAGCAATTGAGGTTTTCTCTTCCCAGATGTCTCGAGTTTGTGTCAAGTTGACAAAAACTAACCATCCTATTGGGTAAGGGCTGAAAGGGTTGTAAAATATTCACACAGGTTAAAGACTTAGATCGAAGGCTGTGTTGTTCTGGGTTGTGTGACCTGCTCGTCTGTACCTGCTCTCTGGTTCTCCTTGGCCTACCTGGGATGCAAGCTTCTTTGCATACTGATCCAAGGCCTGGGATTCTTCATTGTCAAACCATCCTCAGGAGAAGTGATCCCATGAGTGCTAGAAATTCAAATGGAGAAACCAATCCTTGAGGACATTACTGTTCAAGACAACCACCATTTTTTAAAGCTAATACATCCCCACAACCTGTTTCTCAATCTGTTCTCCTGTTCCTGTTACCTGTTTCACTGGGAACAGAGAAACACGGCCGCACCATCAATTTCCCCTTGCCCTGCGCTGTGATTTACTTTGTGCTGCTGTGGATGATCTAATGCTCCCACTGACAATCTCTCTCTCAGCCATTGGACTGTACCCCCTTCACCTGCCCAAGGACATCACTCCTAGACACGACCCTGTCTATGGGTCATTATCACAGCAAACAAGAACAATACACAACCAAACAACAAAACTACTATCTTCGGTCTCAGCTTTCTCTGCATCAAAACCCTGGGGGCGGGGGGGGGGGTTGTTCCTCTCTTCTCATCCTCCATGAGTCCTTTCCTGTCATTCTCTCCTCTGTTCTCACTTCTGCACTGACATTGTTCTTGCTGAAGTTATTATTGTACCTCTTGCTTGTTGTTTCTGTAACAAGATGTCTGAGACTGGGTAATGTTCAGTCTGACACTGGGGCAGGAAACAGATGACTTTCAAGGGGGCTAAAAATAACCTAAGATAATTGGGCTGTGGCCCTCAACATTTAAACTCCCCCTGACCGTGAGGTTCAGTCAGTTAACAAAAATGTTAACTCCCGTCTACCTACACTTTTTCTTTAGGTAGCTTTATCTAGTGTCTCAATTTAAAATGTCACCACTATACCATGACTTCTGTTTTATATTTTCAGCCCAGACTTTTCCAATGAATTTCCAACACTGTATCTTCTACTACCTTCAAGGTGGGCTTCACACAATTAACATTTCCAAACTGACTTCCTTATTCTTCCCCAGCAACATGGGAGGCACAGTGACACAGACAGACAGACAGACAGACAGACAGACAGACAGACAGACAGACACACACACACACACACACACACACACACACACAGTTTCTTCCCTCCTACTCTGAGCTGATCAATGGAACTCCATTCCTCAGTTCCTTGAGGTCACCTTTGTCTCTTCTCTCTCTCTCTTGGGTCCCAATGGCAGGACCCAAACACAAGCATAGACCTCTGCATTCACTTTCAGAAAGTATCTAGGACCTGACCCTTTCTTGGAACCATTTTTATTTTCTCCCTGATTCTTTCCTCACATGTGGCATCATTTCAAAGAAATTCGATCCAAGTTTGCATTTAAATGTCAATCCTGTCCTAGAACCCCACACCTCAGAATCCCACCCACAGAGAAAAAAATCCAAAGGCCTCTGAGAGGACTGCAAGAAATTGACATGGCTCTGCTCTGACTTTGCCATGAGAACCTCCTGCCTATTTCCTGCATACATCAAGCATGGCTTATCGTTCACTGTTTCTGACACACTGCTGGGAATAGACATCATCTCAAGTAGAAAATCAGAGACCGCATTAGCTTTTCAATCAAACACTTTAAATTAATTGATGGAAATGGGAGTTCCTACATAAATCAAGAAATCGGTGACTAAATTATACCTTGGGCATGAGTTAGATCAGGTATAGTCAGTTCTATAGAGTCCCACTAGCTATGTCCAGACCCACAAATAGACCATGTATCTAGCCACTCCTGTGGTTGCTGTCATACTAAGATGCCTGGCCAGCCAGCTTTCCTCGATGTTTGTTTCTGGGCTCTGGGGATTGAACTGGGGTTCACAAGCACTGAGCCATCACCTCAACCCAGCAATTCTGCTGCAAAACAAGAATGTCTTCTTGATTGATCTAGTTTGCCAACACTTTTTCCCCAACACCATCTCAAAGCTGGTCATTTGTGTTTGCACTGAAAACATCCAACCTGGCACAGTCCTCCCTCGCCTGTGCTCCCACAAGATGATATACCTAATTAAAGCATTCTAGTCAGGCAGAGAAGAGGCATTCTGATGGTTGTTTCTAGTCACAGCCCAGCCACCTGTACCTCAACAAGGAAATGGATTACTCTAACAGGACAAATCACTCTTCCATTGACATTGATGTGACTTTCTTCTTTCATAAAAGCCAAAACCTTTTCTTATCTCCCAGACAATGTTCTTTGTTAAAAATAGAAACACACAGCATCCTGTGAAAATGGCAGACATCTCCATTAGAAACTGACTTGCTAGGAGCCCAGCCAACCCGACACTGAATAGAGTCCTACAGTGCTGGGGACATGGTGGGCATTTTCACGTGGACCCCTGTGCCTTCTCTTCAGGTGAGATGGTGAGGTTGTTGAAGGGGTGCAAGCAGATGCTCTACTGCAACCTACTGGGGTTCACTGGCCAAAAAACTAAAAAGGAGTCTCTTGTGTTGAGCGAAGGCAACACTCCTTTGGGGCTAGTGGTCCTTGGCAGATTCCTTTGGCCTCCTCCTCTCTCTTTATCCTTCTGCATGGCTGTTTTCCCTTCATGATGCTTTGGTAAATAATAGAGGCTCCTTTCTTACCCCAGCATTGTAAATTCTAAAAAGAAGCCTGATCTAAGGTTAAAATGTTAAGTACAAAATAATCTTTCATCAGGTTTCAGGACCCAGAGTGTATGAGGACTTTTGCAATGCCATTCCTTAGACTTTGGCCTAATACATCAAGGAATGCAAAGCCTGTAATTGTTTGTAAAGTTGAACTCAGAAGAAAAGGTCGAAGTAGCTTGTGATGTTTTGGCCGTGGGAGTTGGGGGCAGGGGCATGCCCTAGACCATGCTGTTGCTGCTCAGTACAATACCCTGTCTCGTTTTCTTCCTCCCCCCTGAAGCCCTTCGATTAAACTTGGTTCCTTCCTCCAGACTCTCCACTCTTGAATATTAGCTTTTGGACAGTGACAGTCTACATGTAAGGTCGGAACCAGAAGGGTCGAGAAGACTCATTGTCTTACCATATTGGATCACATTTCTGTCACTCATAGAGGAGGTTTAGTTAGTTTAAAGCAAGCCATAGATTCCAAATGTGGCAGGGAAAAACATTAGCAGAATTAACTATTAGTTTTCCCTACCGACAAGTAGGAGAAAGCTCTCTATAATAAGGCACTGAGAGGTAGGTGGAGAGGGGCCACTTAGGAGCAGAACAATGTGAAGAAGACAATCAGAATCTGAATTCAAAACAGCAGCTTCACCCTACCTGGAATTGGGCCAGTGGAGGAACCCCTCCCCCATCCATGTTGAAATTTGACTGGTTTGATTTTATACAGGTGTCATGCAGATAATTACAGCTGCAATGCGTTAATACTTCAGCGCGGTCATGCCTGGAAAATATCATTTTACGACTATTCTCCCCATCTACCTTACATTCTCTCTGCCCCATCTTCCACAATGTTCCCTGAGCCTTAGGTGGAGGCAGGGGTGGTGTAGATGAGGCCTCCACAGTTGAGCACTCACGGTTCCTTATGCTCAGTATATTGGCCAGTTTGGAATCTGTACATTAACAACCACCCATTTCAAAATGGAAGCTTCTAAGACATCCATCCTCTGTGACCCAGTTACCCAGAGCCCTGGGGTCCATGTTGTTCTGTTTGTCTTTCTAATTCACTAGGAGCTCACGACCTAACTGCCTGGGGTCAGCTCTCTGATGTACTCCATCTGCTTCTCAACACTGACTGCAAATTACTGTTGCCACGATTGCCTTGAACATATCCTGATGGGACAACACAACGGCCATGGATTCTCTGTGGGGAAAAATCTCGTGGGTGGGGGGAAGGGAGTCCAGCGACAGAGTCTCAGGGCGGTCCGGCACCAGGGCTTCCCGCGCAGCCAACAGAGGATCCCACATTCACGCAGCTGTCGGTGGGCGGGCCGGCGGCTGCATCGGCAAGGTTCCAGGGTTCCAAAAGCTGGGAATCAGGTGGAGAGACCATGGACACGTGGAGTCCGGTTTTCCAAAGCTTTTATTGTTCATGGCATGGTTAATGGGCGCAACTGGTACACTTCCCCCGCCAAAAGCCAGGGGAGACCAGTCTTATAGGGAAGGGAGAAAGGGGAGGGAATAACTTAATTAGCTACGCCCTTGGCCTTTTGATAATTCATTAATATTTAAATCTCTGGAGGTGGAGACTTGTTAGTCACACACTCTACCTGTCCTACGTGACTGAAGGTAACAGGTTAAATAAAGTTACCTCGTCCAAGGCCCAACAATTCTCTAAGTGGGACACAGTTGCTGATTTGATTGTTGTAACTGATTTTAATGAGTTCAAATTGTAACTTACATTAGAACCTTCACCTGGAGGCCTTATCAAAACTGAAGTAAGCTATCTGGAATTTGTTTTTTTTTTTTTAAACAACACAGAAATATTATAAGAATATGTTTCCATTTTAATCCCAGGTGTGGGATATGCGGCTGCTTCAGATTTTCCCACAGCAGCTGACTATGAATTGCCTCATGCTCTAGCAAGGGGCCCAGTTTTGCCAGCTGCTGATGAATTCTGGGTACTCTTCAGAGGGCATTTAAGTGTGAGGGCTCTGAGAGGTGGGATGGGGTGTTGTTGGTTGTAGTTTGTTAAGTAGTCATAGGCAAAGAAGAAATAACAAGAAGAAGAATTAGATATTCTGACAGCGAAGATCAAATTTGCCCCAGGGAACTCTTTCCCTAATTAGCAGGAAATAGTCCAAGGATGACATTGCCCCCTTTCCTACTCCTGACTTTATTCAGGAATTTCTTTCTTTTCCTTTTTCTCTTTTATCTAGTGTTGCGGATTGAAAGGATGGAAAAAAGGGGGCACAGAAGGGTGAAAGAACCCACTAAGTAGCCAAAGACCAATAACAGGGTCCAACCCCTAGAATTTCTGGGACCCCAAAATTAAGATTTCTAACAAGTTCTCAGGCAATTCCCATGCCACATAGATCTTGGCAACACTTTCATAACCAGCATGTCACATGAACCAAGCTATGAGCAAACCCATTGTATAATTGAGGACCACATAAACAGGTTTGCCATATTGGGATTCACAAAAACATTCTTTAATAGAGATGGGTAATATGGGCTTTGTGTGCCCTGATCTTCAGTCCTGGGTCCCTAAATTTCTACACATGAATTCTGACCTCCTTGCCAGAGCAACTGTGTAGGGAGGCCCCGGGACTCTATGGAGAAAGAGGACTTTCTGGAGTCCAGTCTCATAGTCTTCTTGGACAAGACATTAGTCACGTGATTAAAATTGTTTTGGGTCTTCTAGACCAGCCTCGGCACTGAATATCATCAGATGACTCCAGTCAGAGCCATCCTTGAACAGGAGAATCACCCAGCTGAGTCCTGCCCTAACTCCTGACAAAATCATGATGCATAATACAGGGCTTGCTATTTAAGCCACTGAATTCGGAGTGCTTGGTTCTGTTGCAATAGGCAACCAGGACCATGGGCCAATAACTATTACCCTTACGTGTGAAATTCATGCAGTAGACTGTACAGCTATTTGACTGATGTCAGAAGAACGAATGCAAATACATGGGATGTTAGTGCGAGGTAGTGAAGGTCTGTGACATTTTATACTATTCCAGCTAACTCTCAGTCCTGCGGCTGATTAAATGTCCCACAGATACACCTCTGCAGCAAAATATGCAACCACTGCAAACAAGGCCTCCTTGTGAATTGTGCAGAGGCTCATGAGTTAGCATTAAGTTCAAAGTTGGGACTCCCAGGAGGATGTAGGAAGAGGTGGCCAGTTGTGGGGAAGGCTGGACAACTCGGAGCCCTCACACAAGGAGGGCTCTGTCTGCTCCCAAGCACCTCGTGCCTGTTCTCAAGGTGGAGTTTTGAGTTTGGGAGCAATTCTCATTCTGAAGAAGGAGGTATTTATTTCCTCCTCTCTGCAACTCACTTAAACCTCCCTCAGCCCAAGGGGAATTTTTAGAACTGTATAATAAGTACACTTTCAGAATCACAGCCTCTTTTTTCTGAATGTGTTTCTTATGTAAATGCTATATCAGAGAAACTTCCCTCTGCTTTACACTTCAATCCTGCTTTGAAAACCTGCAAAACTGAAACAGAAAAAGACACCTTGGAAATGCACTGGGTTTCATCTGTTTTCCATTTTTACCTAAGGCTCCTGCCCGCCCCCTGCAAAGTCTCAATTCTTCTAGTTACGATTAATTTTAAATCATCTCATGTTGAATTGGAAGAGCAAAGAAAAAGGATGGTTCCTGTACATTTGTTCCGTCCAAATATGTGAAGTCCTCACTGAGGTGAAGTGGACAATGATCTACTAACCCTTGGAAAACTGAAGTGACATGGGGTATCCCACAGCAGGGCCCAGTCAAAGAGGCCCCATCAGATGACTGGGTCTCTCCCCCAGGACATGGACCTGTGGAGAAAGAGAAGCAACCTGAATTCACAGTTGGCCCTCAAAATATTATTTAAATAAAGAATAAATGAATGTGCTTAGCCGAGCAGTGTTTGAATGAATGGGTTTGAATCCCAACTCAGGCACTTACTGGCTGCATGAAGACAAATCTTAGAGGGGATGGAATACTTCAAGCTGTTTTACCCTCGGGGAGACGGCCCAATCAGACAAGTCGAGTGTGAGCATCAAGAGGACTCCCCTGGATCCCACCCAGGAAGCAGATAATGGAGACCGTGTCTTCTAATTTCAGTACTGCGGTGTCGAAGAACGGTGGAGGGGAGACAGGAGCTGGGAGAGGGACACACTGTCAGCTGCCTAGTCAAATCAGGGAGTTCCAGGTTCAGGGAGAGACCCTGTCTCCAAAAATAAGATGCCTCTGGCTTCCACATGCCGCTGGACTGAAGGACACAGGTGAACTCATACACATTCATATTCCCTTCTGCGCATGTACACAAAACGTCTTTAGGGGCTGTAGGTAAAGAGGGGTTGTGTGACACAGAAGATAACAATGCAAAGCTGGTGTGTGGCAGTGTCACTGTGTGACTCCACACTCGGCGGCAGGCTGAGCCTTTACCTGTGGTCCATGTAGGCTGTGGTAATCGTGGTAATCGCTTCCTTTCCCTCAGCTCAATATCTCAAACAGTGTTCTTTGCCTGGAGCCAGCTGCGGCCCCGGGGACAGCCATCTGAATGGATTATGAGAGACTGCATTATTTTTTCCATCCTCAGATTCCAAACCAGAAACAGAGGGGAAAGTACAATAATAATTCACTGCTGTCGCAGGAAGGAAACAGTGAAATCAGTCTATTCAAGGGAAAGCTAGGAGAAAACTGAGAAGAGCTGGTTGTCCCTCAGGCCGACAGGGGGCGCCGCTGAGTCAGACCACCACTCTTGAACCCCGGGAGTGGCGACCTACTTTCTTCATCTCTCAGCCTTCTGGCTGGGATGTCTCTGGCCTTGATATTTGCCATCCCACCCAGCCCAGCCTTGCCCTTTGGATGACATCACCCATTGTTGTGGTGCCTCATTCAGAGGAATCCCAGTGAGAAAACAGTGGAGCCCCCACTCAGGGTGGAGAAAGCTGGGTATCATACCCTCATTGTCTCTCCTTTACACAAACACCTCTTTCCCGCCTCTTTCCAGGGGTCCCATTGCCCCTCCTCCTTTATGCAAGGGCCCAAGACCGCAGGTGCTTCAGATGTGTTTAACCACCCTTTGACCTCGTCTCATCTAAGAAGGATAGTTGGATATCTGAGTTCCTAGCCTTTTGCGAGTGCTGACAGCAACCCCTTTCAGCACCCTATTTGTCCCCTGCATCCCTAGATGGACTCACTGCTCTCACTGAAAGCTACATCCTAAAGATTGAAAGGAGGCAGCAGACAACGTCCCCTCCCTGCTGGGCTGTGGCCAGACAATAGAGCAGGGCTCCATTGTGCCTTGGGTGTGGTGGGCTGCAGGGACCACCCAGGGTGTGGCTAAGGGCCCCTGCACTGAGGCAGCAGATCCTTGAAGCCACACTAGTCCCCAGGATGACCTTCTCCCTGGGGTCCACTTCCACATTCTGAAGTCTTTGACATTTCCTCTTCTGTGCCTCCCTATGGGTCACGCTGCTCCAGGAAGAAGAGAATGGTGATCCAAATTATTGTTGAGAACGTGTTTACTTAAAATCCTATGGAAGTGTAATTTTAGAGCCTGTGTCTGCCAGCCTTATCAAGAAACAGTTCTAGAGAGAGGGGCCCTGTGTTCCATGACCTTTAAGGAAAGATTTCGGAGTAGGCGGGGCTAGGTACACTGTCCTAGAAGGTGGGTCTTCACCAGCTTGTATCCTCACCTACCATGACAGAGAGGCAGCCCCAGGGGGCATTCTGATCCCCACATGGAGGCACGTTGCCCACCAATTTTCCAAGAGAAGTCTGAGGGCGACGCTGCCCAGATAGGAAAGGCCTGGAGCTACGGAAGGAAGCTCCTCTGGATGAGTGGCAAGGGCCGCTCTCCAAGATCAGGTTTCAGAGCATCTGCCCCACAGGGTCAGTAGCCCAGTCTCTAGCTCTCCCAACTGTACAGGACAGGACGGACTGGAATCCTTAAGCTCTGGGGGTTGGGAGGGGGAAGCCACTGGCAATATCAAGTGAAGAGCGTCCCTCACCAACCCCCCTCCCCCGTCCCAACCACCCAGATGCTGGATGAGGAGGGCCTTCTCATAGGTTTTTTTCTGCCTTGGTAGGAGGGAGACTCAAGTCAGAAAGGGATGGTAAGATATGGAAATCTGTGGCCACACCCTCCAGGCTCCAGGGATCCTGAGTACTGGCCCTTTTATCTGTTCAAGAAGGAATGCTCTCCAATAAACAGCATAGTATCCAGCTTCATCCTGGTGCAGCCTGGGCGGGGCAGTGGGGAGAGCAGAAACCAGGGTGAGGACAGGAGAGCTGAGAGGCTGTGTCCTCCAGGAACACAGCAGAACAGAGCACTGCTGGGGGCTGAGAGCAGAGGCAAAGGGGACAATGTCTGTCACCACTGTTGAAACTTCCAGAAAAACAGACCCCTGTCCACAAGGACAGGCAACCATAGCCCAACCTCCTTAGACATGCAGACATACAGATACAAAGCTTACCTGTGCCTCTTACACACACACACACACACACACACACACACACACACACACACACACAAATGCACTCACAGACACTTTGGCACACTTAGATTATCTTAATGTAGGAAGGTCCAGCCCACTGGGGATAGTATCATTTCCTAGGCATGTGGTTCTGGATGGTATAAGAAAGCTAGCTAAGCTTGTGCCTGTGAACGAGCCCTGGAGCAAGCAGTACTCTCCTGGTTCCTGCATTACTTCCTTGGCTGTGCATGAGTTTCCTGGCTGGAGGTAATGTCTGCCTTCCGGTTCCTGTCCTGACTTCCCTCAGTGACAGAAAGCGACCTGGAAGTGTAAGCCGAATAAGCCCTTTCCTCCCCTCCGTTGCTTTTGGTCAGTGTTCTATCAAAGCACCAGATTGAAACTGGAATGGTCTCCTTGGCTAATGGGCATGCTCAGGGGGCTGGCCGAGAGCCTTCGAGCAGCAGCTGGTGCTCCTAGCTCAGCTGCTCTACACAAGGCTGCTTCTGGGGGGCCCTCGCAACCCCGGCAACGTATTGGGAATTTTATTTATCTCATGAATTAAATTCATGAAGTTCAAAAGGAAAGCAAAACAAATACAAAGTCTGTCCAAAGGTATAAAAACCTATACATGAAAAGCAGGAATTGTTTAGACACATTGCATTGGTCTCATCATCTATGAGATTTGGCTTCAGTCAGAACATACATAATAGTGGACTCAAAGTGACGCTCCACCTACCACCACCACCAGCTACACTCTGCCTACGCAGTGCAAAGTGGACTTCAGCTCTCTCCTGTTTCTGTATATGTGGAAACATTATTTTTATTAAACTGATATTCAGAAGGGCATTCACACAAAGCCATACTATGGAGCAAAATTCAGCAAAATAAATAATAATTTGTACAGAGCCTTAAAAACAATATATTTGCTAATTCAATCCCATCCTCCCCCCCCCCCCCCCCATGGCTGTCACTTTTATCAGCTCCAGGAGCTCGTTTAAAGTCAGCACATTCTCCAAGTTACTCTAAACTCGTATTTGAAAGGGAGGGGGTGTCCCCTGTCCAGTAGGCCTGTTAATGGATGCATGCAAGAAGCTGATAGAATTTCTCATGTTTGGATGGCATTAGGCTGTAGTGGGATGAACTTCCTTTTAGCACTACACATGATAGAAGTAGGGAGGCACTGAAGGAGATGGCTGAGACCTGAGGCTCTCTGTCCACTCTGTGGGACCCAGAGCTTGCCTGGGGGCTCTCCTCCTACACGGCCGGGGTGCTCATCAATAGTACTTCTTGGCTCCATAGCACCCCATGCTCAGGTTGCCAAGCACTGTGATGACTACAATTTGTTCTGCATCTAGACCCGCACAGAAGCCTCAAACGGGGGCTGCAAAGCATGGGGTCCGACCACCTGTTTATGGAGCCCCGTTACCTGGATTTCCATCCCCTGGTGTGCCACTGGCCAAGTAACTTTAACTACCTCAAGCCGGACTTTTCCTTTGTGTGTAAAATTAAAGCAAACTTTGCCTAACCGCTGGTTCTGTCACAGCCACTGAACAAGGAAATTTGAGCCAAGTGTTTGCACAATCGCTGTACATCCCGGACTCGGAGTGGAGGGAAGATAGGTGGGAAGGCACCCAGCCTGAGCAGCCAGGAGCTAAAGCCACAGGAGGTTGAAGGAGGACCAGATAGGTGACCTGGAAATGACCACAGGCCTGAGTCCGGGCTGTCACCTTTGATATCCTGAAGGGAAGATCCATAAGAGCATAATTCCTGTAACTGTATTTCCTTGCAGAGTACACTGTGCTCTGCCAGAGAGCGCTGCCACAGGACCATTTTCTCATTACTATATAATAACATCAGCGCTAATGTCCTCTTTCTCAAAGGAGTCCAGAGCACTTAGAGATTGCATGCTCAGTGCCCAACGCACAGGCCTGGGGCTGGTGGCAGAGGCTGCCAGATACCTTAATCAGGCTTCACTGCAGTAAAGAGAGCAGAAGCCAAAGGTGCCACAGAGTCACCGCACTCAGCATCTTTAGTGCTCTGGGGACCCACTCAGAAAGGTCACTTGCTCTGAAGACACCACCGAAGCTACTTTGAGGGGACTCCAGTGAGCAGACTTCTCTGCCCATCGAATTCAACAGGAAAAACAGCGGTGGGGATAGGGATGGGTTGGGGGCAGGGGCGGAACTGGGAGGATTCTACGAGCCTGAGGGCTCCAAGTGGGTGCTTTCTCCCAGCCTCCTTTGCGGGCTGAGTCAGAGGTCACATGGGATTGAGTCCCTCTGGTAGAAGGCAGAAGCTCAGAAAGGGGATGTGTAAGCCTTCACTGCATAGTGGGTTTGGTTTCCAGAGGAGCTTCTGCTCTAGGATTGAAACTTACATCTGGGGAACGAAAGATTTCCCCAGACCACGTGAGACTCTCATGAGAAGACCCATTGCTATGTTTTACAAGTTTTTGGTTTACTTTCAGACAACAAAGGAAGTGTTCTTCACTGTATCTTTCCAGAGCTCCTGACTTGCTGCACTCGCGGGTCATATTCCTGCACTAGAGGTCTGAGTACCAAACACCTTCACTGACCCCTGGGTCCCACCGCTCTAGCATGTGGGAAGCCCACGACATTTTATCAGTGTTTCCGTAGGTCACACTCAGATGTCACCGGGCAAGGAAAACCACAGTGCCTGAGGGCTCCGTGCACACAGCAGTGGGTAGAAGGTGCTCAGACTTTTGTGACTTCCTGTTGCTGATGACACGGGGGCAAGCCCGGAGGTGGGGGTGGGACACTGGCTGAAGTAGCAATGGCCTCCAGGGCTGAGGTGAACCATAGACTCCATCAGTCCTCACTTTTCACCCTCAGGAGCTCCTTTAGTGTCACCAGAGCATCTTGGAGGCAGGAGAGCCTCCTAACCAAATGTTAAGATGAAGAAAGTAGTAAGGAGCTGGGACCCAGGAGGGTTGGGCTAGCTATTATACTTGAAGCCCCACAACTGCTTATTGGGTCATCATCTGTCCCCAGCGGAGGCCAAGAATCTGCTGTGAGAAGCCAGTGACCCTGATCCCACTGGCACCTGGTACCCCTTTAACATCCTTTGTGCGTCAATCTTTCCCCACCCTCCCTCATCCTGTCCCCTCACTTCCCCTAGCTTTATGGTACCTATTTCCTAGCTATTCCTGTTTCTCTAGAATCACCTCACCAGAGGGATCCATTGACTCTCTGCTCCACTATCACCAGGTTAAAACAAACAAACAAACAAACCCCAAACAACTTGTAAACACCAACAAAAGAATTCTGATCCAACCAATTTATTCTGGGGGTGGTGGGGTGAGAGGGTAGGGGGGTGAGGGATGGGGGATAAAAGCTCAGGAGTGGGAGCTACCCAGGAACTTTTTTAAATGAGGGACAGCCATAGAACCTGTTTTCTCATTATCACAGTGGAAAGCTGGGGGCGGGGTGTCCACCACTTACAGTCCTGGGGTATTGAACAGTCAACAATGCACATAATAGCAGCAAAACTGCCTTGGACTTTCTGTGAAAGAAAGGATGTTAGGGGACCACTTTGGTTTCAAACTCAAGATGGAGGTGTGTGTGTGGGGGGTCACAGTTAGCTCACTTTCCCTTTCTTGTACAGTTCAGGATCCAGTCTATGGTGTTATCCTCTTTCAGACTGGTCTTCCTCCCACATCAGAATTAACGTCGTCAAGACAATCTGCTACAGGTGTGCCGTAGGCAAGGCTATTTAGAGGGCACCTCTTTAAGACTCATCTCTCCAGCAAATCTGGATTATAGCAAGCTGATAATTACCACGTGCAATAGCATGGCATTTCCCATGTCCTCGTTTATGGATGCGAGCGACCAGCTACATCAAACTCTCGTTGCCCTGACTGCCCCACAGTGATGCACTGTAACCTGCAATTGAGTCCGGTAAACTCATTCTCCTTTAGCAGAGTCCATCGGAGCATTTTATCCCAGCAACAGGAAATGAAGCTAACACACACACTAATGTACCCTGGCCACTGCCAAAAGAGCTTCTCACTAACTGGCCCTGGCTCTGTGCTTCTTTCCAGGTGGAGATGGAAGTGAAATCCTGTCACACAGAAAGTGAACACAAGAGCAATGGTGTCAAAGGTCAGAAAGTCCATCCCTCGCTTGCAGAGAGTAAGCACACCCATGGGGTCCTGCTGGAAGCGGTTGGGAGAATCGGATGAGGAGGGTGAAAGGTCAGGCTAAGAATGAGGGATGTGCTCAAACACTGTTGTACGTTTGCAAATCTTTCCTCTCCTTTCAAGTCAATTAACATTCATCAAATGCCGGCGTTTGTCAGAGACATAGATCTCAACCTTCGGGAGTCATGGCAGGAGACTGACTTAATTTTTAAAAGACTCAAAATGCCATAGAGACATTTACCAAAGCCCTGGAAACTTGGGTCAGCCAAGGGCTGAGTCTGCTCCCTGATGGTCCCCAGCATGGCCCTGACACTGAAGAAATTTCATCTTGTTGGAGTGACACAGTGCTTCAAGAGAGGTTGTGCCAGCTGACCCATCCCGGAGCTAAGCTCTTCCCTGCCATGCTGACCTCAGAGTGGAGCCTACAGTGGAAGCTGTACACTTGAACTGTCACAGTGCTGGGACAGGAGAGAAGCTTGCCAGCTATTTGTGACCTGTGCTCCGTGAGTGACAGCATTCACAGCCGCCTGCAGTCACACTGTCTCCTGTTTTCTGGATCACAAAGCAGAGGCATACCTTCCAGCCAGGGTGATCATAAGGCTTCTGTGGATGAAGAAACAAACCCTACAGTAAAAGAAACAGATCCCTGGGAGACAGATGAGATGAGGGAGGGGTAAGAAACGCTTGCTTCTCAGGCAGCTTAGACAGTTTAGGGGCATCCTGGGAATATCTGGGTTCTTCTTTCATCATAATCTAGAAGGGTAGATTTTGATGTAAGATTTTTAAAGATCATTCTGTCCTTCCGAAGGGCATCTGCATTGGGGTGGGTAGCTTACTTCATTGGTCCCAGAGCAAGGTCTGCCCAGGGTCATTCAATTTCATGGCAGGAGGGAGGGAGGGAGGCACTTCCTTTTCAGTTAGCTTAGCGCTTTCCCCTCCTGTCTCACTTGGAGTTCCAGGTCAGTAAGGCAGGCTTTATGAGAACCATTTCAGGGCCAGCAAAATGACTCAGCTGGCAAAGGAACTTGCTGCCAAACCTGATGAGCTGAGTTTAATCCCTAAGAACCATGGGATAGAAGGAGAGACTTGACCCCTAAAAGTTGTCCTCTGGCACCCCCTCCCCTCCCACGCCGCCATAGTCCTCATTTATAAAATGATGCCTTAGAAAGATTAAGGGATTTGTTTATATGGCACACAGGCTAAGTTGCTTTTCTCTCTGCTGTGTCTAAATGGCTGACAGGAAGTAACTTCAAGGAAGGCGGGTTTTATTCGGGGCCTGTGGTTTGGAGGTAAAATCCATCATGGCCCGGAAGGCTTGGTGGAAGAGGCTTCTTCATATCTGAGTGGATTAGGAAGCAGAGACAGGAGCATGATGGTACTTGAGCGCTCTCTCTCTCTCTCTCTCTCTCTCTCTCTCTCCCTCCCTCCCTCCCTCCCTCCCTCTCTCTCTCTCTCTCTCTCTCTCTCTCTCTCTCTCTCTCTTCTGTGCCTGTGGCAAAGCATCACCTACATTCAATGTCCTCCATGGATTAACCCTTTCTGGACGCTCCCTTGCAGGCATGCTCAGAAGTAATTCTGACCCCTATCCAACTGACAATTAGAAGTGTCCATCACAAAGACACAGATGTGGTAAAGCTGGGTATCTAAGATCAGTGGGACTCAGATGCCTTCCTTGAGGGTCCTAAGGGAGAACTTTGTGACACAGGAGTATGGCTCAAGTAGACAGTGGTGCAAGCAACACGAGGGCTCCTCCCACCGCCCACCTGCAGCCTACAGGGTTTTGTTTATTTACCTGTTTAGTTCTGTCACCTAGCAACAGCAAGCTCCCCAAGGGCAGATAGAACTCAATGCTCTCATCTGCCATTGAGTTTCCGGGGCCTGGAAGAGAATCTGGCATGATATCCATGCATGATACCTATTTTTGGCTAAACAAACAAAAGAGAATAGAATCCTTAGTGAAAGTTTGTTTTGTTGGTCTCAGATAGTGAACCCAGGATCCTGCACGAACCTCTGAAAAGCTTTGAGAAAGGGATCCGTAGAGCTGAGATTCATTAGAAGGCTCGAGGTTTTACAGGATGATAGAAGGACACTCGTGTTCCAGACTGAGTATAGAGAAGAAGGCAGTAAGCAGGGCTGTGTTGAGCATCAGGGAGTCTGGCTGCTGTCTGAGAGAGCTGTTTCATGGAGGGCCCTAAGTGTCCATTGCAGATCTTGCCCCAAAGGAGAGGCTGGCCAGACCTATGAATCTGTGGCTGGCTCTGGGTGGGGAAGGGGAAATGTACAGCTTCTGGGGTTGGGAGTGGGGTGTTGGCAGCAGGATCCCACATTAACAGGTGACAAGGGTGTCCAGGCAGAGATTCTGGTACTATTAATAGGAACATATGTCACAGATAATGAGACTGTGTGTCAGGAACATGGCCACTGAGAGATTGTGAGACTTCAAAGATGACTTTGAAGTTCTGAGGTCAGGTGCTAGGAAAAGAAAACAGAACTGGGAGGGGTCGGCAGTCAAAGCCCCATGGTTTGTCTGCTATGTGCATCGCAGGTTTGAGTGTCTCATGGGAACTGGCTTGTGGGGATCTCCAGCTGGTTGCCAAAATAGGAGATACAGGAGTGGTCAGGAGGACACAAATGGGCAAATAAGGGGAGGGGTTTTCCGTTTTTGTCTTGGATGGAGTCTCGTTATGTAGACTAGGCTGGCCATGAATTCATAGAGACCTGATGCCTCTGCCTCCTAAGTGCTGAGATTAATGGTGTGGACCTCTATTCCCAGCTAGGGAGCTTTTTGAGACAGCCTGCAGGATTCCAACCTGCAAAATGCTGGCCTGGTAAGGGACTGGGAAGCTCATTCCTTCAGGAAGGACAAAAGATGATGGGAACCCTTTAAGCTGGGGGTGGGGTGGGGTGGGGTGGGGTGGGATGGGATGGGGTGGGGTGGGGTGGGGTGGGGTGGTGATGGCCAGTGTCCTATGACTTGCTGGATCAGAGACATTTTGTCTCCTGTGGTTCTTAGAAGAGGCCATTGACCTTCCGATGGTTTGAGTTTCAATGCTTTTGTCAGACCTGCTTTAACAGAAAGCTCCCTAATTCTCTCCCCTCTCCACCCCCCTCTCCACGTGCACAGCTGGTTAACAAGTCGTACCCCAAAATACGATCCTCCTCTTCCTTGCAAGATGGTGATAGATTGGATTTTATTGTTGCTGTTCTTGGAATATTTTTGTTTGCTAGGATCTCCACGAGACAAAAAGGTATAGAAGATCAATTCCCTGCCCCTTATTCCCAGCCTTAATGTTATACACTGTTATTGAGGAAATACGGCTCTGGAGGTGAAGGGCTGGAAGAACACCAAGTCCTTCTGGACCCTCAGATTCCTTTCTTTCTGGCCTAAGGGGCATTGTTTGGATCATAAATTACAGGCCTTTTAAGAAAAGCAAACAAAGGCTAACTGCATTGCAAAGGTCACCAGGCCTGTGGAGAGAGTGCGTGAATGATTAGCTTTCGCAACAGAAGGCTCTGAGGACTTTACAGGGTTCAAAGGTGCGACCAGAAAATTTCAGTCCAGGGCAAATCCTAAGGAGTCTTCCTCCCCTATCTGTCACCTCAAGAGCTTGCCCATCTGCCTTCTGGGAGGACCTGCTGTTGCTGACAGGGCGGGTCAAACAAGGGCAGGCACCTGCCCCACCCCCTACCCTCAGACCAGGCCAGAAACCCGGGAGGTTTCCACTTGGAAAGCCAT
This sequence comes from Arvicanthis niloticus, assembly GCF_011762505.2. NCBI lineage: Eukaryota > Metazoa > Chordata > Mammalia > Rodentia > Muridae > Arvicanthis > Arvicanthis niloticus. The sequence continues at coordinate 80,876,333 of NC_047661.1, forward strand.
CCTGGTCGGCTTCTCCACGTGCCTCTCCGTCACCTGCACTGTGAATGACTAGTAATGACATATACGCTTGCCCAGATGGCGACCTTGGATTATTTTTGTCTGTGATTTTCAAATGTTTATGAGTAAATTGATAATGCCTACCCTAGTTCAAAGGACGGTTAAAGGGATCAAACGAGACAGAGCACAAAGAACGGAAAACGTACAGAACCTGTATCCGTGAATCTTAGGGGCCTGACCTGTTCTTTTTTGGAACATTCTCACCTTCCACCCATCTGTTCTCTGTGTGCCGAGTTGGGGGTTGTTGGGGGGCGGGTATGCTTGCACTTTCCACTGTGTGTCCAGGGTGAACTGAACTGTGACTGTCCCCATGCAATCAACACTCCCCTTTGCCAGCCTCATCCAGAGCATGGAGAGCCTGTGGGTCAGGATAGCCTGTCTACGTGGGTGAGGGCCACAGGGTGGCCGGCTGCTCTCCGCCACCGCGCGACTGACCACAGTCAGCAGACAGCCAGAAAGGAGACGCGAGCGCCCCCTGGCGTCTCCACGGCGCGGCACAGGCAGGGCTGCCACAGCCAAGCACAATCAGCCAACAGTGATGGCCAAGGATGCCCTACAGGTCTCCTTCTCTTCTGCTGTAGGTCCTTACTCCATTTGGAACACGTGTCCTGGTCACAAAGGACAGTCTTCACCTATATGAATCCTACATAGAGAAAGCCAAGGGCAGAGAACATTTTTGATGATCATCACCACGGAGACAAAAGAAGAATCTTCTAGAAGGAGGCAAAAGAGGAAAGGACAAAGTAAGAGAAGACTATGGGCTTGGGTAAAAAAGAAAAGTGGCGCAGACCTCTTTGGGACCATGGCTCACTAAGTGAGTTCCACATCCGTGGTTGCCTCTTGGGCCTGAAACCACAGGTTAGGTTTTGTTGAGAGCACTAATGTTGGCTGCCGCGCAGAATATTCTCATGCCCCTCCAGGTAGGAAGGAGCAGGCTTCAGTCTACACTTTGAGCAAGTTTGGGCTGTCTTTGGGAGAGGCAATTTGCTCAATTACCTCACAATTCCCTGACACCCAGCACCAATCTCTTGTTCCTTTGTATCCAAGCACCCGTGGGTTGGGTCCTGACAGGAGAGTCCTGAGCTCTGATCTGAGGACTCACTAAAGCTGGCCAAGGAAAGTGACTCCCTCTCAGAGCAAAGCTGTTGAATGAGAGGAAATGAACGGTCTAGACTCAGAAACAAAGCAACGGGGAGGGAAGGCTGCTGCCAAGACCACTACTATTTGTTCCCAGGCTTGGCAGGAAGGGAGAAAGCCTGAAAGCTTTTCTGACATGCATTGTATACAAGCAGAGTGTGTATTTTGTCCACACAGCCCTTAAAGTGCACCTTGGATCCCAGTTAGGATAGTAGACACCAGCTGTAGGGAGCTGCAATGCAGGACCATCAGTGTGTCTTCTCTGGTCTGCTGTATCAGGCTGCACTCTGCACAGAAAGAGGAGGCTGGCTCTTCTGAGAAGACAGGCTTCTGGAGCCAGAGGTCTTTCTCATTGTGATTTTTCAACATCTCAAAATTACTTTACGAAGAGCCTCTCCTGAGCATTGGAAAACTTAAGATCAAATCTAGCTCCCCTGCACTAATGCAGCAAATGCATGTCACGGAGCAAACCCCATCTTCCGTCCATCCATCCATCCGAGTCTGCATTTAGCAAGCTTCCATGACGCATCTGCTCGGCACAGAGCATAGTTCTGGGTGCAGAATACAGTAGTGAACGATTAAAACAAGCCCCATCTGAGTGGTGGTGGGGAGCTCTCTGAGTTAGGCTGGTCTGGGAGGACTGAGCCATGACAACATATGGCATGGAAGGCTTGTGAGCCAAGGGACAAATAGGTGCAAGGTGTGCAGGAATGTACTTGGTATATTCAAAACAAAGCGAGTGAGCCAGTGTGGGGGAACAGCTTGCAGGAGACTGGTGGCCGGCGCCAGACCATGTGGGTCTTGCAGACCGTGGTAGAAAGTTTTAAATGAAGTGATGAAAGGCTACTGGAAGGAGTAGAGCCCTGAAAGAACATGACTCAGTATGCAAGTATTTAAAAGAATTCTAGCCCATGGGGTGAGCTAGTAGAGAGGAGAAACTGGTGGGATGGGAGACAAGATCAGATCTGTAGCAGCCTAGAGGGGCAAGGTGATGGCTTGGCCTAGATACGTGAGGGATATTAACTTGGAACCATGGTTAGAAAGCAGGGGCATGAAACGTGGGGATTCATCTGGCTTGAACCGGGCTATTGCAGACTACAGTTCATCAGAATAGCCCTCAGCGCAGCGCCTTCTCACCTGACAGGGCTACGATGCTGGGTTAAGTGTATGGTTTCTTTTTTTTTTTTTTTTTTTTTTTTTCCGATACAGGGTTTCTCTGTGTAGCCCTGGCTGTCCTGGAACTAACTCTGTAGACCAGGCTGGCCTCAAACTCAAAAATCCGCCTGCTTCTGCCTCCCAAGTGCTGGGATTAAAGGTGTGCGCCACCACTGCCCGGCAAGTGTATGGATTCTAAAACCTTTCAGAATGCATTCTTGGTGTAGAAATAGGATTCCATCAGCTCTCAAGATGAAGTAAATACAAGTACCAACCCTGGCTGGCAGGTAGGCAGCTGTGTTGGTCCTTGGGGCCAGGTGTGGAATCCTGGAAGTCTGAAGCCTTTCATCAATGGCCCTGGTGCTCCAGGGATGGAGCAGAATGCCTAGGGCTTGCTTGAGAGGAAACTCTGGCAGTTTCTGGATTCTCCTGATTAAGCTGGGTTGAAAGGCAACATTTCCAGAACATGTTGGATGAGAGCAAGCACGCTCTGAAGGAGGCTTGGGCACCGAGGCACTATCCCCGGTTGGTGGAAAATTATGTAGACACTCCCTAAGGATCTGTGACCACAAGGTGACCTTGAATGCTTTCTCTCTGGACTTGTTTATTTGTTGGCTTGAAAATCCACAAGCATCAAATGTAATTGAAATGATCTTGGCTGTGCTGTTGGATAACTGGCAGGTTTAAAGTAAATCTTTTTATGTGGTTCAGCTTCAATCTAGACCTCAGACAATCCCCACAGATGATGATTAAAGGAAGAGTAAACAATTCACATTAAAAATTAACAAAGCACACAAAGAAACTATCATTGGTTGTGAAAAAACAAAACAAATGACTCTCTGGTGATTTCAGATAGTAGAATGGTTTTACATGCAATTGTAGGCCCCCTGACCCGACTCGGCTGGCCAAGATGACACCGGCCTTGGCCTCTGGTACTGGCTACTAGTGCACTGCACATGCGCAACTCAGTTTGGTGCCAA